>NC_141097.1:40136686-40172076 GCF_041138505.1 Cibotium barometz | reverse complement strand
GATCATACCTCCTGGCCGGCTGCAGTTGTTCTCTCTCTCTCTCTCTCTCTCTCTCTCTCTCTCCTCTCAGTGCTGGCCGTACAACAGTTGTTCTCTTGTGGTTTTCTTGCGTTAGTCGTATAGGAGTCTTCTTCCCATCTTTTGAGTTAATCGACGGTTGTTTTCTCTCCCCTTTGGTCGCGCACAGAACAACAACAGTATCACTCTCTTTACCGGCGGTTGTCCTCAGCCTGCCTTCCATTGGGGAGGCCATACGGTAGCTAGTCGTACGTCTGTGGGTTGTTCCGCTTGCAGTATACTCTTCCCAAGGCTGGTCGACAGAGCCTTTTGCCTCCAAATGTGGCTGCCTACTTTCCAAACAGCAGCCATACAGGGTTCAACATCCGTACATTTGATTCGTGGGACAACTGCTTGTGTGTTCTTCTCTCTATCAGTTTCGACCGTGTAACGAGCAAGATTCGAGACTGATTCGTGAACTATTTTGGGGCAGTTTTGGTCAGTTGTTGGTATTGTTTTGTGCTGGCTCTGGAATGAGAGCTTAGTTTGAACCTTGTATATGTTCGATGGAAGGTTTCTTAGTGTTTATGTGGAAAATCCGATGCTATATGCACCCACATCTTGAGTTCTTGTAAAAAGCTTCTATTGAATAAAGAAGTTCTTATGGGGGGCCGCGTTTCCGGCTCAGTGTGCTGTCTATATATTTTTGTGACTTCCTGTTGTGTTCATACTCTGTTGGCATATTTGAAGTGTTTGTCCCGGTCCCCGATCGGTTACAATGGTATGAGAGTATAGGCTTTCTCGGGAGCAAAGGCTTCCTAGGAAGAGAAAAGATCAAAAGTGGGGACCACACTGACCAACAATTTTGCTATTGAGCTTATTGAAGCAGTCATGCGTCAAGATCATGAGGAATAGACAGCTTAGTTTAAGGATTTATGGATTCACAGATTTTATCCTCGAAGTATGGAGTTGGCTTTATGTGCCCGTATTCAACACTCTTTCCATATGGATTATTTGATTATAAATCAAAGCTTACAGATAAGTTATATGGAGATATATCTCAGGATATCTTATGGATATGGTGATGAGATATTTCTTTTGACTTTATGACGAACTTGGCAAAGAAAAGCTAAGGATACTTTGAGTTTTGGGAAGTTGATTCTTTTTGCAATTTATTGCAAGTGTTTTTGGACACTTAATCTCTGTATACCCGTACAAGGAGAATTGTGTGTTGTTTGCCTTGAACTGTTTTAGGTGAACATTGTTAATGGTTGAAAAGCCTAGTTTATATGCTTTTATATGGATATGTTCAACGACTATGGACTAAGTTTCTGGCATATCTTTGGTCGAAGATTTATACAGATACGATGGTTTGGCGCATCTATATGGTTATCATTGTCTCGGTGATTCTTGGGCTTTATATACAGCTCTATCACTCTCTTTACTAGGATGGCGTATGTTTTTCTCTCCCTTTATTTGGGACGCAATGGACTTATGAAACTCATGAATAGAGGATTTTTCTCTGGATTTCTATCATAGGCCGAAAATGCCTGTAAAACTATCTATTTCATACATGCTTATGGAGAACCAAGATCTCTATGCCTGTGATTCATTCTTATCCTATGTTATACCTCACTCATGGAAGAGTTGGTGACTCTAGTGAGTATTTGAACTCATGGAAGAGTTGTTGACTAGTGAGTAAATACTTGAACTCATGCAAGAGTTGGTGACTCTGGTGAGTCAGTATGTAAACTCATGGAAGGGTTGGTGACCGTAGTGAGTCAGTATCTGAACTCATGAAAGAGTTGGTGACTCTAATGAGTGACGAGAGTTGGTGACTTTAATCAGTAAGGAGAGTTTGTGACTCTGCTTGCGGAGTATGTAAACTCATGGAAGAGTTGGTGGCTCTGTCCAGTGAGTATGTATAAATGGAAGGGGTGGTGATCCTAGTGAGTTATGTGAACTCATGGAAGGATTGGTGATCCTTCATGATTTCATGGAAGAGTCGTTGCCATGGTAAATAAAGCCTCGTGGAAAGGGAAAACTTTGACTTCATGGACGGGTCGTACATACTGGTCAGCCTGAAAGATCTTATCCTTTGTGTGCAAAATGGGTGGTACCTTCTTTCCTCCTTCCACAATCTCAAAAGGCGCCTTTATGGACGGTGTTGTTATAAGCCCACCAAAGGAAGATACTTTTCCCATTGTTGCTTGTGCTCTGACCAAGGTGGAAAGGTACGTAGTGTACGGCATGCTATCAGTACGTACGGAACGTACTTCTGTACGGAACAAATTTTAAGGTACGTAAACAGTACGTACCATTTGTAAACAGTCCTAGAAACCTGAATATTTTGTAGACATAGCAACCAAAATACTTAAAATAAAGACTGAACCTCATTACTTAAAGTTTAAATCAGTTACCAAGCCCATTACACAATACCTCATGTCAACAGTCATAGTGATATAAGCAAGAACCATGAAAGTCATAGATGATAAAGGAGAGTACAAATATCATGTCTACAGCACATGTCCTGGTCCACAAGTGCAAAAAGCAAAACAATGAAACACTACAGTTGTCTAGACTCTAGACGCAAGAGTCTCAAATCTCATCATCAGATGAAGATGATGAGTCTTCTGAAGAGAGCGTGCCTCCATCATTGATACCATTGTCCTCTTCATCGAACTCTGGCTCAGCAACAACAAGCTCCAGTGCATCCTCGTCATGTGTCTCGGGAATCTGAGTGTGAATGAGTTGGACAGCCTCATTTGCACGCCTCTGTTGGGTGCGATGAACTGGAAGCTTTCCCCTGCGAATGCTCTCTCGTCTCGCAGAGTCTGGATCCGGAGCTGCATGGCGTAGAGGAATGCTGAGAGATCGTGCACGTGAGCGGGTCACACAACGATCCACACTCTCAAGCTCTCTATGTAAAGCTCTCAAAATCTCATCTCTAATCTGCCGATCCACAAGCTCCGGGCTGGGTTCATCTACCAATTTGAGTAGTGTTGGATCAACCTGTTTAAACATGCCACAAATTGCATATTGGATATTCATTGAACGAGAAAAAAATTTCTACTTCTAAGTTCTTCTTGAGTCCAATTTATACCTGCTTCGGTGACCCCAAAGCATGGTAGCTTCGCACGAGCCTCATGTTAGCTCTGCAATACACCAACTTCTCTAATTGAGAAGTACTAAGGCAATTCCGAATCTTGGTGTGTATAAGAGAGTATGAGCTCCAATTCCGCTCACATGCTCCAGCTGAGCAATCCTGTGCAAAAATGAGTGTAATGCGAGCAAATTTGTAAATCTTTTAATGCTAAAACATCAAGCTTCACTTCTGAAGACTATACTTTAGAGATTAATTACAAGTTACCTGAGATAGAACACGAAGAGCAAAGCGTGAAAGGTTTGGAAGACCAACCCTTCCATAAGAGTGCCACCATGTCAAAGGGAATTTCATGGCTTCCTTCCTCAATGACACAGGTCTCACAAATGAAGCACCAATACCACTCATGTACGTGGTCAACTCTCTATCGATCTGAAGTTGCTCCTCCTCTGAGAACATCCTTTCAACATACTCTGATTGCTTCATGCTCAAAGCAATATTATTCCATAGCTCTGGCGACCTGTAGAGAGGATGGAGCATGGCAGCCATCGCATGGATGGGACGACCTGAAAATGAGAGATTGAAAATACATGTCTTAGGTTATAGTGTACGCATGTCAGTCCTGACATGTCATGAGAATCGAGAATCGAGAAGTCATAAAAATCAAAGAAAGAGGAAGAAATTAGAACTATTGCTTATCGTTGAGCAGTCATCATGGAGCACTGAGCAACATGGTCTTTCATTTGCATAAACAAATGAAAGACCAGTCCCAAAGTTGAGCCCTCCATGTCTGTAAGTCGGAGAAGGACATACACGAGCTTAAGTGCAACTGAAAGGCTACGAACTTGTTGCCAAAAATCATCATCCAGTATTCGCCTCTGCAAGTATTTTGTACGCTCATCCTCTGAATGATGCATCTCTCGCCACCTTGGATCCACAACTGTTGATGATAGTGAATCTCTTATCTTGTAGAGCCTATCCAAGACCAAGAATATGTAGGCAAACCTGGTCTTGGAGGGTCTCACCATATCCAAAGGGCTATGGCTCCGAAAGATGGCAAGAGCGTTATGCTTCTTGCGGAAGAAGGTGGTGATCTTTACAGTATCTGCAACAATGGGCTGCACCCAAACAAGCTTCCCAATGTCTTCCATAAGTAAATCAAGACAATGGGCAGCACATGGAGTCCACACTATATGTGGAAACTCTGCCTCGACCATTTGACCCATTGCCTTGCAGTTAGAGGCGTTGTCGGTCACCACCTGCACAACATTGTCCTCCCCAACCTCAAGGATAGCCTGTCGAATGTGGCCATAAATGAACTCCCCTGTGAGCCTGTGTCCTGCTCTCCCTGCATCCACGGCACGCAAGAAATAGGTGCCCAAGCAAGATGACACAAGGATATTGATTATGTGCCTCTTGCGAATGTTAGCCCACCCATCTGAAATAATAGTGCATTCAAACTCCTGCCAACCTGCTTTCACAGGAGTGAGCGCCTTGTCTATCAAGGCCTTCTGCTCATCCAACATGGATGTACGCATCTTCGTATACTCAAGACCTGTCCACGTCTCAGTAGGCCCTACCTGCGCAATTGCTTTCACCATTCTTTTCCATTGGTCTGTCCTTAACACATTGAAGGATATATTACACTCAATAAGAGTACGACAAATCTCCATTTCTGCCACCCTTTGCCGCTCCTTTACCCAAGCTTGTGATGAGATACAAGAACGCAGAGTGGATTGCTTTGATGCCTCCCTTGTACCTCTCGCATCTTGTGGCAGGAGGTCCTCATCATCGACAATACGTGCCCTCTTCTTGCCTGTGGTGGTGGATTGGGCTGAAGCCAAAAGACTTTCACCCTCATCTAGTGTACCTGAACCTGTAACATCTCCAATAAAAGCATCATGGAGAGCATCTTGCGTACTTTCACCACCACACTGCTTGCACCACCCATTGCAGGACAATTCTCCGCAATCAATTGGTCCCTCAAAGCTTGTGGTATTTTATCACATGGACCACATTGATTGGTGCACCCGATACCTGTCATGTGCTTGATGACGCGAGTTATGGTGCTAGTGTACTGCTCCCCGCAATACTTGCATGCCCATAGCCGAGTACCTGACCCGTGCTGAGAAGGAGTGTTAACAACTCTCAGGACATTGGTGTGGATTTCCTAGTTCGGGTTAGTCTTGCGCGGCATGATGAAGTCTGGGCAGGAGAGAGAGCGAGGAAATTTGCTGTGCAAAGTTTTGCAGGTACACACAGGACACTCGATTTTGCAAGTACACACAAAATGCCCAAAATTAAATGCATCGTGGTCGCTTATCTACAATCGCCTGAACACGCATCTCACTACACACGTGCCTCGCCACACACTCCACTTATTTTTATTTTTTTAAATGATTGCGTACGGATCCGTATAGTACCGTACCGTGTGGCTGTACCGTACTGTACGGATCCGTATGTACGTACGGCAGCAACCTTGGCTCTGACACATAGCACTTGAGAAGATCTAACACTGTGGAATTAGTCTCTTTTGATTGCCCATCTGTCTGTGGATGAAACGAGGATGAAAACTTGAGAGTTGTATTCATGTTTTCAAACAACCCTCTCCAAAATAAACTTCACAGTCACTGATGCCTTTGCCGTGGCCTCAATGTCCCTATGACCTGCATACGGTCGAGCATGACTTTCAATCATAACCTTACACGGTAACTGCTTGGTAACACAGAGTCTACCATGCATTTACAAAAAGCCATCCCTGAGAGTATAATGATCATGCTGTTGACCCTCAGACATTTGATCATAGACCCTCCCAAAATGCTCATCTTGTGCATACTGCTCTTTCATCTCATCAAGTTCATGATGAAAAGCAAGTGAAACTGTTGAGACCTGTGGCTTGCATGACTAAGCATCTGTCACACCATTCTTTTTGCCTTCCACATGTACAATCTAGAAGTGGAACATAGACAAAAAGTTGGCCCATCTCATATGCTTCTCAGAAAGCTTAGTTTGCATGAGGAAATAACACAAGGTTTGATGATCTGTCTGCATAGTCAAATTAGTCCCAAGCAAATAGTGTTTCCATGTAGAAAGAGCATGAATTACAGCCAACATCTCTTTCTCATAGACTTGTGAATGCTTCTCGGCATTCTGCAATATACAACCCTCATAGGTCCTTCCTGCATGAGAATTGCCTCAATGTTGTTCCCACATGCATCACACTGGACAACAAAAGCCTTTCGGAGATCCGGTAGTACCAATACGGGATCCTAAGTAAGCTTTTCTTTAAGCTTCTTAAAGGCTGCAATTTCCTGATCAACCCACCAAAACATAGTTCCCTTCTTTGTCAAAGCATGAAGGGGCAAAGCAATCTCAGCAAAATATCGTATGTACCGCCTGTAATAGGAACACAATTCCAAAAAGTTGCGTACATCATGCACGGTCCTCAAATCTAGCCATTGAGAATTGCTTCTACCTTCGAAGGATCCATACGGACTCCATCTTTAGACACGATGTGCCCCACGAAGTGTATTTCTTCCAAGAAGAGTTCACTCTTCTTGCCATTTATGACCAACCTATGCTTCCGAGTTCCTCAAACACTGTGGCTAAATGCTCCCTATGCTCCTCCTCTCAGCGTGAATGCACAATCATATCATCAAAGAATGTGCCCACAAACGCTCGATGAGGCCAGAAAATTCAGTCCATCATCCTGTTAAAGGTGGTGGGAGCATTTGTCAAGCCAAAGGACATGACCAAGAACTCATATAGCCCAAAGGTGGTCCGAAATGCTGTCTTATGCGGTTGGGGATATATTTCATGCGCTCCCCCTTGTCGTGTAGCGGGGGGAGTGCATGAAACACTTCCCACCTGGACCTCCGCTCAGCCGGGCTCACCTCTCTTGCCAGCTCTCGTGCCAGCTCAGCAGAACCAGCCCTCTCGCCACCTCAGCATCCATCCGTTCCTCGGATGCTCCACACGGCTAGCTGTACACCTCTTTTATTTTAAAGAGGAAAAAAGCCCACCACTCATTAAAAAAATGTTTTTTTGTCCGCCCAAAAAACAACCTAAAACTAAAGAATAAAAAATTCAAAACTCTTGCCTCCCTTACTCTCTCAAAGAGAGACCAAAAATGTATCAATGCTCTATCATATACACTCTAAACAGAGAAAAAAAAAGCCTCAAAAGCATGCATTCACATGCCCACATAGTCCCCTAAAATTAATGAATGCTCGCCAAGGTTATTGTGATTAACAAAATATTTAGTAATACCTAATTAAGTCTTGTTCACATGTCCACATATACAATCGACATAATACACAATCAATTGAGTCTCGTTCACATGCCCACATTCATGATCGGCATAATACACAATCGCCAAGGTGCTTTTTACAAGAAAGGACTTTTCGATCAACATGCATCAATGCTATACATGGTTCAAAAAAGTTCATATCCATTAAAAGGAAGCTACTTGAAAAAAAGCACTAACATAAGCATAATGAAGAACAAAATTAAGCCCAAGTGTTTCATGTCACTAGCTACAATGATCACTCTGCATCCCCATCTAAAGCTGCTTGCATGGAACGTTTTTTAGTAGTTGCGGGCCGTGGAAGAGGAAGAGCACTATTTTTTGTATATGCTTTTCTCCCAAGAGGCCACTCAATGAATGGTCTTGCTCATTGTATAGAATTTTCAAAACCATCTTGTACAATTTGAAAATTCTCAGCAGGATGCAATGCTCCATGCTCGTCCCTTGCTTGCACCTCTTGCATTTGAAGCAATAACCTTTGCATTAAAGCATCAAAATGTGCTTGTAAGCTTGGTTTTTCTTCCACCATGTTTACAATGCGCTCATAGCAATCTGTCGCATTAGGCTTCTTCGCATTTGGCTCTTGAGAACCTTGTTGAGAATGGTCTACATTCTCAATGCTATGAGTCTCCTCCATGACAGAAATACGATTTGAGCCAATACATGTGTCATGGCCATTGTCATACAACTCCAAACACTTACCAATGATACTATTTAAATTAAAACCCTTGAGTAGGATGACCTTTACTTGGTGGGCTTACACATATTGCCCTTCATTGCCCATCCACAATTACAACAACCCCAATCACAATCGGCATTATACACAATGTAATGGATCTTGGCGCTCGAGGATTGACTTTTTACCTTTGCCATAGCCCTTGTGCCTTCATTAAAAAATAGTACATCTCCATCTGGGATGCTTTGAGCTCTTTCCAGTGAATGCTCAATCAATCTTTTTATGGCTTTATTTGTGACAAAGCCACCCTTCTTTGCGTCATCTATACACCAAAAATACGACAAACACGCCATCATAAGTTTGTGCAAAAGCCAATCAATTCTACGTCCCCATATGTACTTCTTGCCACATAAGAAACGAGACTTTAAAGTAGCATGATATGACTCGATAGCTCCATTTGTATCTTGATTTGCATGTGGAAGCATCCTCATGCTTCTTGCCCACATCTCTACAAAAAGATAAGACCCAAGTGAGTACTAAAGTATAAAAAGTACATTAGGTTTCAATGATGTATTAAAGCTTCAATCAAACTTTTAACTTCATAAGCTTAGAAGGTTGAACTTACCAACTTTTGCAACTTTTGAAAAACGGAGGTCCAGACGCGTCCGAAACACATTTTCGGCTTGAAAAATATCGTCCAAAGGACAAATAATAATTTTCCTTAAGCTCCACTCCCATGAAGAAAGCTCGTCAATCGAAGTTCGTTTGTCAGTGTCTCCCGAAGAGCTCTCGATAAGGGTATAGTAGCCAACACAAAGGGAGAAGAGTAGATGAAGCTCTTACTCTCGTACCACTTCCTGTGCTTCTCTTGCTTGCCGCTTAGCTCTTAGCATGAACTAGGCTCTGATACCATGAAAAGATGCAGGGGAGAAGGGAGCTTGAGCTCTCGGATGCGCACACACACTCCCATAAACCCTAGAAGAGAACACACAATCTTGTTGCCTCTCACCTTGTGTGTTCTCTTCTAGGGTTTATGAGAGTGTGTGTGCGCATCCGAGAGCTCAAGCTCCCTTCTCCCCTGCATCTTTTCACGGTATCAGAGCCTAGTTCATGCTAAGAGCTAAGCGGCAAGCAAGAGAAGCACAGGAAGTGGTACGAGAGTAAGAGCTTCATCTACTCTTCTCCCTTTGTGTTGGCTACTATACCCTTATCGAGAGCTCTTCGGGAGACACTGACAAACGAACTTCGATTGACGAGCTTTCTTCATGGGAGTGGAGCTTAAGGGAAATTATTATTTGTCCTTTGGACGATATTTTTCAAGCCGAAAATGTGTTTCGGGCGCGTCTGGACCTCCGTTTTTCAAAAGTTGCAAAAGTTGGTAAGTTCAACCTTCTAAGCTTATGAAGTTAAAAGTTTGATTGAAGCTTTAATACATCATTGGAACCTAATGTACTTTTTATACTTTAGTACTCACTTGGGCCTTATCTTTTTGTAGAGATGTGGGCAAGAAGCATGAGGATGCTTCCACATGCAAATCAAGATACAAATGGAGCTATCGAGTCATATCATGCTACTTTAAAGTCTCGTTTCTTATGTGGCAAGAAGTACATATGGGGACGTAGAATTGATTGGCTTTTGCACAAACTTATGATGGCGTGTTTGTCATATTTTTGGTATATAGATGATGCAAAGAAGGGTGGCTTTGTCACAAATAAAGCCATAAAAAGATTGATTGAGCATTCACTGGAAAGAGCTCAAAGCATCCCAGATGAGTGTATAATGCCGATTGTGATTGGGGTTGTTGTAATTGTGGATGGGCAATGAAGAGCAATATGTGTAAGCCCACCAAGTAAAGGTCATGCTACTCAAGTGTTTTAATTTAAATAGTATCATTGGTAAGTGTTTGGAGTTGTATGACAATGGCCATGACACATGTATTGGCTCAAATCGTATTTCTGTCATGGAGGAGACTCATAGCATTGAGAATGTAGACCATTCTCAACAAGGTTCTCAAGAGCCAAATGCGAAGAAGCCTAATGCGACAGATTGCTATGAGCGCATTGTACACATGGTGGAAGGAAAACCAAGCTTACAAGCACATTTTGATGTCTTAATGCAAAGGTTATTGCTTCAAATGCAAGAGGTGCAAGCAAGGGACGAGCATGGAGCATTGCATCCTGCTGAGAATTTTCAAATTGTACAAGATGGTTTTGGAAATTCTATACAATGAGCAAGACCATTCATTGAGTGGCCTCTTGGGAGAAAAGCATATACAAAAAATAGTGCTCTTCCTCTTCCACGGCCCGCAACTACTAAAAAACGTTCCATGCAAGTAGCTTTGGATGGGGATGCAGAGTGATCATTGTAGCTAGTGACATGAAACACTTGGGCTTAATTTTGTTCTTCATTATGCTTATGTTAGTGCTTTTTTTCAAGTAGCTTCCTTTTAATGGATATGAACTTTTTTGAACCATGTATAGCATTGATGCATGTTGATCGGAAAGTCCTTTCTTGTAAAAAGCACCTTGGCGATTGTGTATTATGCCGATCATGAATGTGGGCATGTGAACGAGACTCAATTGATTGTGTATTATGTCGATTGTGTATGTGGGCATGTAAACAAGACTTAATTAGGTATTACTAAATATTTTGTTAATCACAATAACCTTGGCGAGCATTCATTAATTTTAGGGGACTATGTGGGCATGTGAATGCATGCTTTTGAGGCTTTTTTTTTCTCTGTTTAGAGTGTATATGATAGAGCATTGATACATTTTTGGTCTCTGTTTGAGAGAGTAAGGGAGGCAAGAGTTTTGAATTTTTTATTCTTTAGTTTTAGGTTGTTTTTTGGGCGGACAAAAAAACATTTTTTTAATGAGTGGTGGGCTTTTTTCCTCTTTAAAATAAAAGAGGTGTACAGCTAGCCGTGGCAGGTCTGGAGCATCCGAGGAACGGATGGATGCTGAGGTGGCGAGAGGGCTGGTTCTGCTGAGCTGGCACGAGAGCTGGCAAGAGAGGTGAGCCCGGCTGAGCGGGGGTCCAGGTGGGAAGTGTTTCATGCACTCCCCCGTTACACGACAAGGGGGAGCGCATGAAATATATCCCGAGCCGTCTTATGCACATACTCGAGTCTAATGCGTTTCTAATGATATCCACTTTTTAAGTCTATCCGACTAAAAATTGTAGAGTCCTGTAAGTGGTCCAAAATGTTGTGATCCTCAGAATAGGGAATCAACTCTTGATGGTATTCTTGTTTAGCACCCTATCATCTATGCACATGCGCCAAGAACCATCCTTCTTTTGCACCAAGAGCACAGGTGACCAAAAGGGCGAGGAGCTTGGCTGAATTAGCCTCTTTCTTAACAACTCCTCTACCTGGCTCATGATTTCCTCTTGTTGGGCTGCACTAGCACGGTATGGCGGTCTATTTGGTGGGGTACCCCCGGAACAATAGCATGATCTTTTGGCCTTTTTGGAGAAGGCTCTCTTGTCAATGACTCGGAAAAGCAATCTTGGTACACGTACGTAGGAAATCGGTCCCGTCTTTATCTAACATAGACAAATTAGATTGAGTTTCATCATCTTTGGCATCCTTAACAAAAATCAAGTATGCGGAAAGTGAAACCGAATGGGAACCCGGAGCGATGGACAAACACTTCAGATGCCCAACAAAAGATGTGAAGACGCAACGGAAATGATAATAAACAAGGAACACAACATTGAGCCGGAAAGGCCGGCCTCCCATAGGAACTTCTTTATCGATTGAGAAGCTTTACAAAATACCAAGGTGCGGGTGTGAACAACACCAGATCTTTCCACAAACTTCCTCAGCAAACACTTGCACAGGAGTCAAAACACAATCTTGTGTCTCCAAAAACAGCCCCTGATTTGGCCCACTATACAACCTGAGCGAAAAAGGGAGAGAAGTCCTTCCTGGCCACTATACCACTGTATGGTCTGCCACAGTACTTTGATAAGTCCACGATCCACGAAGATCCTCCCAAAATCTGTGCAAAGGTAGTCAAAAACAACCCTCTAAACTGTCCGGAACAAGAGAGAGAGAAAAGCCGCCTACTGCCCATTGTATGTCCGGTGCAAGCAAGATAAAGAGAGAAAATCTGCCCACCTCTCCACCTCATATTTAAGCTCCTTGTTCAAATCCCCATATGTCCACCCACTTATAAGTAAGTGTGAACAAAAATCCTTATAAACCATATAAGTGAGTAAAATCCTTTAAACTCATGTCATGTAAACCGCCTTCAGGTAGAAATATGCCAGATAAGCCTTCACACACGTTCTGTAACAAAACTTGGCTTTACACGGGCGTCTTCCATCCTGTGGCTTTGTTGCTCGTGGAAAAATCCCCGTTCACACCTTGGTTCTATCTAGTGTATAAAACACTGGTCAAGACGGGTGAGGGAGGACCAAACGGTGACAGAAAGATGCTTTTTCATTATTGATGAAATGGCCGAAGCTGATACAATTGGAACAGATTCCCCTTCAAGCTTTACATCCAAAATATACTCTTTCCCTCTATGAGTCAAAGTAATTTTCGTGTTGTACGTATCCACCACGGCATGTACCCTATGGCACCATGGCATACCCAACAAAAATCACACCATCAAGTGGCATGATATAAAACTCCTCACTGTCCACATAACCCTGCACATGAAGCCTCAGCTTCCTAATGATAGGGGTAACGGGTTCTGCATACCCAAGACAAGACATATTAGCCTCATACATAGGCCCCATCTCCTCTGCACGGATTTCCAATCTGCTAGTCAGATCTGGTGAGATAAAGTTGGCTCTAGCGTCTGTGTCAAAAAAATCAAAGCAGTCTTATCTCTGACTTTGTCCCATGCTTTGCACAACTCTGTCTCCTCACCACCTCGCTATTCCCTAACAAGATCAAGCTAATCCTATAGAAGGCTTTGCTTTCTTAGTCTTGGGCTCCCTTTTAGTTTCAGAGTCATTGTTGGACTTACGCTTAGGACAATTGAAAGACATGTTCTTCTTCGGTACAAAAAAAGCATTTTTTGGCATCCAACAAAGCTTACTTCTCCTCAGGAGCTCTCTTAGGCATTGGTAAAACATTTTATGCCACTTCACTGCAGCCACTGTTGTATCCCGAGATGCATGTCCTGACTTCTCAGTTTTCTCGTCGGTGCTTTTGCTGCCCTTAAATCCAAACCCTAGTGAGTAATGCATTTGCCATCATGCCATTCTCTATCATCTGCGACATATTTGATACTCGGGTCTTAATGCAATAGTCATGCACTTCCTTGGGTAATCCACAACAATACTGCTCAACTTGCTCAGACAGTGGCATTGCACGATAAGAAATAACTGGGAGTAAAGCTTCCCAAAACTTTACGTTATAATCCTCCAGATTCTCACACTCTGATATGTCCAAACTTACGTCACGTTGTCATTACATCCACCTCAAACGTGGATGTGAGCCACACGAAGGAGAACACCTGTTTAAACTCTACCCAAGTAGATGGCGTTATGCCATGTAAGAGAAGAGTGGACCACCACTGCAATGCATTGCCCTTGAGAAAAGTCGCAGCTTTTCTCACTTTTGAGGACTCGGTGTAATTGCCACGAGAAAAGGCCGCATTAAACTGCTGTAAGAAGGTAAGAGCCTTGATCCTGTCTTTGGCCTCATTGAATGTGTCAAAAACTAGCACCAAAATTCCCTTTCATTTCCATGCCTCCTTGGGGATAACCCCCAGTCATGGATTGGAACACGGAACCACCGCCAAAGTAGCATGTATGCAAAGATTGTTGTGGAATTTCTTCTTCTTCTTAGGCTCAGGAGGGGCCCTCATAAATTTAGCAAACTTCTCACTTTGCGTGAGTTGCACGAGCACATCCACTGCCCCTACCAATCGGGCTTTAAATTGGGCATCCTCTTCCTCTTTACTTAGCAAATCTTCTAGCTACGTTACATCCTCATAACGTGCATCTACTGTAGCTTGTTCTCCTTCAAGTACATCCTTAGATTCGGTCCTCTCAATACGAGAGAGCATTTCATGCATCAACATGCTGTTCCCTACTGCATTTCAGCAGAAAATTGACAGAAATTTGATCGCATATCCATAGAAAAACGTGCAGAAATGTATAAAAAATACATTTTAACTATAAAAATGCTTAAAATTTTTTAAAAAATTTAGGAAAATTTTCTAAAAATTATAAAAATTTAGGGAATCCATTCTACCAAAAATATCCACAATAAAATATGTGGTATTTTTGTAAAAATTTCTATTAATGCTTATTTTAAACTACAAAAAATAGAGAAAAATAGAATTAAACTCACGAAATTCTCCCGCAACGTCGATTCATCCATTGAATAGTAGTAACACGCGTTCCAATCGCCATATCGACTATCCACATGCAAATCATAAACACAAATCAACAAAATAACATTTTCATTAGTAAATATTAAAATTTACTTCAAAAAAATCAACAACAATTAACTAGAGATTGCTTTGATACCACCGTTTAAACCCTAAGATCTCTCTAGATAATTGTTATGCATAAGCATGCATAAATTAGACATAAACTCAACCACCCGACCACCCCCGAGTCCAAGGGATGCACACATGAATTATAAATGAAATACATCATACCTCTACCTTGATGTCCCATACCATCAAGAGGTATAACCCCAATCCAATAGCATGTAGCTATAGTGTGAAATGATAAGTGAGTAGAGCATAACATAGCCTTGGCCTCACAAGCCCAAGCCTCTAAGCCTCCCTTGAGTGTGTCCCATGCCCCTATTATATAGGACTTATCTTATCCACATAAGAGGTGTTCACACCTTAGCAGTGTTCACACACATATACATGGATGGGGTGGACACATACATTTACTTAGTCCTTTAGGGGCAGTTCACACGCATAAGCAGACACAAACAGTGGTTCATATACACATGAGAGCTCCGCAACAAACCCCCCTTCGGAGTGAAGGTGGTGAGATCCGAATGCAAAAGAAAGATACTATCTTCTAACCCCATCACATGTTGTCAGGGCCTACTCATCATGCACACCTCCCGTGTCTTGACAGCCCAGCCCTCCAATCACATAATGGAACTGAGGTATCAAGGTTAGCACTTTAGTCGCCTCTTTGGCTCTTAACTAGGATAGTGGAAACACGAAGCCTTTTATAAAACAACACACAAAACGAACATTTATTACAAATATTTTTTGGGAGCAGCTCGGGCAAAGGACCCATGACACTCACACATAAATATTTAAGAAAAAAAGATAAATCTCCTGTTCTTGGCAAGAATGCCCCGGAAAATAATGTCAATGTAGCCCATGGGAATAGTTACTGAGGGCGTTTAGCTCATGACTCTAAAAGCTGCAAGGTTGGAGTCTTCAATTTTCGGTTAAAGGTCAAATTGGGTAAAAAAAACCCCAAACACATGCTTCAATTTGAACCCAAACACATGCTTCAATTTGAAGCCTGTGGTTTAATTTTACAAAAAGCCCCAAATATTTTGGATTACAAGAACTTCAATTAGACTAATTTTGTCCAATTTGTGAAATGCCCCAAATTTTATCCATGGTTGAGTCATTTTAACGCTGTTTTTGGAAACCCCCGAATTATGAGTGTTGTAGAGGCTTTAATTCATGCCAAGTATTGAAGTTTCAGAATAAGCCCTAAATTTTGTGTGATGTAGACACCTTCAATTAGATGATTTTACCATGTATTTGAGAAATCCCCAAATTGTATGCTGTATGGAACTTATGCAAGATCTCGACATGGAAATAAAGTATATGAAGGGTGGTTTGAACCGGGTTGTAGATGCCTTGAGTAGGATTGGGTAGATACCACGCAGTAAGGTGGCTGGTAGTCAGTACTTTATTCGGAACTCCGAACGGGTTGGAGTTCACCATATAGTGTGCTGAGATTAGGAGATAGATTCTGTTTGAATGTCACGACGCTCCTATGGCAGGTCATCTAGGGGTACATTGGACTTATTAATTATGAGCCTTAGCCACTGTATCAGCTTTCTTCATCTTATCTCACCGCTCCCCTAACCATGCCAGATTAGGCCCTAATCTCGAGGGTTAGTATTTGGTTACAGGGTTGCAACTCACATCATGGCACTATCACAATAAGTATCAACTTAAATTGCCTCAGACTAAAACATGCAAGTTATAGTCAAAAGAAGACTTGATTTTCTTGATACCAAAATGCCATGCGGGTTTCCTACTAGGTGTGTGTGCTGTAATCTGTACGCAATGGGCTGGTGCTCCCTGCTAGGATATCTTTTATTACAAGCCTTTTACAAATGCTGTGTGTAAACTAGACAAGGACTCTTCCCTCTCAAGATGGTCACAAAATATTTGCATGAGAACACTTTGCATTGTTTCATGTGGGCTACTGGAGACAAAAGGAGCATGCAGGTTGATTAAGGGGGCATCAACCCGTCCTGCATAGTCAGCCTGTTCCATCTAGTCAGGCCTCATCTATGATCTACAATGCAGCTCCAGGGCTATGCAGGATCGACAGGCAACTTTTGTATGTATATTGAGCCCTGTACCTTCCTTGTCTGATGGTGAGGATGAGGTCGCTTTGCGTGACAGGGCCACCTATGGCTCCTACGTATGTAGTCTCTCTTTAAGAGCAGCCATCTACGGAGGGAGCATCACCCCTCTTTTTTTCTTTGGACTGGTACCTCATTAGAGGGTCATCGTTTGTTTTCTCAGATGTACTTTCTTTTTACTAATAAAAGGATTGTTGGGGGGGGGGTGGGGGGGATCCCTAGTGGGGCCAACTCTGTTGCAAGGGATGCTTATAAATGTCAGAGGCATTCATATTTTAGTGTTAAGAGTTTCAAATTGAAGATGCAAACGATGTTAACAGCATGTGGGGTTGACAGGATGACGGAGGTGGCGAGCCTCTGGAAAGAATTTATGAGCGGCTGGAAGCTATGGATGCAGCATCAGCAGTAAAGAGGGCAGCTGAAATCTTGCATGGTTTGGGTTTCACAAAAAGCATGCAAGGAAAGAAGACCCGTGATTTTTCTGGTGGTTGGCGAATGAGAATAGCATTAGCTAGAGCATTGTTTATGAGTCCTACAATTTTACTTCTCGATGAGCCAACCAATCATTTAGGTCAGTATTGAAAACTTGAATTATCTGATGGTTTATTCCTTTTTTGGAGAGGGCCAGCTGCTGAAATATTAGGGTTTAGGGTTTCTAACAAGTATCTTTATGCAGATCTTGAAGCCTGTGTTTGGCTGGAAGAAATGCTTAAGAAGTTTGATCGTATCCTTGTCGTTGTATCCCATTCTCAAGATTTTCTCAATGGAGTATGCACGAATATTATCCACATGCAAAACAAGGGGCTCAAGTTTTACACGGGGAATTATGACCAGTATGTGCAAACACGAGGAGAGCTGGAGGAGAATCAGATGAAGCAATACAAATGGGAACAAGAACAAATAGCAAACATGAAGGAATATATTGCCAGGTTTGGGCATGGCTCTGCCAAACTTGCTAGGCAAGCCCAGAGTAAAGAGAAGACCTTGGCAAAAATGGAAAGAGGGGGTCTCACAGAGAAGGTGGTTAGAGACAAGGTGCTCGTTTTTCGTTTCACTGATGTCGGGAAGTTGCCTCCACCAGTCTTGCAGTTTGTTGAGGTGGATTTTGGTTATACACCAGAAAATCTTATATACAAGAATGTTGATTTTGGAGTGGACTTGGATTCCCGGATAGCCTTGGTCGGACCAAATGGAGCAGGTAAGAGTACACTGCTGAAGTTAATGACAGGTGAGTTGACCCCTCTTGATGGCATGGTGAGACGCCACAACCATCTCCGGATTGCTCAATTTCACCAGCATTTGGCTGATAAATTGAATCTTGACATGCCCGCTCTACAATATATGATGTCAGAGTATCCTGGTATGGAAGAGGAAAAGATGCGTGCAGCAATTGGAAGGTTTGGGCTGACTGGGAAGGCCCAAATTATGCCCATGACAAATTTATCTGATGGTCAGAGGAGTAGAGTTATTTTTGCATGGTTGGCATGGCGTTTACCTCATCTGCTTCTGCTTGATGAGCCAACCAATCATCTTGACATTGAGACTATAGATTCACTAGCTGATGCACTGAATGAATGGGATGGAGGGCTTGTGCTTGTGAGTCATGACTTCAGGCTCATCAATCAGGTGGCCAAGGAGATTTGGGTCTGTGAAAACCAGTCAGTTTCAAGGTGGGAGGGTGACATCATGGACTTCAAACAGCACCTCAAGGCAAAAGCAGGCCTTTAAAAATATAATTTAAAAAAAAGCTTTAACTGTAATGCTGCATATTAGTAGAACACACTAGTTCATAAACCTGCCAACCTATACTTTGAAACCGAGGCACCTATTTATTTTGTTTGAAGCTCTCAAGCTAGGTCACTCTAATTTCTATGCAGAAAAGCTAGAGGGTTTGTAGTGTTGATGTCTCCCTTTGTAGGGACACTTCTTCACGGGAGAGAAAAGGTTACTCTTGCTTTTTGTGAGGCGGAATAGAATGGGCTTTCTAGCTTGTACGATTTTCGTATGCAGGTCTACTTATATAAAGTGTACTTGGGTAGTGTCAGATGAATGCATACTTTCTAGTTGCAGTGTGTGCATGTCATCCTGATGATATGGAATTCTTCTCGCTAATATCTGGGGAGGTGAAAATGCTGATAGAAGTTGAAAGTGCATATGTTGGGTCTTTTAATGGGGATTAGTTAGTAAAAAATCTGAATTCACCTTGCAAGAGTATGTTTACCTAATTGTGTGGATGCATCACCATCTACCAAGTGTTCTGTCATATATGTTCCTGTTTATCATATACTGAAGTGCATTCTGGAGCTATGTCGTTAGTGGGATTGACCCTAAGTACTTGTTTTGCTTGAAGTGAGAACGATTAGGGGGCCAAAGAGAAGCTTGTAAAAGCCAAAATAAGAAGATTTGGACATGATCTCATGGCACTTCTACAGTGGCCGTGCATCTATTCGGGAAGAGCCTTTTTCAAAAGTTCATGGTTTGTAGCTCTATACTGGTAAGACTTGATAGTAGATATTGTTTTCCCTATTTTGGTTACACTTTTCTAGATCCAAGGTAGCAGGATTTGGCATGTTATTGTAGGGCAGGTCGCTTTACTAATAAATAAAGGCCTTTGGAGCAGTGTACGTGAGGGAAAGAAAAACAACTTTGCCTATGATAAGAAAGGAAGCATCATGATTTTTTTTCTCTTGATGCATGTGAGGCCAATATTTATGCTGTTTGGGTGCATGGAATGTTTTAAAGTAATAGTTTTTGGGTTAAAGGTGGTTCCACACGAGTGAACTCAAATACGATGGTGCGAACCTAAAATTGTCCAAACTTCTAAGAATCTTCTCAATGCCACGTCAGACTGAATCTACCACATTTTGTGGTACGTCCAGTCCTGGACCGAGGTGGTTTAACTTGGAGGTCCTTTAAAACTACTAGCTTTTTTGGACCTTGGTGCCTCGTGAGTATGTTTTTTGTTTTGGATGATGTCTCTTAACACACCATCTCTGAGAAGCAAAGCAACCAAGCATACAAACATAACTGAATTGTTAAGTTTACTCAGTTTTTTTATAGTTGTAATCAAATTTTCATAGCTTTACATCCTATGTTACTGCAAAAGAATGTTTGATACTTCTTTCTTTCAGAAGCAAATTATGCGCTACAAATCTCTTTGAGCAGTTGGCCTTGCTCAAAGTTTCTTGACTGTTTCAATTAGGAAATGGGCAAACCTTAAGGAGGGAACTAGTATGCACAAGATGATATTATGAGCGATGTTTCCCCTTTAATGAAATGACTTGCGTCATGAAGCTTTAATGAAAAGCGTGTCAACAAAAACGAGGTTTATTAAATCTTACTAGAAGAGCATAAACCAACTATGATTCTTGATTATCTCTCATCACAAGACATTTGCAACAATAATTAGTGTTTAAGAGGACTATCGTAAAGTCGAACACTTTCTCGCACAATGAATCGTCATAATAGAAACAAATTATGTTCCCAAGAATATGTTTAGGAGAGGAGCAGGAGGGGTCTTATTGAAGGCGTTATTTCTTGCACATGTCTCTCGAATTTGTGTTAATTTTGTAGATCGTTTTCAAACTAAAATTAAAGACGAGAGGTCCAACTCTGCATGAAAGAAGCGCGGATCCCGCAAGGAAGCCTTTACCTCTTCCCAAAGAGTAACCATCCTTTACTCGTCTTTTGGTTGGCACTGTGGTTTTCTTGGTGGTGTGGGTGACGTATCTTGGAGGGTGGAACCTTCCCCACTACCATCCAGCCCCTTCTCTAGGGGTGGGTGTGTATTATGCGGTCATTGATATAGCCACAAACATGGCCGGCCAATAAGGAGGGGGTAGGCTTCCTTAGCCAGAGGCATCACAAATTTCATGGAGAAGGTGATCCCCGCTATGGAGACAAGAACCTTGCCTACCAACAACATTTATATGCTACTTTGATGGGAAAGGGTGTTGGGTTGGTGATGCAGAGGCCAAGCAAGTATGTGCCGGGTAGACTGACTCTCAAGCTATCATTAATGATTCCCATGAAACAGATAATGTTACCCTCCGAGTCCACTAAGAGAGAAGTGAAGCACACACCCACCTCTAGGGGTATTGTGGGGATGGTGGAAGGCTGGATGGCACCCTGTGATTGAGTCAAAAATCCGCTAAAAGAGGGTCTCCATCACTGGGGGGAACAACCTTGATGAAGTTTATGGTGGGCGGTGTGGAAGAGTGGAAAGGGAGGCCCTTGCGTTGTCTTTAGTCAATGGGGGCAAGTTGGACTTGTGGTAGCCCCTTGTGATCCTTGTTATTTTGGCAATGGAGGCTTGGAGTACTCCCTTGTGAAGTGATCCTTCTTATTTGGGGAATGGAGGCAAGGGGGACCTTGGTCAAATAACCCTCACTTTCAAAGCGTCCGCTTCCTCCGCAACAATAGCAAATGATACGGCACCACGAGTTTACTAGGAGAGGGTGGCTAGGATTATGAGGCAAGCGAGTTGAAGCTGCTGATACTTAGGTTTGGGAGCAGGGTTTAATGCTCAAAATCATGGTAGTAGCTAGGGAGGATTAAAACAAGTATTCAACATCATAAGTGGATAACTAAGATAATTAAAACCTTATAAAAAGAGGCTTAGTAACAAAATCAAGGACTATGATCCTCCTCAATTAGACAATGTCCTCCCCCTTGAAGATGAGATTCCCTAACACTCCATGTGTGCTAAGGCTTTTGTTTCAAGTTCACGACTTGAACATACCCCTTAATGCCTCATGAAAAAATTGGCTACTTTCACCAACAACGAGACACCCTTACACTCAAGGTAGGAGATACTGGATACATAGATTTAGAACCATGCCCTACTCATCGACCCATGAAAATCTTGAGAGTGCACTTTCACTTGACACAAGATTCATAATTTGGTTCACAAGGCTTTTTTTGGCCAACAAAAATTCATTTGTTAAGTTTATAAAGACTTTGTTCTCATCTCTTGTGTACAATCTTATGTTTAATACTCATTATGTGAGTGTGAGGTGAATGAACTCATACATTTTTTTTTCTAGCTTTGTGCAAGAGCTTAGGCTGTGAAAGAGATCATGTTACTAGTGTCCTAGGACAAGTTGAAGAAATGGCACAATCCCCATCGAACTCAAACAAATACTTAAGCCATTGATCTTACGAAATATTGTTTTTATCCAATTCCATACAACATTAAGGAAAGTTTTGAATATGAAATCTCACCCCATCATCATGTCTCAAGATCTTTGAACTACTTTTTATAAAACAATTATAGTTTACATGCAGTAAGTGAATGAAAGACAAATGATAATGAACCAAGAATAGAAGACAAGGTCTTCATGTGCTCTAAAAAAAGTGATCATGCATTATAATTGTTAACCCAATCAACGCTTTGATCGAGTCAATGCTAGCCTTGGGTGGCAATGGATGAAGAGACACTACCAAGGAGCACAATTTTGGAAAGAATTTTATACTACATTTCATCATAAGAAGGATGGATTATGTTTTGAAATTTTGGGTGGAAACCATTTTTGCATGGCATCCTTCAATTTTATACATGGCATCCTTCAATTTTTGCATGGCATCCTTCAATTTTATACATATCATTAGAATTAAGTATGGATCACACTACAGTATTGTGCCTAGGCCAACATTTCATATTTTGAAGTTAGGAAAATAATGAGCCAGAGGATACACTATTATATTTGAGATATGAGCTATGGACAAGTGTGAAACATCTATAACTTGGCTTATAGACATGTATGTATGTTACATTCTCTACACTCGTTGCATGCTATTTTCAACTTTGGGAGATCTTGAGCTCTAATTTTTGAGCCTCTTGTTCTCATTCTTGTGTTGTGCTTTCTCAAACTTTTACTTGTTTCATGGTGCTTGTGAACGTCTAGGTTAACATTTGAGCTCTGGTGTGTGTTGGCTTTGCATAGAGGAGGCAATACTAAGTTGAAGATTGAGGTGGGAAGCTCCCATGGGTTCCTCTTGAGTGGGTGAGATTCCTTTGGGGCTAAATATTCACATTAGGGTTGCTTAAGACAAGTAATAGAGGTCGGACCATTTTTAAGTTTGGTTGGCCTAATGTAAAAACTACTCATTTGTATCTAAGTCATTTTTGACATTAAGCAATGCACAATCATTCCCTTGCAATGATTTTCTTATGAGCTCTCCTTCTTCCCTCCTCTTGCGTG
This sequence comes from Cibotium barometz, assembly GCF_041138505.1. NCBI lineage: Eukaryota > Viridiplantae > Streptophyta > Polypodiopsida > Cyatheales > Cibotiaceae > Cibotium > Cibotium barometz. The sequence continues at coordinate 40,149,231 of NC_141097.1, read as the reverse complement.
TTTGCATGCTAATGAATCTTGCTTGCTTGATGGATGCATACTAGATAGGTTTGATTGAAGGTTTTATTCTTGCAATAGCTTTTTTTTTCTTCCCCTACCTTTGGGAGAGAGAACCACCGTGAAGACGAACCTCTTCTTATATCCATCTAGGCACTAAGAGGGCAATGAGCTTTCCGATGTGACAAGGGAGTGAGGATGCAACGAGCTAGTATTGCATTTGCAGCCCAAAGAAGGCAAGACCCAATGACACATGCTTCGGCAAGGCTAAGGTAAGCTCTTGACTTGAATATTTTTGGTATCACTGCCATGAACTAGCCTAGGGCTTAGCTCCATTTATCTGTCCATTCGATGCTATTGGGAGTGCCTGGTGTTGAATAGGAGGTCACACTCAGAAAACACACAGTTTCAAAGCATTGGATGTTTTTATTTGGTGATTTTGATTTTGATTTTGATTTGAAGTTGATGTTGCATTATGGCATTCTATTTTCATCTATTGGTAGAGCAAAACCCTCATTTTTTGGGTGATTTACATGAAATTGGAGCCCAAAAGGCTTAGATTTCATTGCTTAACTTAGCAATTATGATTAGGAGTGGAAACTTCAAAAACATGAGCATTGAGCTCCATTAGGTTGAATTACAGTGGGATTGTCAATTTTCATTCTTACATTTTATATTTTTTCATAACTTGTTCATGCATTATGCTATCCTTGGAAGATTTTCTTGTTATACAATTTGTAACAACTACTACAAGTTCCAAGGAAAATTCTTGTCCTTCGTAATTATTAGAGAATTAAGTACATTTATTAATGTCACAACAATGCTATCGTCGTAGGGTCCAATTCTTAGATTTTTGTACCTCACGTAGGCTAATTCCATATAAGAAAAGTACATGTGAGCCGAGTTCATGCAAAAAAGGCATGAGCTTATATACATAAGCCTAGAGGCATGACTTGGACATGTAAGCCGGGGATGTGAGCCTAGATGCGTGAACCTAGACACATGAGCTTGGAGACATGAACCTTGATACGTCAGCTAAGAGACATGAGCCTAGAGATGTGAGCTTGGATACATGAACTTACATATGTGAACCTTTCAGAAGCCGGTAGACATGGGCCGAAGACATGAGTCTCAAGGCTTGAATTTGGACACGTGAGCCGAGTAGCAACATAAAAAAATGTTGTTTGAAACCATTTACAGACCTGTTCTAGAAACACCAGGGACCTTTGATGCAAACTCGATCTGGACTAATCGTTGGAAATGATAATAGAGTTAAATGTAGTGCATCAAACCACACTTTCTCAAACTAGATCCAAAAACACCAGGGACCTTTGATGCAAATCCGATATGGATCAATTGTTGGAAATGAAAATACAATCAGCTATAGCATATCAAACCACACTTCCTCAAACCCACCAAGCCCTCGATATCCCAGTAAATGACCAGTACCACAGTAGAGTGCTTCCCTATTAAGAAGGCTAGACTCCTTCTTCTGATCCATCTCAAGCAAGGAACTTTGGAAATAAATAAGCCAAAGAAAAATAAATGAGTGGAGGAACAATGGAACAATTGGAAACAAGAGAGTTGCTAATGGGTCTTCGAACTCCGGATTCACCAAGTGAATTCGTCAACATCACCTTTAGTTTTTGGAGGCGGTGTTCAATCGGCTTATTTTTGGGCGTAGGTCTAGTGAAGGAGCGAGAGTAGGACTAGGAACCTCAAGGTTCACTCCCATAGGAAGCAGTTAAACCATGTATGAAGCTACAATTTTTAGTGTTGATCCTGTTGGGTTTTTCCAAAGCTAACCATGACTAGCAAATAGACCAATAATTGCAGTTACGGTAAACGAGACATGCTTCTTTTGTTGTAGTACCAGGGAAAAAAGTTCCATAGTACATGCAATAGTAAGCGCACACAGTCCCACTCTCCACAAGATTCCTTTACAAAAGCACTTTTATCGTGAAAACAAGTTCTCAAGTATATTAGCATTCCCTCGGATAACTCTGTCGGTGAATGCTATCTATCAGTATAAACCGTGTGCTTTCCTTATAATTCTTGATACCATCCTAAGCATTGACTAGCCTTTTTTGCATATCTGCTAAGAAATCCATAGCTGCATCAATTTGAATACCGTTAAGTCCCAAGGTTATTGGAGATCTAGGTTAATATCAACACATGGTCGTATGGAGATGTATGCATGAAACATATCCACCAACATTTGATTCTTGGGTGAATCAAATGTTGCATGAGATTGAGTATGATCAAAGGAACTCATACATGCCCTGTAAGCATGCATGGCTAGCCCCTTAACTTGTCCCTCATGAGCACCCTTAGGGGCATGAGTAGCATGGGAGATATGGGGAATACATGCACCAACAGAAAATTGAAGCCCATGTTGCATGTGTTGTGCATGCACGTTTTCAGCCGCCGCCGGCAACGACATTTGCAATACATTGCATTCTGTACGAGTTACATAAAGTACACCTACAAGGTGTGAAGTCGCCAATTGTTCCTCTCTAATTTTATGAGGGTTCATCCTCTTAGACATGTGCTCTTGTTCAACCACCTGTGGGGATGCCAAGACACGTGGGATAGTTGCATTTTCTCCATAGGCATCCTCAATAATACGAGCCAAGAATGCACATGCTGTATCCCTCGGTTGCATGTGCAACTCGAGCGATCACTGTCATGGCATGATCCATAAATGATTGAGCTTTCTTGCCCTTCAAACGATCATGTACCAATGGATCTTAATGGAAGAGATTATATTCTTCTTCTTGTGCATAAAGAAGAGCTTGTATAAGGGTAAGTTCAGCCTTGATGGCTATGGCTCTCCTTCTTGCATTTTCTCTTTACCATGGGATGGCCGTCCCACATGTTCATGTTCCTTGGTATGCACCACATGAGTATGTTCTTTTTGTAAAGCATTGAAGCATGCATATCATTGTCCCTGCCTCTTGTTGGCATTTTAACATTGACTGTACAGTTGTCCATAGTGGTTTAAGTGTAGGCATAGCTAGTGTTTGTGGGGATCGTCTTTCACGAATGAAAGTGAAAGTGAACTGTATGCTTTGATACCAACGTAATTCCACCAATGGGTGAGGATTTTTTGGTCGAACACAATGCTAATCAATACACTTAAATACACTGAGATTTAATGGACAACAAGCACAATATAAGATGTAATTTGCCGAATTGATAAGAGACGCAGAATGAGCTGAAACAACCAACCCCTCCCTTAAATAATGTTTTTAATCCTGGGAAATTCAAGTACGTGTCATTAGAATTTTTGTCCAGATTTCCATTCCAATGCACATGAATACAATATTGCAAACTTTATGGTTGTTGTGCCCAATACTTATCACATGTCACATGCCACATAACCATGTTAGCATAGTCTCACACGCATGGTTCAAGCATGCATCCCCTTACCCAGAACCACACATTAGTCAAGCAAGCATGAAGAAATTCAATTTGCAGGCAAGCACATCAAGATGCTATGCAATGCACCATTGGTATGGACAATCCTCATTCATGAGACTATACCAAAATAGACATGTTCCATGCAAGTACACGAGAACACTAATCCTCCAGGCATTTTTTCTAGGCATGTACACAAAGGCACAAGTCCTAGCGGAAAGCCAAATCCACAATATCGCAAGAGTGGATCAATCCCATGCATAATAGCCATGGTTGCCAGTCCAATGTATACACATAATGAAAAAGCACGGGAGACAAATTAGGTGGCCAAATGATGGCAATGTGTGCAAGCTAAACCTTGGTATGTTTGAGTTAATGACCTTAGGCATTCGTTTTGGGACATATAGATGGAAGTGTAAAACTATCTTTGTTTTGACCCAATGCGTGGATCCACCATGACCTATGGCCACTCACCACCACTAACCTTGCTCAAGTGCACAATTTATCCTATTCAATTGGATTAGTTCACTCATAAATATCTATTTTCTAAAGGAAAACTTTAAAAGTAATATGTGATTAAAGTTTAAGAAATGCAAGTAATTGAAGGGATATAAACAGGAATTTTCACTTTTCTATGGAGTTGTGACAATGGTGACCCCCCGGCCTTTACCAATGATTTATTAGATCATAAGCGAGAACGAGAAGTTATAGGGGTAGATGTTGGGAACCTGGTTGTGATAGTGAGATTGGCCACCATACCACCATGGTGGAAGAGGAGAAGATAGTTGTGGTCAAGAAAGCTTATTTTGACAACGAGGTGTAGAAACTTTGAGTAGTGGTCTCTACCCAAAGAAGCCAGGACAATGAGATGGCTATTCTGCAAAAGGAGATAACTATATTGCATTAGCAGATCACTATTCTACAGAAGGCGGTGGCAAGTACTCCCGCACTTGTAGGGTATGTTTCAGCAGCTCTGTTCACCCTAGAGGTCTTCTCTGAGAGGGAGAAGCAAAGAGCCCAAGAAGTGGTTGAAGCATGGCTGAATCGGTAGAATGGCTATAAGCCAAAGAGAGAATCGGTGCAATCTCCTAGCAAGGATGTTGAGAAGGAAGTGATAAACCTAAGAAGAAATGCAAATGCAACTACTGTCGAAAACTAAGCCATTATATTAATGAATGTAGAAAAACACTCATTAATTAGGCATGGCTGTGTGGTTGATGCATCAGCACCAAGTGTAGAAAAGGAGTTAGTCAACTATGGATAGGATGATTAGTAGGCATTCATCGTACACTATGATCATGATATATGCATATCAATGGCACAACAGATTATCATGTCGAGTATTTTGATAATGGTGCTAGCAAGTCCATTTTGAATTCCATTGTCTCCCGGATGCTTGAAATATTTAGATGGTGCATGGCCCGTCTTGAAAGAGGAAGCAGTGTTGTGTGGAGATTTGAGAGAGCTTCAGAACAAACCTACTACTTCTTGGGCTAGTTTCTAGCATATGTGTAGGAATGAGTTTCTCTAGGCGGAAGATGAGTATGACGTGGTATCTAGATTTATAGTGTTGGATATGAAGACCATGTTTTTTTGACACCTATTTGCACAAGTTTAGAGAGTTGTAGGGGCAAAGGCAACTCATAAGGACACGATCACCTTGCTTGTTTTTTTAATATACAAGGGTTGTCCCCCCAATTAGAAGCTTCAAAGTGAGGAAAAACAAGTGCAAAAAACTTGAGGATGGTATCATTTTGTAAAGATTTATGAAGAAATAGTTGTTGTCAAGAGTAAGAAAAGTGTTCCTCAGAAATAGAAAAGGTTAGGCAACTCTGAATGAGATGCCAAATGTAAACATAAGTTAAGTTCTATGAAGGCTTCCACAACCCAAAACCAGACCCAAACTCTAGGTCAACCCAATTCTAAGAAGACTCAAAGGACCAAGCAGAGGCTCTTGAACATTCGGGAGGGCGGGTGCTTTACTTAGGGTCAGACATGCCATTGGAAAGGAAATTGTCCTCAAGTGCAAAAAAAGTAGAAGCCTAAGGGAGCTCACTTGACCAAGATTACAAGCGATCCTAAGGTTACATCCATTCATACCACATTTATTAATCATAGTTCTACATAGATTGTAACTTTAGTATGTCAGTTTTTGCCCCAATGGTCTCCTATGTATGTATGGATCAATTTTGGGAGAAATTGTACACATTCTATTTGGTCTTGGTAGCACTCACAATTTTATTAATGCCAAATTGGTGTAGAAATTAGGAGTGGCGACTTGGTTAAGTGATCATGTCTACTGTTTGAACCTGGTGGGGCAAGGCATGGAAAGGTCTTGGACCAGATGTGTGACCCAGCTACCTATATCTATCCAGAGTTATTTGGATAGACTAGATTTTTTGTTGATGAATCTAGATAGAGATATTTGTATATATATAGTTATAGATAGATTTTTTGTTGAAGAATCTAGATAGAGATATTTGTATATATATACTTATAAATGCATATATATAGACATACATACATACATATGTATGTATTTATATATACATATATACATACATATATACATACATATATATAGACATACATAGATATATGTACATACATATGTGTGTGTGTGTGTGTGTGAAAGGAAGGGAGGGAAAGGACACCTGTGTACATGATGTCTAAGACATGGGAGAAGGTGTCCTTGAAAGCTTGCTTAGCAAGGCATGATTATTATTGATTAAAAGGGATTATGAGTTATTTACAATCACGGCTTATAATTGTCTTATATATCTATGCCCATGTTCACACTCACATATGCCTTGCCTCCACATTTGACCCATGGCCCCTTTATTGCTCCATTTCCATTTACAAGTCCTTTTTCCATAATCCCATGTGGCTAATTAATGATTTAGCCTTATCACTTTCTTGCAAACCATCCCCACCTATAGGTTTGATCAAAACCTTATAACATTTAGGCCTTCCATATGGGTTTTTCACATATAAGTGCACAGGCACCATATCCACAAGACATATGAATGAGTGACAAGTCAAATCAATATGTGAGAGGATCCTCACGTGATTGATCGTTGTTGTAAATTGCCTCTAATGGCTGAAAACTGCATCTTATGCCTTTAAATCAACCCAAAACTTGCTCCCCATGATAGTATCTCAATTACCAATGCTCCCAAATGCAAGTATCATAATCCCCAATTGGTATGAATCTCTTTAATAGTGATTTACATGAATTTCTAGCAAGCAAAGTCACTATTACTCCTTCTCATTTGGTCCACAAAATCCACCCAAAATGTCCTCATATCCTTCCAAGATTGAGGCGGGTTCCCATGAAGCCTCTTTGTTGGGTAAACCCCTCCACTCCAATGAGGTATTCCACTGAAGAACAGTTGTATACACCTTTTTTCTATTTCCCAACACCTTCTTTGCTAGATATTCTATCATACCTTCCTCGTTCATTGGAGGTAACTCATCTTGTACCCCCGTGTGCTAGCCCGACGGTCCCCCTACCCCCCAACCTGGCCCCTGGTACAACCCACTCCTAGCATGCCAACTCGGCATCCCACACACCTCATAGCCCCCACGCTGGTGGCGCGATCCCCTACCCCCCACAGCTGGCACCCTACACACCAAGCAATCGCACCCCCACCCCCATGTGCCGACCTCACGGTCCCCCTACCACTCCCCACATGCCAGCTCGGCACCTCGACACCTTGTAGCCCCAGCCCCCCCTGCGCCGTGCCCCCACACCTGCTCGGCGGCCCCCCTAGGCCAACCTAGTGCCACACCCCCCCACTCCGCGCATGTCGGCAGCCCGGGGCCACACCCCCACCCCCCGCGCGGGCTAGCCTGGCACCTCGCACACCCCCTCCCTTGGCGGCGCCTGCTCCCGAGCTGGCCTGATGCCACCCCCAAACCCCAGCATGTCGACGCGAGGACCTTGCCACCTTCTAGGCTGGCCCGACGCCTTGTACCCTCAGCCCGCCGCCAGGCACACCCCCCCACCCCCTGCATGCTGGCTCGAGGATCCCCCACTCCTCATGCCCAGCCTAGCACACACCATGCAGCAGTACCCCCACCCCCACGTGCTGCCCTGAGACGGTCCCCCCTCCCGCGGCCGGGCCGCCGGCCCTAGGGCTGGTCTTGCACCCCGCATACCTCGTAACCCCCCCTCCTCGGCGTGCCGGCCCGAGCGGCCCCCTCCCCTCGGGCTGACCCAACACCGTGCACCCTTGGCACACCTGCCCCCCACTCCCTCCCCCCTCCCACCCCCACCCCCCGGCCTTTGATCATGGGGATACATATGCAAATGGCAATGCTTATGGGGGTTTGAGTATGCTCATAAGCAATAGAGGTCTTGAATATCTTGTATTCTTGTTGCCAAGCCCATTCAAACTGACACTCACCAAAGGGGGGTCATTGATTAGAGTTTTTATACAAGTATTCTTGTAGCAAAGCCTGACGCCACAATGGTATGGATTCACCTACATTATAGTTGGGCCTTAGTTGTAAATATATTGGTCCATCAACAAGGTTTCCTTCTATGAATTAGTGACTAATTTTTTTTTGCCTTGTGTCTAGCACAAACATAAATAATTTTGTTGGCAAACCTTTTCTAATACATGGATTGATGCCTATTTGGGATAATGCCCAGATGTACAAAATGAAATCCTTTTGCTGTAGCTATATTTTTATGATCATTCCAAGCTGAAGAAAGATTGAAGAAAATGGTTTTTTCAGAGTTCGGAATAAAGGATGTAGATCTATTTAAAAATAATAAGTGGTTGCTCTTAATGCAAACCTAGCGTTATATTTATACACCTGTGCAAGGGTTATGTTGGGCAATTCTTATTTGGCTTTAGGATCAACTTCTTCTACAAAAATATGCATATGAGATAGGGCTTTGTACATTCCTTTGAAGGTTCTTTTTGTCATTTCCATTGAATTCAAGGAAGTCAAGGGTAAAGCGCTTAGAGACCGAGTTTTGATTTCTCTGAGTCCAATAAGCCCAATGCACGAAGGAAATGGTACCAATACAACTTTTCCCAAAAAAAATTCATTAGAGATGGTTTACAATTACTATCAAAGGGCATGCAATCTGGCAACATCCACATAAAACAAACCATAAACCCCCAAGAATGTAGGTTGCTTCATGGCTTGGTTTAGAGAAAGAAGCTGTTCATGAACAAGCAAGGTGTCACATGTGGAAGCTCTAGGAGTCTTCTTTCAGCCCTAAACACCACCTTGGTGAAAGAATATGGCATAGCGGAAACAAATTCAACAAGAGAAAGTACACTAGATAATGCAATAGAGAGAATGGAGAGAATTTTAAAATTCTGATTATACCAAACAAGAGATAGGTACAATATGATGGTGCTGTCCGTGTGCTCTAGTGTAAAGCTTATATGGTAATCTAGAAAGACTTTGGATGGAGGGCATACTGAGAGTATAGGGAATATATGCTCACAAGAATTTGATGCCTTTGTTTGTGCCAACTATGTCCATTTATAGTGCTTCAGGTAGTGCGATGGACGCGTCCAAGACATGGGCTGTTACGCTGCATTGACATGGCTCACTGCCCACGTATTTATAATGTATCCCCACCGACCACCACCCACTAATGATGAACTTAGTATTCAAGGGAATATTCCCTATACCATTTCAGGCGGCGGACCCCAGCTAACGCTCCCTCATCATCTCCTAACCATCAACGGTCACAACTATGACCCTTTCCAGCATCTAAGCTGGGGTTCCCACTAAAGATATTTGCATCAGTGGCTTTCTCCTCCGTACAAATGTGCACCACACATCAATGTAAGATACATGCTGAGAGGCAAGCATTGAACATATACTAACACCTGGAACAACCTAATGAAAAACGTAAGCAAGAGAGATGGAGAGAAGATAGAGAGATAGCTGAGTTTCAGTATATTCATATATTACAAAAAGGTGTACATGTCTTGGCTAGCCATAGGCTGCCATCATCAAAAGGTTCTTGACTCAAAGTCCTAATCTAATGATTCTACTCCCTAGAGGAGTGAATGAATGTCAAGGAGAACCAAGCCTACTTATAGGCCTTGAAGACACTTATGAGCTAGTCGACCTGCTGCTGTCGGGCTAGGTCCCCTGGACAAAGCCCCCAACTTGCTGCTCTGCTCTACTGTAGAGCTGACATAGATGTAAGCTAGCCGACAGCCTCCTAGGTATTCCCACAATCTTTCTACCCATGCCTACCTTCTACAACTCCAGAATCCGGTTCCAAAACCGGTCCTTTATGTGCAGCCCCTCAAGAAATAGCCATGAGAATGAGCATGCATGTCTTGCACATGACATCCCCCTTGCTAAACTTGATGACATGATTCCAACTTCTGTTCTTAGATGAATTTCATCATCCCTTTGTCTCTTCCTCGATTCCCAAACCTGCCATCCTTCCCTTCTTGGCAACCTTTTCATTGAAAACCCTGCCTAGTCTCTAAATCCACTCCAAATCTGATGATGATCTATGCATCTATTCCATCTTGTCCCCTATCCCTTCATGCCCTGCCCCTAAACACTTTATGTGGTCTCTATTCCCGAGTATTGAGTCTACTAGCACGCACTCTCACTCCACCCCTTAGAGGATCATCCTCCTTTGGAACTGTAACTTGAAAGCCTTTCCTGGTCTGTCCCAAGTGGCACTCACCTCACACGACTGCTATTCCCCTTGGGTCTTGTGGAACACCATCAACCACCCTCCTCGGAACTTCTTCCATGTCTTGTGTTACTCTCCTTAGATTGTGCACCTTCATCTAGGACTGAATTAGTGTTTAGCCTTGCTGAGCCTGATGCTATGATACCAATGTCACATGCGGAAGTTTGGTGGATAGAATCGGTACCTTCAATGTTCAGAATTGAGCAATCTTTCACGATGAAGATAACGCACAACATACATAGAGATGTGTGTAGAGAGAGAGAGAGAGAGAGAGAGAGAGAGAGAGAGAGAGAGAGAGAGAGAGAGAGAGAGAGAGAGAGAGAGAGAGAGAGTCATACACAATATTGGGTCATCCCATATACCCTCTGTAGGGTCCCCCATCATGAATGGTGTATTTGTTTTATAAGAATGATGTATAATAACACAAATCTATAGATCTGATGATCTGTTCTTGACCTATAACTCTTCACCTTAGATGTAGCACTCCCCTTGGCTACCCTGGCCCTTGGAATATAGCAACCCCTTGTGAATAATGGGATGCTTGACTGAGATCTATGCTTGGCTGTATATAGCCTTGATGATGCTAGGTTTATTGCCTTTAAATCATACACGTTCACACCAAGTTGTTGGTTCGCTGCTGTGCTACTGCTTTGCTGCTGGTTGTCTAGGCCAGCTAGGCAACCCATATGCCCCGGATGCTTGGTTGGGCTGGACTCTAAGGCATGTTGCCTGGTCGGCTAAGCCCTAATGGGCTGGCTGACAACCTACCAAAGCCCATCCTTGGGCTAGCCGACTGGGCTGGCCAACACATGCCCTAGCCTTCCTAACTAGAGGGAAAAGGCCATGGGCCATCTTGGCTCCCTTGGGTGGCCTAAGGCCTACATCGTGCCCATCTTCAAGGGATTCTATTCCCTTTTTGGGGTAGCCCTAAGGGCCGCCCTCCTTCTACATGCAACTACATGATGCTTCTAGATAGATGCTTGGCATTTGGTTATAAACCAAATGCTCAAGACACCTGGCATCATTCCAGAGGGAGACTCACAGTACGGACTAGCACTGCTTCATGTGTCGGACAATGCACACCTGATCAAGACCATGTACGGGACTTGTACATCTAACCCTGAGAACGCTGAGTGGAACCCTAGTTGACTCATCCCGAATTGGGGCTCACATGGGACCAATTTTCACTCCAGGTTCTGTATCTTGGTATTAGATATGTCCATGTGGCATCCAAGTGTGCGGGATGCATGTGACATCCCCTTCTGCTTAACTTGACGGAATCTCCATAGCCTCCAAATAGTCTGTCAATAAAGCCATGCACATAAACATCCATAAGGTACCGTTGCGATGATAATGCAAGTTTCTTTATGGCTAGATGGCAAATTCCCAAGACTACACTACAAGTATTGATGTGTTGTCAAAAGCAATGTATTTCATTAAAAGTAAACTACACATAAATGCTTGATAGTGTCAATGATTTCTTCGTGAATCGTTTAAAAAACAAACAAAATTTGTATGCAAGCATTGGTCAATAAGTTTGTAGTATGTTGAGCTCACAAACGCAAGGGCCAATCATCTATTCCGCTGACATGAATGAATCAAAGACAGGTGTTCCAAGTCTTTGTAAATTATTTAGAGAGGTATATTGGGGTGCCTAGCATATTTTGCAAAGATTATGATAGCATATTTACCACTTCATCAAGCCAAACCGTCTACATTTCCTTGTAGGTGGGTGTGAAAAGATAGTAGGTTAGGCCTGCAAAGTTGCAACATTTACATAATTTATGAGTTTGGGTTTGGTTGATGATTCAGCGCTGACGAGATTTACATCATTTATGCTGCCTGGCCAAATTGTTTAGCTACATATATATACCTGATACAAGATCGTTTATGATCAAAAGTAGAAAAGAAGAAGCCATGCTTAACTCTCAACAAAGCACATCTGTTTTTAAACACATAAACACAAAAACTATAAAAGAATCCATTCCATCTATATATATCTTTTACATGTCTTATAGTCCCCGTCACGTGTAACATTTTTTAGGCCTTTGCATGAGCCGAGGGTGTGCCGCCTTTGCATTGCATGCGACCGCCTCCGCAGGTCCACGATGCCTTTGTCACCTCTCCACAGGTTGTAGGTCAACGATGCCTCCTCCTTCAAGCCTGCAGGTCCTCCACGATGCCTCTATCACCCCTCCACCTCTTTGACCCACAGGTTGCAGGGCAACCATACCTTCAATGTGGCATGGAGGGATTTCCAAAAAACTCTGCTAGAGAGAGTCTGTGAGCTTTCTTTGCTGTGTGCGGCTGGTGAGCTAGCCTATCTCCCCTCTCTCATGCTCTCTCTCTCTCTCTCTCTCTCTCTCTCTCTCACCTTATTTTCTCTCTCTCACCTAATATTCTTGATGGTTGTGATGCTGGTGTTACGCCCGTA
>NC_141097.1:40131686-40134186 GCF_041138505.1 Cibotium barometz | reverse complement strand
CCGAAAAAGCATGTAAATCTGGCGGCAACGATCCCCCCTTGGGATAAAATAACCCAAGATGTATGGTGCCACTCAAGTAGCGAAAGATGCATTTAACTGCCTTCCAATGCTGAGACCCTGGGCTATGCATAAACCTGCTCACCTGTGAGACTGCAAACTGAATGTCCGGCCTCGTAATGCATACATAAATGAGGCAACCAACAGCTGTCTGATAGAGTGTGACATCAAAGTGATCTCCAACATCATGAAGACAACTTCAAACCTGTCTCCATTGGAGTAGCAATAGGCTTGCAGTCTTCAAGGCCAAATCTCCGCGACAATGTCTCAATATACTTTGTCTGACACAAAGCAATACCTCCATCACACTGCTTAAATTGTATCCCCAAATAATGATGCAAATGTCCCAAATCTGACATTTCCAAAGAGGCATTCAAATCAGCCTTAAAATCAGCAATATGACTCTCATTTGGTCTTGTGAGCAGCATGTCATCGACATAGAGAGCAATGATGCAAATGTCCCAAATCTGACATTTCAAAAGAGGCATTCAAATCAGCCTTAAAATCAGCAATATGACTCTCATTTGGTCCTGTGAGCAGCATGTCATCGACATAGAGAGCAATGATTAGATGTACATCATCTACACGTTTAACATACAAAGTGCTTTCTGTTGGACTATTCTGAAAACCATGTGTAGTCAAATATGCATGTATCTTTTCATACCAAGCTCGTGGAGCTTGCTTTAAACCATATAAAGCCTTTTTCAACCTGCACACTTTGTTTTCGTGCCCTCTTTGAACAAAACCACGAGGCTGCGCGATACATACACCTCCTCATGCAAATCTCCATTCAAGAACGCAGTCTTTATGTCCAGCTGATGTACATTCCAACCATTATGAGTTGCCAATGCACAAATGCTACGAATGGTAGTCATACGACAAGTGGGAGCAAAGGTCTCATCAAAATCAATGCCCTTTTCTTGAGCATAACCCTTTGCAACAAGTCTAGCTTTATAGCGATCAACACTGCCATCTGGCTTTCATTTCAACTTAAAAACCCACTTACATCCAATGGCCTTTTTACCAATAGGCAAATCACACAAAGACCATGTACCATTCTTCATTATAGCATCATATTCACTTTGCATTGCAGCCAACCAATTTTCTGATTTTTGTGCCTCATCAAATGAAAGAGGTTCTTCCTCTTCACACATACTAGACACAGCCAAAGCATAACAATCTGATGCATAAGAGGCATGCTGAAAACCTGAACGAGTATGACTAGACATAGGTGCATCAATTTTACTATCACGCAAGGTTTGTACCAGCCATTTAGGCATACCTCTAGCTTGCTCATTTTCAGCCCTATCCTCATGAATTATATCCTGTAAATCTGCATCAGAAATAGACTGATCTATGATGTCGTTTGAAATCTGCATAGGCTGAATATTTGCCTCATTAGGACTTACATTTGAATTCCCACCTGTAAATAGAGGCAACAATGTATTAAATACATCCCGTGAGCTCACACCTGTCTCTTTGGTACATGATAACAAAGGCTGCACAGCATCTTCCACAAAAACAATATCTCGACTAATCAAGATACGCTTTGATTGTGGATGATACAATCTGTAACCCTTGCTCTCACCACTGTAGCCAACAAAAATGCATTTGACAGCCTTATCATCCAATTTTCTGTGTTATTGCACAGGCACTAAAGCATAGGCCAAGCAACCAAAGACACGCAAATGACCAATAGAAGGCTTCCTGCCATGCCAAGCTTCATATGGAGTAATAGACTGCAAGGCCTTAGCGGGACACCTGTTGAGTACATATGCAGCACACATGACAGCCTCAAGCCAAAACGCATGTGGCAAAGCTTGGCTCTTGACCATACATCGTGCCATCTCCATAAGTGACCTGTTTTTCCTCTCAGCAACACCATTTTGCTGAGGGGTATACGGCACTATAGATTGGTGTTTTATCCCACAACTAGCCAGAAATGCATCAAACTCTTTAGACATGTACTCCCCCCCTCGATTAGAACGGAGGGTGCCCACATTACAATTGGATACATTTTCAACCATAAGCAAAAACTGTTTGAAGCACAAAAACACTTCGGACTTTGCCTTCAGTGGATATACCCATGCATGCCTTGAGTAATCATCAATGAAAGTCACGAAGTACAAGTGTTTACCAAATGACGAAGTTTGCATAGGCCCACATACATCACTATGTACAAGTTGCAATTTGCGATTGGCCCGCACAGAACTATCCTTTGGAAACGCAGCCCAAAATACAGCCTTCACAAACATGTTTCAATGGTGCCTCAAGAGAGGGCAATGAAGTAACCATATCAAATTTCTGCGAACGCAGAGTATAGGGACCTGCAAGCGCTCGTGAAAGCTCACCTCAGTCGGAGAACGTGAGTCGGAGGGTGCTGGCGGTGTAGCCCTGGAAGCCGATGCTTGCTCTGATACCAATTGTTGGAATTAGGGTTGTA
>NC_141097.1:40069186-40129186 GCF_041138505.1 Cibotium barometz | reverse complement strand
CAACCTAGGGAGAGTGGTTTAGTAAGAGAAACTCTCAAACACTATCACACATCAAGAAAAGGGAGGTACTTATGTGTCTTTCATTAAACACACATGTACACACACAAATAGATAGAGCCCTAATGACCGTTCCAAACATACATGTACAGACACAATGTAATCGCATTAGTATATTTGACGCATATAGTATTCATGCTTCTACTTACTTATATAATTGTATGTATGATTGACAGATGGATGAGGTGACTTGCATTTTTTTTTTAGCACATGAGAAGCACTATTTCCTTTGAGGAAAGGGTGAATTTGGTTGCAAAGTTTGAGCGTCGTTATTTCCATAGTTCAAGTTGATATGGGCCATGGCCGGTTTGTGCTGTTAATTGGAATGATGTTTTCCAGATTACTATACGATTAGATTCATATAAATTAGAAATATTGCGCTCATGATTATTCAAGAAAACCTCGGCTTGATTGATCATTATGAAATAGACTATAATGTGCATGGTGATAGAGACCAAGCACAATAAGTATTTGATGAGGTTATTAAATGTATCCCAAAGAATAAGCTCCTTTTCGAAAATAAATATGATTGTGTTTTTACTTAGTGACCATTCGTTATAGATTATATAAGTATTTTTTATTCTTTATCTCTATCTCCAAGTATATAAAAAATCATGATTGTTATTAATATATAACTTGATTATATAAGTATTTTTTATTCTTTCTCTCTAATATTAATATATAACTTGATTATGTTTCATGCAGAGACATGTCATTAAATATCTTGAAGTTGATCTATGACAATGACAAATTGTTGGATGCGATCTTCTTTGAGGAGATGACACAATTGGGCTCTTTTGAATATCACTGTAGCCCAAAATGGAAAGTTCTTGGCTTTGACGGGTGGGATGATATTAATCCTTGATATATTTATATACTCTTGGATCCTTATAGGCTAGATGTCAATCTCCTCTTAATAATCAAAGAGGCATTGGGATTATTAGATGGCTTTTACATTGTGGGTAGTAGATGTAGGAGCTCTGAGGAAAAGCGCTTCATTTTTAGGGAAATATTGAAGTGCATTTCGTTGAAAAAATTGGTAGAATTAATGTAATAAGATTTAAGTTTTTTGATGGGTGGGTCTTCTTTCTCTCTCTCTCTCTCTCTCTCTCTCTCTCTCTCTCTCTCACACACACACACACACACACACACACACACACACAAACACACCCACATGAAATACACCAATAGTTATTCTTGCTCTTTATTTTGTATTTGGTGTGAAATATAGTTAGGAGAGGGTGATAAAAATAGAGAGATCATAAGTTTGTTATTTTTTTGTGCCTTTGTATGTGATTGTGTAGAAGCAAGCACAAGGACGATTGAATCAAAGTTCGTGCTTTCGAGTATAGTTCTCTCTTCAACTTGAGGTTAGTTCTTTTGATGACGTCAATGTCTCTCCAAATTTTTATGTTAAAAAAGGGATGCATAGAGTAAGGGTTAGCTAGAGAGAGAGAGAGAGAGAGAGAGAGAGAGAGAGAGAGAGGATTGTGTACATCAAGATACTTTTTTTTCTCTTTCATCTTATGAGTGTTTTGTTGTTGATAATTTGTATTGCAAATGTTAGTAAAATATTAATATGCTAGAAACCTTTCATTTTTAGACTTTTGCCTTTGAGATTGTATAGAATATACAAACTATAGAAGCCTTGGAGAATATATGCATGTAGTAGTCTTATGTTAATTGATAAACATTCTTAAAAAAGCAAAAAACCTTTCATAGACAATTAATTGTAGCACTGTGTACTTCTTTTTGTTGCAGTACATATGTCGGTTACTAGGGTTAGGTATATGTTGGCAAAGATACATGTAGAGCTTTAAGATATTAATTTTGGATTTCAGCAAATGAAGATTCAAAATGATAACAACCGCCCCAAAGTTGTAGTGGTTGTGGATGATTCTTCAAATGAAGAAGTAGCTTTGTCTACGCTGCCTGAGTTGATGAATGTTCGAGCTGCAAAACACCTTGCTCGGTCAAGGTCTCCATCTGGACAAACAAGCTCTAAACGTCTACAAACTATTGCGGATATATACGAGCGCACTAAGAAAAATTCGGTTGCTTGCAAGGAGTACTTAGATGCCCTTTGGGATGAGATTCGTGGAAGTGGCAGCCAAAGGGGAGATACGTTAAGAGATGAGTTGACTCATCATCTCCATCGCGTCTATGACAGTAGTGGTCGCATGGAGGCAAACCAAGTAGACATGATTTCTTTCATGGGGAGAACATGCATGTTGAAATTGGGGGATGTCTCCGTGGATGTAATGGGCAATGTAAAGAATACGTAGATTCTCTAAAAGATCAAGTGCATACATTAGGCTTGGAGGTATTGAGTCTAAAGATATCTGTTTATTGACTCAATGCAATTATGAAAAAGATGTGCCGTGTTTTAGAAACCAGGGTAGTTGCCTAGAGACTTTGTAAGAGGAATGATGTTTTTTGATCAAGGGACAAATTGTGTTGCAACTTTTAGATTTAGCTCTCCATTTTGGTGATATATATGAAATTTTTATTTTCTCAAATTTAATACTGTTCTCTTCTATTTTGTTCTCAGCTCTTATTTTCTGTCTCTCAACATGTTTCAACTCTGCCTCTCTCTCTCTCTCTCTCTCTCTCTCTCTCTCTCTCTCTCTCTCTCTCTCTATATATATATATATATATATATATATATATATATATATATATATATATATATATATCACTGTCAATCTATGTCATTGTCTCTCTCTATGTCTATCTCAAGTGTTGTGTTGTTTTTTGAAGTTAAGAAAAATAGTTTTCGTTATTTTGTTTTTCGAAGGAGATTGAAGATGGTTAGGAGCTATACATACTTGAGTGTTTGAACCAAGTTCGTCGGCTTTGCATTTTGGATGCAACATGCATGACTCTCTGTAAATGGTCACGGATAAGGACTTGCAGTCGAAAACAAAATGTTGCTAATCTTATGGATTACTTTAACCTAGTTGGAAGGGTTGAAAATGAGGAGCATAGAGAACTCCATGGCGGAATCCACTTGGATTCAAGTGACAGAGCAATTCTCAATGCTACAGTTCTTCAAGAACCTATCAATGAATATCACAATGCTCAAACATATAGAGATATGGCGCGAGGCCCTTTGTCATTTGATTTAAATGAGCTACCTATGGATGATAATTTTCATTCTATAACGTTTGTTGTTGGTGATGTGAAAGATATTAAATTTGAATGCCACTCTATAAGGCAGGTGTTTTCTTTGCCTCTCAGAATGTTAAGCACCCAGCACCTATGGTGGTATATTTTGGAGATTGTACTCTTCACTCATTAGGAGCCCTTTCTCATAAGTGCCATTTTTGTGGTGCAATAATTTGGAAGTGTGAGGCATCAAGAAAGCTTGGAGAGTATGTGGGCAAACACTGTTGTGGAAGTGGGAAGGTCTTTTTACTACCATTGGAAAATCCACCTCCTTCATTAGTGGAGTTGTTACGTGGTAATGATAATGCAAGCAAGGAATACAGAAAGAATATATGCTCTTATAATAATGCCTTGGCATTCGTTTCACTGGGTGCTCACTTGGATAATCAGTTCACTAGGGGGGGAGGAGTATTCAATTTTCAAATCCATGGCACCACCTATCATTGTGTTGGTTCTGTCATACCTGATGAAACACGAGATGTGGCTCTTCGATTTGCTCAGCTTTATGTGTATGATACAGAGCATTGTTAACCCATGGCGGACATTGAGACGTATTATGTTTTACGTCATTAATTTAAATATTCTGAGTCATGGGCCGGGCTTGTCGGCACCATATGTTAAGGATAAAGGGATTGGGTGATCGCCGATGAGAGGCGCACCTTGAA
This sequence comes from Cibotium barometz, assembly GCF_041138505.1. Lineage (NCBI taxonomy): Eukaryota > Viridiplantae > Streptophyta > Polypodiopsida > Cyatheales > Cibotiaceae > Cibotium > Cibotium barometz. The sequence goes on along the minus strand of NC_141097.1, from coordinate 40,125,296 downwards.
TATCAGCAGGGTTAGGGTTAGGATCGGTCGACCATGTATGGGCGCCTAAGTGTGAACGGCCAAGTCACCTATAAGAGTCAAATGTAACCCTAAAATCCTTATTCTCATGTGTTGTGAATACAAGAGTGCTCTTGCCTTATCTCTTTGGTTTCCTTCTCCTGCGAGTGTGAGAGAGAGAGAGAGAGAGTGAGAGAGCAATCGAGCACTGTGTAGCGGCACAGCGGCGGAGAGGCGGTAGAGCGGCGACGGCGGCTCCTCCTTCACGGCTGCGACGCGGGAATCCTTCAAGGCGGCAGTTAAGCGGTGAGTGACACACCTTTTGCATTTTGTTTTGAGCTTGCCTTCCTGGTTGTATGCTTGCAGCCATTTGTGGCTCGCATACGGTGTCCGGCAAGTCCCCAGCTACGACCTGTGCGGCAAAAGCGCACATTTTTGGTGCCGCTGCCGGGGAGTTGCCCTGCACCAAGCTCCAGTTTGCAGCTCGGCTGCTGCGCGAAGTTTAATATACACTGTAGGAAAGAGACTGTGTGTTTGTTGTTGAGGTGTTTCTGTGTTTTGCAATCTGTCTTCTGCAATTTGTCTTCTGTGTTTCTGTTTCTTTTGTTATTTTTTCGCTCTGCGTGTGGACGTGTGTTCTGTTATCTGGTTATCTGAGGGCGGGGGGATTTCTGAATCCCTAGATCTGTGCTGTGTGCGAACTGCGCCGCAGCCAAGGCTGGACGCTAAAGAAACCCTAGAAAACTTATCTCCAAAAAAAAACAGAAAATAAAAATTAAAAAAAATATAAAAAATTAAAAACAAAAAAATTAAATTTTATTTTAAAGGAAAGAACCAAACCAAATGTGTGGAGAGGAAGAGAGGAAAGATTTTCTAATTGGAGAAAATTTTTTTGAAAAGAAAGAACCCCAATTGACCCACGACCCCGGCCCCGGCCCCGGCCGCGGTCTCGGTCTCGGTCTTTTGATATATATATATAGGAGAGTGAGCCTCCATAGCTTTCTTTCAAGTGAGAGCTTATGGGAAGTCGTGCCCTATATGTAGCCCACTCCCCAAGGAGTAAAGTGAGCATGTGGGATAAAGCCCTCACCCTTTCCTCCACAAGCAAATAGGCTTTTGCCCCTTCCCCCCAAGGGAAACGGACTGTTTTGAGGACCACGAGAGCTCTGGATAGGCAAACACGGTGCTGTAAAGCACACTAGGACCCTTTGAACGATACGCTCGTTTCGAGCTATCACAGGCCCTAGTCCAGGTTCGACCATAAGCAAGGGGGTCAAAACGGGTTAAAAACAAGCTAAAAACAAGTAAAAACGGGGTGCGAAACACCTAAGAAACCACTTGTGTGAGTTTCAAGGGTAGTTACCAACGCACGTGGGGTACCCACGTCACATGCATCTGTGTTCTGGTCGGGTGCTAGAGCCTGAACCACTAGAAAGTGTTTCAGTTTACGCAGGCTCACACCATCCCTCCACGTTAGCATCTTGGCCTTCGGCTGGAACCCAAGGGAGTGCAACCCAAGATCCACGAATAGTGGATAGTGACTCGTCCTCTGACTCAAAAGCCATGGAAGGGCACCCTACCAAGAACCCTGAGGAGACAAGCCAAAACATGCCAGTGTGGGCCCCACAACCCGGATCTAGCATGTTTAGTCGTCTAATAGAGACCTTTAGTAGAGCTACACGCTCTGAGCATGCCACAAGCGAAGTAAATGAAGAAGGAGGGGTAGTAGATTCACCATTCACATCTTATGTAGATCCTACCCTCCCAAAGAGTGTCCATGTGGATATTCTACCCACTTCGTTTAATGAGGGCCCCACTGAGCTACCACATTCCGATGCTCTTCCTAAAGTAGAGGTCCCTAGAAGCCAACCCTTAAGAAGTGACATTGCGTCCACTTCAAGAGAACCGTTTGGCACACCAAGTCTAGATGGGATATTTCTCAATGAAAATTGGGAATATGATCTACACACAGAGACTCTAACGGACCTATACACGGGTTACACATACCATGTGGGTTGGTTAGAAGTCCTACGATCTACATCTAGCGCCACTAATCTAGAGGAGCAACAACACATGATATGTGAGGTGATTCATAGAATTATCCAATTTGAGAGGCAAAATAGGGGAGTGAACCTAGTTTCCACTGGCCCTATGAGATTTTTGGATACGGGCAAGGCCAAACAACCAACCTTATCACAATTGGAGACTCCCTCGGTGAGTCCCATAGACCCTTCATATGTTGTTTCGCCTGGAGTCTCAATGCAGGTTGAGCCCACAAGTAGTAACTTTAGCTTTCCAACCTTGGCTCAACTTTCCATTAAGGACTCCACAATGCCTACCCCAATGATGAGCATAGCTGAAAGTGCACCTGTTACCACTGTAGTTAGTACGACACCGCCACCTAGTGGAACAGTACCTACAACAGTGCGTGCTAGTGCCTATCAACCATATGTACCTATCGCTACTCATGCTCATGTAGCTCCTACGCCTCTTAGTATGCCAATGGCGTATGCTCCACGACCACCTTATCACTACCCTTATCCAAGAGGAGCTAGGCCTAGCTACATATCATATCCTACGTCATTTGCCAACATACTCAGACCAACGCCAACTCCTATCAGCCAGGCTATCCCAGAAGTGCCTCCACTAGCTATGCCTGCTCACCTAGGTGATCTCACAGCGTTTGCTCAGACGATCGGACGATCTATTACGGAAAACATGCGGGGTATGCCTGAGAGAGAACCTAGAAGCAAGGCAGTACAAGTGGCTAAGCTCACTCAAAACTTCAATGGTAACGAGGATGTTAGGAAGCACATTGAAGTCTTTGAACACGTGTGTGATTCCTTGGAAGAGCACAATGAGCTGCATAAGTGTAAAGCTTTGGGCTTAACCTTAAGTGGGAAGGCCGGAGATTGGTATCGAACCTTAAGGGTTGAAGAGCGCACTCACTACCCCACTCTTAAGAGATTATTCTTGAAAGAATACATACGTGAGGGTGTGCTTTGGGGAGTAGCATCTCAACTCCAAAAAGCTGAACGCGAGGAAGGGGAGTCAGTGAGAGACTTTATAAGTCGATTGAAGCACCTAAATTCTCGTTGCACTCCCGATGAACGCTTCAATAACAACCAACTCCTCGATAGATTCATCCGAGGATTGCGCCACGAGGACATTTACAATGGCCTAGTCATTAGAGGTCTTACAACGTGGGAAGCAGTCACTGCCAATGCAATCCAGTTAGAAGACAACTTGATGATTGCAGGTAAAAAGGTGTCTTCAGAAACAAAATCCGTTAGTTCGCAAGTATCTGGGCACGAGCCAATGACGGTAAAACCTATTGCCAAGGAGCCCAAGATATCTGAAATGTCTGTGACCGACCTTACTAAGGCTCTCCAAGAATACTTCAGGGGTAATCGAGCCCCTCAGAATAGCTATATGTACCCAAGGAGAGAGCAACAATGGTGTTCGGTGTGCTTAGGACCACATAGCACGAGTGAATGTCCCACATTCAGAGTCAAATTCAATGGGAATTGCAATGCATGTGGTAAGTATGGCCATCAATCTAAAGATTGCCTAACACTTAAGCGAATGTTGGCAAACCAGGCACCACTAGCTTGGTCAAACACACCTCAAGTACCCGCGCTAATGCCTGCACAACCTATCGAGCAACCATCACAGCACATAGTTCCAAGGAATCCGAATGTAGTCCAGTCTGTGCCGCTACCACCGCCAGTGCTAGGACCACAACCTCCACATCCAAGGATTACCCCAATAAACCAGATGGGTTGTGAGTCACATAGTGCATGTGGGGATTATGAAGAGGAGATAGACCCCACTGCTCCATACGGGATTGATACGTTTGAAATGATTCCCCAGTACTACATGGAGGATCATTTCGGGCAAGTCAAGCCTGTATATCAAGCGGCTGCTCTCGCCACAAGAGGGCAAAACCTTAATACCATGGCAAGGAGACCACCTCTTCAATGCTATGATTGTGGTGGACCGCATCGTGTAGCGGAGTGCCCTAATAGGTTACAGAAGATCGCTCCTCAGATGCAACCAAATCAAGGGAGCACATCGGGAATGCCGGTACTTACATGTAATCGTTGTGGCATAGATCATTTGATCGCTCAATGCCCACATAATCCTAATGCACCCAAGATTACGCCATTGAATTTGGTTGAGGTCACCAACCAAGCACGAGGAACCACACCCGTTGTACCCGCGAATGTAGTTACACGGTCAATGCTTCAAAATCAAAACTAGATTCTTGAAGAGAGGGATACTGCATCAATCGCTCAGGCAAAGAAAAAGAAAACACGACGAAAGAGATCGCTTAATGCCACGAGCTCCAAGCCCAGTTCAAAGACTAACATAGGGACAGGAGACGACCCCGTGTATATGAATGATCCTGAAGACGATTCTGATTCAATAGAAACCATGGGGACCAAAGCCACTACCCTAAGGGAGGAACCCACTCGGGAGCTTAATGAAGGAGAATCAAACGAGTATAGAAATAAGGGAAAACAGAAGGAGACTTTCTCGGCCCCACAACCAAGTCAGTTAATGCCCTCTCGACCACCCAAACTGACTGAGATTCCCCAAGACAAGCCACGTGGGCCAAAAACCCTCAAGAAAAAGATTGGAACTTACCCAAACCCAGTTGAGGAGATTGAACAAGTGCAACACTTAAGGGGTTTGGTGGAAGAAACACAAAGAGAACTGGAGCCAAACCCTAGAAAAATCAACATTCCAGACACAGTGTTTCCTACGCAAGTTCAGCCTCACAGGAACCATAAACCGTTAGCTATACCTAGTATCATTCGGGAAGAAAGTGAGGATAGGACATCAGGAAGTGGGCAAACACCCTTTTTGCTTGAAAGAATGTTTAGTGAGGGAATGCCTGACCCCATTGAAGAGGAAGTGATTCCATCTTCACCAGTTCCTAGTCAAGGAGCGATATCTCGAAAAGTACCATTGAATGTGTCCAAGCTAATGGATTTTATGTCCTCTGAGATCAGAACCACGATCATATCCAAATTATATGGAGATCCTGAGCTATTCTTAGCTCTTCGGGCATTTCTCAATGGAGAACTAAAGGCGGGGCTACCACAATTTGCAAATATGGATAGACCCGACACGCTTCAAGATGAAGGGGGACATTGGGATCTACAACCTAACCTAGATGAAGACTCGGTCGTTGAAATACCTGTGAACAAGTTGGGACAGTACTTTGAAGGTGACGAATCTAATGCAACCCTCCCCATTACTACCAAGGGATTAACTCTAAAGGGAATCCTTGATGTTGGTGCTGGCGTGAGCATTGTGACTAAAAACTGTTGGGAATCTATGGGAAGACCTCACCTTGAAGTCACAAACATAGTGGTTAAGATGGCAAACGGAACCATAGCTAAACCTATTGGAATGTTAAGGGACCTTAAGATCAAGGTCCTGGGATACAAGGTAAAACATACCTTCATTGTAATGGATTTCTCCAAGCATCCTATGTCATATCAAATGATCTTAGGACGTCCTTTCATGAGGGAAGCACAAATGGTGCATGACTGGTTGAAAAACCATGTCTACCTACAATTCCAAGACTCTGTCATTCGAGTTGATCTTGAGAATGGTCGTGCGCATCCTTTAGGAAGCAAGGTTATCATCGATAATCGATCGGATACCACTATTCACTCCGCCCCATTAAGGTATTGCTATACATGCAAAAAAGAGACTGATGATGGGAAAGATTCTCCTTATATGGATGTCCTACCAGGTATGACTGAGTCGGATAACGTAGATTGGGTACACCTAGCGGCAACCATAGACACATGGGGGAATAGAGGCACAAGCTGGGTAACACCTGAGGGGCAGGATATGCCACCGTTAGTGCCAATAAACATGATAGGTGTTATGCACTTGACTCCTGATGGCGAGAAAGTGGCAAACTCCACTGACACTGAAAGTAGCGAAGTCTCTGACCAATGCAACTCTGAGTATGAATCTCAAGAAGAAACTGACCCTGAGCCTGATGGGGAAAATGAATCAAATATTCACCCAAATGTGGAAGCAAGGTGCTCAAGGCCTAGGACAGTGGCCTCCTGCAGTTCATTCGAAAGTGAAGATCGACCAAGTGAGTCCGAATCGGATAGAAACAAAAATCAAAAACTTGGTAAGAAGAAAACGAGACATAAGCGCCAAAAAAATCGAGCTAATGTACGAACTGCAATAAACAAGGAAAGATCCACTGCAGAATGGCTTAGTTATGTAGGAGCCATTGATGCTCATCGGAAGATAGCGGATAATTGGGGACAATACCTCCAAAGTGTCATGTGGTGTATTCCGCAACCTCATGACGTCGCCCAATTAGAAATCGAAGAGAAGCCGAAACTAAGTCGTAGTGCAAGAAGGCGGCAAAACCAAGAGTTGGCTCAACAACAAAAGGAAGCGGAATTGAAAGAAAAAAGCCTGGCACAACAAGAACCAGTAGACTTACACCCTGCACCCGAGCGTTTCAAATCATTTACCACAGGGGAACGTAAAGTGGTCTACACAAAAGCCCAACGAACGCCTACCAATGGGAGTAGCGGTGTCTACAATGGCCCTGCGGTAGTTAAGGAGATAGACTTAGCAGATCCGGGTGAGGAGTCTAAACCAGTTTTTATTGCTCAAGACCTCACCAAGGCGGAAGAAGCTGCACTTACGAAGCTTCTTAAAGAATTCAAGGACATATTTGCTTGGACATATCATGATATGAAGGGTGTTCCACCCTCGGTGGTGCAACACACGATTCCAATGATTAGCACTGCTAAACCAGTCCAGCAACGTCCCTACCCAATGAATCCTAAGTACGCAAAGATTGTACAAGAGGAAATTGAAAAGCTGGTAAAATGTGGATTCATATACCCAATTGAGCACTCAGAATGGGTTTCTCCGATAGTCATCGTACCAAAGAAGAATGGGAAACTCAGAGTGTGCGTTGATCTCAAAAAGGTTAATGCAGCTACCAGAAGGGATCATTACCCCTTGCCATATTCTGAACATGTGCTTGAAAGAGTGGCAGGCAAAGAGGCATATAGCTTTTTAGATGGGTACTCGGGTTACAATCAGATCACAATTGCAGTCGAGGACCAAGCTAAAACAGCATTTATCACGGAGTTTGGAGTGTTTGCCTTTCGCGTCATGGCTTTTGGCTTGACCAATGCACCTGTAACATTCCAACGATTGATAAACACGGCCTTTAAGGAATATCTAAGGGACTTCTGTGAAGCTTTCTTAGATGATCTTTGTGTTCATTCCTCTTGGGACGAGCACTTAATGTGTTTACGAAAAATATTTGAAAGGTGTAGATTATATCGCATCTCCTTGAATCCTTTCAAATGCCAATTCTGGGTTAAACACGGAGTTATCTTAGGGCATATAGTGTCCAAAAATGGGATTTCCACGGACGAGAGTAAAATCAAGGTCATTCTGGAATTGCCACCACCCACCAACTACAAGGGAGTCCAACGCTTTATGGGCCACGTTGGTTATTATCGAAGGTTTATTCTCTTCTTCGCCGAGATAGCTCGACCATTGTATAAGCTTCTCATCGAGTTTATTTGGACCGAAGAATGTGACCGTGCCTATGAGCTATTAAAGGAAGCCTTGGCGAGTGCTCCAATCTTGAGAATGCCTAACTGGGATTTACTCTTCCATGTGCATATTGATGCATCAAACTTTGCTATTGGGTGTGTGTTAACTCAACCTGGAGAACACAAGCTAGACTACCCCATTAGCTTTGCCAGTCGCCAGTTGAACGATGCTGAGATGAACTACACCACTACGGAGCGAGAAGGGTTGGCAATGATATATGCAGTAAGGAAATTTCGTTATTACCTCCTTGCCACCAAGTTTGTTTTCTATGTGGATCATCAAGCATTGTTATATCTGGTAAACAAACCATGCTCCACAGGAAGAATCACACGATGGCTATTGATTCTTCTTGAGTTTGATTTCACTGTTGTTGTGAGACCTGGCAAAAAACATGTTATGGCTGATCATTTGTCTCGCATGCCTAATGGTGAGGCTCCTACGGGGGTTGATGATGACTTACCGGACACTTCCCTGTTCATGGTGGAGACAATGCCTGAATGGAGTGAGAAGATTGTTAACTTTTTGGTTAATGGCTTTCCACCCAAAGAGCTTCGTAAAGATCTAGCTCGAAAGCTAATCAAAGAATGCGAACCCTATTGCCTAATAGCAGGGACTCTTTATAAAAGAGGAAAGGATGACGTTCTTAGGCGTTGTGCCCGAGAGGATGAGTATCTATACATTTTGCAAGAGGCACATATGGGCGTAGCCGGTGGTCACTTTTCAGGAGACTTAACTGCGCGAAAGATCTTACAATCAGGGTATTGGTGGCCCACTATGTTCCAAGATGCATCACTCTTTGTGAAGGGTTGCGATGAATGCCAACGATACAAGAAACCCCAGAGGAAAGATCAGATGCCCCTACATCCAATCAAAGTAAACCAACCATTTGAAAAGTGGGGTTTAGACTTTGTAGGTCCAATTAGCCCAGCGGCCCGAAACACACAATCTCGCTATATTATCGTGGCCACTGACTATATGACCAAATGGGCTGAAGCAAAAGCAACACGTAAGGCAGATGCAAGGACAACAGCCAAGTTCCTCTTTGAAAATATAATCACACGCTTCGGTTGTCCTTTTGAACTTGTGAGCGACAATGGTACACATTTTATAAATGAAGTGATTAAGGAGCTCACAACAAATTTCATGATATCCCATCATAAATCTACTCCTTACTATCCGCAAGCGAATGGCCAAGCCGAGAGTACCAATAAGACTTTAATCTCTGTTTTGACAAAGACAGTTGAAGCTCATCGCACGGATTGGGATTTAAAGCTTACGACAGCTTTATGGGCATATCGTACTGCGTACAAAGTGGCTATTAATTGCACACCATTCAAAATGGTATATGGCCAAGAAGCAGTCATGCCGTGGGAATTTGTCATTCCTAGTCTTCGTGTTGCAACTCAAGAGGGTTGGGATGGTAATCCCTTAGCAGAGCGTCTATATATCCTTGAGCGGCTAAATGAAGAAAGACAATTGGCTGTATACAATGCCCTTGTGGAGAAGGATAGAAGGAAAAAATGGTTTGATCGCCATCTAAAGGACAAGGACATCAAGGTTGGGGATAAAGTCCTGATGTATGGAGTGCGAAACGAAAAGAAGAAGCTCAAATATGCTGGTAAGGGACCATATAGAGTATGTGAAATTACCCCGCAAGGTACCATCAGAGTGGAGACTCTCGACGGAGTTGAAACCATTGGATTCCTTAATGGGAGTAAATTCAAAAGATACTATGACCCCCTGAGCCAAGAGGAGTTACATGCAATCCATCAAAAGAAGGCAGCTAAAGAACAAGCTGAGCTTAAAAAGATTCAAGCGAGAGTCGAAGCCAAAGAACGTCAACAGCGTGCTAGGAGACAACGAGAAGCCAACTTGGGAATTACGCAAGTATTTTTCGAGGAAGCAGAGGAGGATGCACTGGAATCTGACCCACCTCTAAGATACCCAATTGAATTACAGAGTCCTTACGGGGAGGTGTTGTATAATGCATTATTGGATACAGGAGCTCAACACAATTTGCTATCATATGGCGTGTGGTGTCAATTGGGAAAACCACCCTTATCCAAGAGTTCTATCCAAGTTCAAGGAATCAACAAGAAGAAAACCCCTGTCTCAGGAATTCTGCACACTCCGGTTGCTTATGACAAGGGAACCATAATTCAAAGCTTTTTGGTTATGCCTGCTGGTACCATGGAAGGGACTGTGATCTTAGGGCGCAAATGGATGATGGCCACCAAGTGCAATATCGATTGGGCAACCAGACAAGTCACAACGCAAGAACCAACACTAGGTCTGACCGCTCAAAATCCCGCACCTAAGTCATCCACTCAAATATTAGATAATCAAAAATCACAAAGTCCAGTGGCAAAACCATCTTCGATTGTTGGCCACCCCTCTAACGCTTCAACGCCAAGAGTGGAAACAGGCAAGGTGGTCCCTAAAGCTCCGCTTACTATGCCAAAAAACACATACAAATGGGTCCCAAAGGCTTCGTTAATAGCTACTTCCCCTGCTCAATCTCGTTCAGCTACCAAGAAGCCTCGTAAAAGGAAAGCAGCTACCCACCCGAAAAAGGGCAATGTAACATCACGATGGATCCCTAAAAAATTATTAGTAGCCCAAGGGTACTACGAGGGAAATGACCAGATTTGGGTCCCTAAACATAAGCTGAATCCCTCTACATCACCTGTAAAACCTTGCAAACCCATTGTTGCCACCCCAAAAATAATTCAAGACCGTGGTAAGGGAAAGGTAATAGAGTGCTCCGCACCACTTCTTCCAGAGTTAGTTTGGATTCCCAAACGATATCGATCATTACCACCTAGCTCAGGAAGGGGGGAGCCACATGAAGCTTCTAGCTCCTCATGCCAGGCACACACTCATATAGAAGTTTCTACATGCTCTACACCTACTCTTGTCAACACCCAACAAAAAACCGATGAGTCTACGTCTCCCCTTGTAATAGTATCGTCGGAAACCATTTCCTCCATTCGTCAATGGGAGCGTACACTACCATCTCTGCAATTGGATGTGGCCACAAGGGTCATTAAAAGCTATCTGCCCACATCACAACCTATGACCCGCTGGACAAATTGGTTCCAAGAGGCTGCAACATCATTGCAAATAATATGATCTACCCAAGGAAAGGGGGAGCATGTACTCACGCTCGACATTCTAATGCTTCCTCCTTAACCTTCTCCCCTGACCATGTAATTGCCAAATTCAAGGGGATGTATATATATAGCTTCATACATTAAAAAAAAAAACCAAAGAAAAGAAAAACAAAAAATAGTAAAAAGAGCAAGAGCACAAGAAGAGGATAAATATCCGTATACAATCAAGAACTAGATTGACCTGTCATCACAAACCTACTGATGCTATATCTGTGTTTGCAGATATGGCGGATGCACGATCATCATACACTTCATCCACTCCCACCTTTGGTGAGAGGTATCATCTATACCTTTCTCAGATATTTCACATGTGCTATCCTGTTATTGAAACTGAATGGGATCATATAGATGTACTAGCCAGAGAGGAAAATGTTGAGGAATTAGAATGGCTAATCCGCCTATTGACCATGACTGACCCCTACTCCGTAGAGGACATATCCCCATTAGCCCAATGCTTTCCTTTTCCACAAGATGACTATCCTCGCATGGTTACATTCTTGATGAGTTTATGTGGATGGAAAAATAAAAAAGAAATATCTGACAATGATGAATGGACGGATGAAACTCATGGCACTACTGAGGTTGACTTTATTTGTTTGGATGATGCGGATAGAGGCTTAGCCTTAGGGCTAGAGCCAGGACTCTACAACATCCTCTTACCGTATCCTCAGTAGTAGTGTGGTGATTTGTAGGTAGGTTAGTGTTTTCAAGTTTTTTCTAGTTTAGATTCCTTAAACAAGTCTTGAAATTTTCACACTGATGTGCCTCTCGAGGTATAGTGCTTGTTAGTTAATTGTACAGGTTGAAAAGTTTGAGGTGGGTTCGCTTTTAAGTCCTGAGACTGCCGCAACGTTCATCAAAATATATCTACATCAAATTGCAAGTTGTCTCGTCAAATCAAGGAGATCTCCAATTACAGGTGTAATTCTTCCATACCCACTCTCTTTCGTTTTTACTGTTCAATTAATTGCATACACTATAATGAATGACCACATGGAAATTGTCAATATACTACTTAGTTTTTGAAGTTGCTTGCATGCTAGTGTAAATCATTAATGAGCTTAACTTTATTGGAAATATTCCTAGGCAGCATGACGTCTTTAGTTAACCTTGGAATACGATTGTCTTAGGTCTAGGGTCAAACCATCTTAATGTTTGACACCTGGCCATGTGTGTGTTGACCTCTAGGACATAGCTATTACCCCCTTGTCGAAAGGATGCAAGACAAATTATAGTTCAGGAGCGAAGATAAAAAAGAAATAGATTTAAAAAAAAAAGGCCTACAATAAATGGCAATACAAGTCTATGATGTGCTTTAATGTTGGCCTATCGCCTTATTGATACTTGGTAGGCGAGGAGTATTCTACTCCAGACCGATGCCTTGGTTGGTAGGGGGTAGCCTTGCCTAAAGTAAGCTAATAGATTCCTGGATAATGCCTTGTGTTAAACATGGTACCAGGATCGATGTTAGTTTTGCCTTAGGAAGGTCGCCATTGTGTGTAAAAGTTGTCACGTGCAAAAAAAAAAAGGCAAAAAGCTCCTGTAACTCTGATGTTTCTTGTTTCCCTAGGCTTGTGGTATTAACTTGTTCTTAGAGTAGACACAGTATGGTCATGTGTTTATTTATTAAGCTTGGTTATTTTCCTTGACTTAGGCCAGTTATAAACCTTGATTAACCTTGTCACCTTGCTTACTCTTGATTTACTTTCAATAATTTTAAACTCCTGTTAATTTGCTACACTAGCTCATTCATATGACCCTTAAACTAAGTTCTCATAGCAACATCCATTGTGGTCTAACATGCTTGAATTTATACACTTTATATCTTTTGAATTCCAGCATATCTTCACTCTACTTCCCTGTTTTGCAGACGGTCTACCACAACAACCCTCTCGAGCTTACCATACCATAGCTTCCGAGGACGGAATCTACATCAGGAAGGGGGGCATGTTAACCCATGGCGGACATTGAGACGTATTATGTTTTACGTCATTAATTTAAATATTCTGAGTCATGGGCCGGGCTTGTCGGCACCATATGTTAAGGATAAAGGGATTGGGTGATCGCCGATGAGAGGCGCACCTTGAATATCAGCAGGGTTAGGGTTAGGATCGATCGACCATGTATGGGCGCCCAAGTGTGAACGGCCAAGTCACCTATAAGAGTCAAATGTAACCCTAAAATCCTTATTCTCATGTGTTGTGAATACAAGAGTGCTCTTGCCTTATCTCTTTGGTTTCCTTCTCCTGCGAGTGTGAGAGAGAGAGAGAGAGAGAGAGTGAGAGAGCAATCGAGCACTGTGTAGCGGCACAGCGGCGGAGAGGCGGTAGAGCGGCGACGGCGGCTCCTCCTTCACGGCTGCGACGCGGGAATCCTTCAAGGCGGCAGTTAAGCGGTGAGTGACACACCTTTTGCATTCTATTTTGAGCTTGCCTTCCTGGTTGTATGCTTGCAGCCATTTGTGGCTCGCATACGGTGTCCGGCAAGTCCCCAGCTACGACCTGTGCGGCAAAAGCGCACAAGCATGAATTAGAGAATAGACTTCATGGGATGCCCTCTTTAAATCATATCATTCTTTAAAGGTTGCAAACAATGATGTATGGACATAATCCGTACGCCCGTGCACTTCGTTCAATAATGAGAGAAATGCTGCTGTCAAGTCCACATGTAGATTTGAGAATGGTCATCCTCACTGAAGCGCGATCAACCTCAAGGAAATACTTGGTCCCTACAGGAAGTGAGGTAGCAGCTATCAGGCCGAGTCAAGGAGATGATTTTCATGTGGGGCATAGAGACATTCAAATAATGTCGCGCACAGGTGCTATAAAAAAAATATCTAACTTGCATCGCTCATATATGCCTCTATTATATGTTCTTCTATTTCCTTGAGGAGAGGATGGTTGGCATATTGGAATTCCATTAAATGGTAGGAATAGAGAAGGCTCAAACTCAACGACAATATCATGCATATAGACTACAGATTAGGGAAGATACAAATGCATGCCTTTTACGTGGTGGTCATCTTTTGCAACAGTACATTGTTGATGCATATAGTAGCATGGAAGAATCTAGATTAGTATGGATATGTAATAACTAGAAAGCATTGCATGCTGAAGTATACCAGGGTCTTGCAGATATGGTAAATTTAAGCGATGGGGTTAATAGAGTCTCTACAGGCATTGCTGGACGCAGGGTAGCACTACCATCTACATATATTGGGGGGCCTAGATATATGCATAAATTGTACCAGGATTCAATGGCTATTGTTAGGAAGATGGGTAAACCTGACTTGTTTATCACCTTTATTTTGCAATCCCAAGTGGAACGAAATAACCAATGCCTTATTGGCGGGTCAGGTTGCTTAGGATGATCAACCCGACTTGACTGCATAGGTCTTTTATGAGAAGTATAAGGGTATGATGCACTTATTGGTGAAAAAATCAATATTTGGAAGAGTATTGGGATTTGTTTCTGTTATTGAATTTCCAGTTTATGCCAACTATAATTCAATTGCCTTTCAACATGAGAAGGAGACAATTTCCTATCAAGTTAGCTTTTGGTATGTCAATAAATAAGTCCCAAGGACAACATTAATTGTATTGGGACTTTATCTGGCCACACAAGTATTCACACATGGACAGTTGTACGTTGCTATGCCACGTGTTAGATCATCCGATGCAGTGAAAGTGTGTAAAGCATATTGTGGAATATGAAAGCCGCATAGAAGGTTCAAATGAAGTCTTCACAACCAATCTTATCTACAAGGAGGTTTTGCAAATGGCATGCCGAAGAATGTAAATGTAAATGGTAGCTTACAAATGTTAGAGACTACATTTATACATATTTTTATACAATGAAGTAAGCATTTAAATGGGGAACATTTGCAAAGATGTGCCATGTGCAGTCTTTGTTTGCTTCTGGATTGCTTTTATATACAGTGCCATTATATTATCCCTTGCTTGGCTCAAGCTATTGAGCACACACACACACACACACACACACATATATACATATATATATATATATATATATATATATATATATATATATATATAGAGAGAGAGAGAGAGAGAGAGAGAGAGAGAGAGAGAGAGAGAGAGAGAGAGAGAGAGAGTTATATTTGATACCAGGGGTATATTGCTTAGGATGGATGTGGCAAGGAGATCATTTTCGTTCATTTATGGTGATGGACAAGATATTAAAGGTAAATTTTTTGGACGTTTGCTATAATATAGGCATTATTGTTTTTCAAGATCTATTTAATATTCATGGCTAAATTGTAGACCCTCCATTTTGGGAAGGACAAGCAACATCTCTAATTATTGAACTATTAGAGAGCACTGGTGTTTTACGCTATATATATATATATATATATATATATATATATATATAGAAACTTCCTTTTTATGTAGCTTCTGTGTTTTATTTGATTAATATATATTTTTATTGAAACATTCTTTTTGCAATAGGAAATATCTTTATTTTTTAAAACTCAGATTATTGTTAGGTTTATATGGTCGAGACACTTACAACGAGAGCTTTGGGCTCCTGGGAATTTACAATCTAAGATTGCAGAAGATTGCGGATCAACTTCATGTACGTGTAATGTGTGTGGACTATGAAAGCATGATAAGTAAGATTTTTGATGCATAGGCACTGGACAATACATAATTTTTTTATTTGCTATTTACAAGCCTATTCAAACACCATTCACCTCAAATATCAATCCACCAAATGAGTTTTGTAAGGTTCTTTCCTTATCCTTCTTTTTTTCAACGATAATTATATCTTCAAAGCTAATGTTTTTATCTTGCATTTATTTTGCCAGATGGAGGCGAGGGGTATAGGCTTCCAGGAGAGATAATCCAGTTGTCTGAAGATTGTTTTGAAGCCGTGTTCAGGTGTGTTAAGATTGTCATCATTTTATTGGGTTGTAATGTTAGATGTATTTTTATATGGAAAGGAAGGGTGATTTTACACATATTTCTTTTTTAATGGTGTGTCTAGCTCCTACGTGTCGGAGACGGATCGCGACACTAGTAGAATGAAAAGCCAAAATGCTTTATAAGGAAGTTCGTGTATGAGCCTTTTTTGTTACTCTAGTTATGGCCCTCTGCTCTATGAACCCCTTCAACAACTCCAGCCCGGCCCTCGAATCGAAGACTAACACTCTCTTAATACTTCAAAGTGTAGTTCTGTTTTCTTCTAAAAAATCAAATTTGAAGCAATCTGGCCTTTTGGTTTTTTATCAAAACGTTACCCCCTCTATTCAAGCTACCGCTAATAATTAATTACGGGCGCTAATTAATTATTAGTCCCGTAAAGTGGAAACCTTAGGGAGCACACAATGCCATTAAAAAAAAGATTTTTTTTTGCAATGCCTGAGAGCTTTTAAGACCTCCACTCGACACCATGTGGCTAATGTTAGGTATCTGCACATTGGTAGAATGTTGTACCTCTTTGACACGTACCTTGTAGACTCAGAAGCTACGGCAAGCTATAGAGAATACGATGTAGGGAGGAGGTCTTGTCTCACCACCCAACCATGAAGAAACCCTAGGTCACTGCCCTAAGTACATAGCTCACCATGTGCAACACTGTGGACGGCAGTCTGACCTCCTAGCCTCTAGGTGTAACGTGCACTCGTTCCTCTGGACCTTGGCTATACTACTGAGTACACCTTGTAGGTTCTAGCACCCTCTGGACTTCCTTGTCTAGCCCATGCCTTGGTGCAGCCTGCCTCAAGACTTCAAGGTCTGTCACATTCTCCCTTACTAGTGGCATGGTGGGTAGCTTTCGCTTCATGGCTTCTTGGCAAGGCTATCATAATCTGTGAGCGGTTGGACTCAGCCATGAAATGATCATCGTTGGAAAAAATATTAGGTGAGATAGAGTGTGTGTGTGTGTGTGGGCAGGTGTGTTGCAGTTTGATCTTGTAGTAGGCTCCAAGCTGTTGTACAACGATTGTCTCTTTAGTATTGGAATGAAGGTTTGATTAACAAGAATTGTGTGTGTTTACTTGCCTCAACTACGTATCTCTACTCTCAAATTAGCACATGCTCATTCTGATCTATGATAAGAAAAGCCTTTATTTACTACATGCTGAAAATGTATACTGGAGCTTGCTGTGCGAACATTGCCCTGCTTGAATTATCAATCATCATGGCAAGTACTTTTATAGGAAAGGTATTAACACCATTTCGTAGATGCTGGACTCCAAGGGGGAATTTTAAAAAAAAAAACAGCTAGAAGAAGATTCAAATTGGGGCTTCAGCACAGAAACTCACTGCACAATGATCCACAGGCTCTGGCGTCCCTATTCGTTGGAACATTGTGGATTGGCACAGAGACTGGACAGTACCAGGGGCTCAAGGTAATTTGTGCTGTGCATGCACCAGCCAATTTTACTACATGCTCAGAACTTCAGTGCAGGCACTGCAGGGTCAATATGAATGCAACGCAGCCCATAGTTGTCCCAAGTCTGAGTACGGTCCAAGGCAAAACCATACCGTATCGTAGTGTACTTATCGATGCGGTATGGTCTTTTCATTTTCTGCTTGCCTCTTGGAACTAACAGTTTCCTGTCATTTTTTTGGGTGCTGTTTTTGGCCTTTTTTCGACTGTTTATGGCTTTTGTTTTTCTTATGAGTTTGATCCATTTGCCATTTGAGCATAAAAAATCACTTCAACACCATACCACAACCAAACTTAATCCTATGAAGTTTAAAAGTGCATACTAGTCCTGTTTTTGTACTGATCCTACCGTATGGAACTTTTCGTATAGAACAGCTATGACTCACACCAGCAAACAAGAAGAGTATTTTCTTGGCGGTCCCAAGGCTCAAAAATATTTGGACCACTCCTCGTACACTCAAAAGTAAACTCTTTCTATGGAGACTCGTCGGGGGATCTTTTCCAATAGGGACTCTGCTACATAAAAGAAAAAGTGCATATGCAGTAGGTGTGGGGTGTTGTACGTGCACATCGATCGTCCCCCAGTGCCATGGGCATACTGCTAGCCCAGGATAGTAGTAGTAGTAGTCAAGCCTAGGGGATGATCTGCATGATCAGAATATTCCATTAGTCAGTTTTGCACAGTTGCATAACCCTCTATGCGAGGCGATGTTGTACTCACCGTACCCGGCAGTTGTTGTACTGACTGCATAGAGGCGATGTTGTACCCGGCAGTTGTTGTTCTGACTGTATCTGGCAGCTGTTACGGTTAGGTGGGCCTCCGGTGATGTCATCATATAGTTAAAGGCATGTAGTAGGCTCAAGCAGAGTTTCACCGGAGTTTGGTAACTCTAGCTTGGCATGTGCATCATGTGCACATAGGAAACTCACTTAGTTTTTGGCATTTTACAGCAGGTACTTCAAGTGAGGCTTAAAATTGGATGAGCAAGGCAATAGTGCTGGCGTTTCTCACACGAGGGCTATCTTCTCATAGCGTTTTGGGTTGCCCATAGGGGGGGACCAAGACTAGGTCAGGGGCGGAGTTGCCTACATAGGCTAACTCTCTGCATTTTAAGGCTGTGTTATGCAGGCTGCCAAAGGTGCGCATTGGAGCAAGGAACATGGGGAAACAAGGGGAATAGGCACTTGAGGGATCAAAGGGCAAGGATGTCATCATAAAGAGGGTTGGACAGTAGGTACAAGTCTACTGAATTTCGCGGAAGCTACATCAGCGTTTTGCTTCCAAATATCCAAGGAGGGCCAAGCTTTGAAATACGGCTAGTAGGTATCAAGGTATCGCCTTTGTACACATCGACAAGTGCAGTAAAAAGCAAATGCTTTTCCGGCAAGGGGGAAGGGGGGCCCTTGAGAGCGTTAGTTGGGACCCCATCTGGTGTGTCATCTTCTCTACTCTATATTCTCTATTTGTGTTTTCAAGTTATTCAAGTTTCATCTCAAGTGTTTGGCACGAAGTAGTCTCACCAAATCAAATATAGTCTTCTACAAGTCTTCTGTTGCATGTCATAGGTGCACCACAAAGAGAGTTTGAGGCATGCTTTCTAGATGTGTGCATCAGTGCATGAGTGGTGGAAGCAACTGTTTCATCACATTTTTGCTGCTTTTGGACATAGGTTCAAAAGTTCTCCTTTTCCTTCGGTACTTTCCAGACTACTGTTCCTGAGGTTGAATGGGTTTTACAGTCCCTTTGATCCCTACAATACATAACATAGTTTTCCAAAAAGCAGAAAAGACTTAATTTTTTATGACAGCAATGCAAAATCTTTGAAATTCGGGGAACTCATGTCGAAAGAGAGCGGCTGCTTTCTAATTCTAAAGCAAGTACTTACAAGTTCTAGAAAATGCTATAACTCGTAACAAAAGCAAGGCCTGAGTTGAAATTATTGCTCAACAACACATTACATTTGGTGAGATCCACAATTCAATCGAACATTACTGAATAATTTTTCAATCCTTTTCATGCCTGTCCCAGTCTCTCGCTTTACTACTATTTCTACAAAATTTTCCATCAATTACAATGCAAGAAGATGAACCAGTGCTTGAAAAACCCAGTTTGCAACATAATTACCTAGATTAAGATTGAAAAATCTTGAGCCTCCTTTACGAATCTTGTATGAAAAATACTCGTGTTAGTTACAGATCCGGCCATTTTGTTAGAAAGTTCCGCGTGGCTTCCAGAGGTGCCACAAGAAAACCTCATGCAAAGGGATGAACAATATTTTGTGTGCATATAAATAAATAAACAAATGCTTTTGGATGATGACATGTTAAATTCTTCGCATACTTGTTCATACCTACTTGTGGCAGAAGAGTATCAAGTGAATGCAATTGGCCATGTGGAACCCCATTTGACACATTGATTTGCAGTCAAACCTCATAATTGCCAAACATGCATTGTACACTCAAAAGGCAATTGGCAAGATTCATCACAACACAATGGAGGAAAGACATGATGTTGGGCTTTTCGGATCATCACCAGGCTTGAATTCTGATGGCCTTCAAGCCCATATTTAAGGGTTATAGACGTAAAATACATGCAGACATTATATAAGCTTTCAAGCGTTACATTGAAACGAAGAGAAATAGCCATTTTTCACGTTGTACTCTCTCTCCTAAAGGGCACGTCAAGAAGCTTGTAGCTTGAAAGTTGTAAGTGAGCTGCAACTGCTGAAGAAACGAAAGGGCCAAGCGACAGGCCCAAATGAAGGCGACCAGTAGGTGGCGCACATGGAGAAGAAACCTAACCAGGGTCCGGCTCTCATACCAAATGAAGGCACGTAGGTTTAGGGTTTCCTGCAGGCGGAGCTACAAATGCTTGAACTCCATCTCGAAGAGGGATGCATGAGGAGCTACGGAGGCTTGAACTCCATCTAGAAGAGAGAGAGCTTAGAGAGAGAAAAACAATGCCAGAGAGATTGCACAACTCAAAGTTGATCCAAATGATTGATTGATCGATCGAAAGAGAATGGAGTACAAGCCTTTGACACATAGGCCTTTCCTAGTACCAAACCATTACACTTTCTAAGAGGTGGTTCGCACACACACTAATAGCCTTTTATGGGGCTGTTTACACATGGTTTACAGACATACAAGCTCAAACTTATCCCACTCAAACTTATCCCAACAAAGTTATAGAGTTGAACCTAAAACACCTGACCAGGTAGCTGTTGTAAAGTTTCCAAAAACCTTTCTTGACCTGCTTGTCGAAAACCTTCTTCTAGCTCAATTGGATGTTAAAAGCTTGAAGTTGGTGGAGCTTGGATGTGTCATTGTTGATTCAATTGCCATAAGCACCAATTTTACCAAGTATCCATTGAGATGATTTAGAAATTGGATGACTTACTGGTGACCAAAAAAGGGAGGCAGCAAAGCACAATGGGAAAGAAATACACAAACCCAATATAATTGCAGTAAGAAAATCACGATCACTTGCATGTTCTTTCTCTATTGGACCTTCCACTTGTATACTATTGTTACTTGGACACGGCAATGCCAAAGGAGGCCTGCATAGCCCCTTGTTGCCAAGAAACGCCTTGCTTGGGAAGGTGCCCCATTGGTTGCATTGAGGAATTGAAGACATTAGGGAAAAAGGGAGCTCATTTTGGGGCCCTGTAAGAAATTCACTATTTTTTGATTTATTTCTCTCCTAGAAGACCTCAAAAATAGTAAAATACGGAAACGTGGCTCAGAACTGTCAGTAAGGACTACAGAACTGTCAGTTCAGAAAGGAATAAGATAATCTTTTGTCTAACTAACACGATTTTGCATTAAATATCTCCTTAGTTTTTTTTTGTTTCCCGAAGATTCCGCATCTCTTTTGACGATGTGTGCAGGCCTCTCATAAAGAATCCATCACTGAACTTGATGATTGCATGGATACCGCCACACTTTCACGATTCATGTTACAAAAAGACTATGAGATTGACAAGCAAACTTTGCAACCTCAGAAGCACAAAAAATGGCCGATACTAGTGAGTCACAATCTTAGAAGAAGCGATTACACCATCTTCACATCGACTTAGAAGAACAATATGCTCCAGCACAAAAAAGACGAAAGGATACGGTGCTGAATGCTCAACAACGGGAAAATATGAGAAGAGAAGGGCTCCAACATATTGACTTATGGTGCGATGGAAGCATATATCCAAAATGTCTAGTAAAAAACTCTACACCTCCATTTGTCAATCCAACCACACTACTGAGGTTTGCGGGCATGGACAAAATGGACTTCTTGGTTATATTTCAGCGCAGTCTGCATTTGCAGAAACATATAAAATGATGTACCTACAAGAAAAGAGGGCCAGGATGCAAGAGATAGCCATTCGTGCAAAATTGAAGCAGCAGTTGTTGCAGAATGAAATTGAGGAGCATTCAAAGAGTAAAAAAGAGTTGACAAGAGCAAGAAGGAAGAGAACCGTGCTTGGAGACAGACTACGAAGCAGGAAGATTAAAAACATTGCAAATTTGAAGGCTGGGATTGGTGGATGTAAGCGAAGAATTCAGGAAGCAAGGCTAGTTTGAAATTTTTCATGTTTTATACTCAAAAAGGCTCTCAAATGACTATATCTATTTTGTCCATTAACGCAAAACAAGAATGGAGGTGTTGAATGATATAGGCATATTGTGTTGTTACTATAGGAAACTATTGGAGCCTGCAAAAGAAAATATGGATCCCAACCTTCTTCCTGTTAAACACCAACATTGTCTTAATGAGATATTGACTAGCACATCACCATTCTCAACAACATTAATGAGATATTGACTAGCACATCACCATTCTCAACAACATTAATATTAAGAAGTTTATTTTCTGCACCAAAAGAATCTTCATCTTGATCCATTGGGACTAGTTTTGTGCCTAGCATTCGACTGCGCTTATAATAAAAAGAAAAAATAAAATTTTGTGATGCAACCATGTACTTCAGTTGCATAGAAGGTTGGACAATCTCACAAAACACTGAACTACATGTCTTCTTATCCCAACCTTTATCCAAAAATTGTGGCATGCATGCCAGACTTGTTGCTTTAACTGTGAACATTGTTTTTGAAACCTTCACTGGAAAGGTATTAAACAAGTCTACAAAAACTGTGAGAGGCATGCATAAAGAAATTTTTATTATCCTTGTAGCAATATTGGGCCTCAAAGCTTTCTGTACTTCTTTGAAAAGCTTGGCCCTATATGCCTCTGTAACACTAAAATGTGGGAGAGGCCAATCCACTGAATTCCATGCCGGAAGGTCTTGTTTTCTTAACACACCATGTGTGTTAGCATTGTCAAGCAACTGATAAAAATGATCATTTGACTTATCCTAGTCTCATTAAGCACTGCTATTAGTTTACTTTACCCTATTGTTTCATATTGCTTTTTTACAGGTGCTCAAAAGAAGAGAGAGTTCAATAAAATGCAAAGACATTGAAAATTTAAAAATTGAGATAACACAGACTCCATAAATAAAGGTATTATATTCAATAAAGTAAAATTTTGTACAGAAGTGTTTAATTGTATATGTAGAACATATTCTTGACAACTATTTTCTATTTATCTACAGCCTGATCCAGAGGCTGCTCTACATGGTCCAAGCTCACCGTATCATCTTTTTTTGGAGAATCTGTTTTCTGCTGCTCCATCCTGTCGTGTACAATCTCTTGGTGCTGCTCCATTGTCTCCTCCACTGTCCCTGGAGCATCTGTTTGCTGCTGCTCTGTCTTCTCCTCAATAACATCAGCAGCAGGTCCTTGTTCATGTGGCTTCTCCTCATCAGCACTAGGTCCTGTGGCACCACATCAGCATCATCTGTGTCATCAAGGTGTATGACACCTTCTCGGACTTTAGAGCTCTCACCAAACTCGAACAGTAGCTGGTACAATAGGTTTGGGGGGGGCATACTTCAAAAACTTCCAAATTGTATCAGCTCTGAAACTATATACATAGTTCGAGCTGAAGCTATCTTCTCTCATCTGCAATGGCATATGATGATTTAGAACACTTTGTACCAATATCAATTATTTTGAAGCTAAATGAAAATTATTTTTTCTTACAAGGTCTGGCTGTCCTATCTCAAAATAGCTTGAAAGTATATATTTGGCACTGATCAGCACTCTCCAGCCGGCAGCTACTTGAATCATCTTGTTGTGGTGTCTGTACAGTTGGAAAGATATGTTAGAAACGTTAATATCTGAACAAAATAAAATTATTCAATAAATTCAAAGGCATAGCATGAAATAGACATCAGTAGAGGGGACGACTTTCTACCTCTAAATCTATTGGCTCTATTGAATCCAAAAGATTGACATTAGGAGGATAGTGATCCAATGCATCTAGAAGCCTTCTAATACAACTGCAATACATATAATTCAGTTAGTGTGCATTAAATCAAAATAATGAAGTTTAAAGTTAAAAATAGCACACACACCACTTATAATTTCAGCTCTCTGTGTGTGTTTTTAAGAGAGTTGAATAAAAAGCATTGCTTCTGCTGGATGTCAATAGAAGCAAAGGTCCAGTGGTCACTGCGTAAGGAAAAAAGCATTAAGAAATCAAAGGCTACAAGAGTTCTCAATCTTAAAGAAAAATCCCAAAAGAAGCAGTCATCCACATACTTGTTATGATATGGAAGTAGCAAAACATCGACAACATCAAAATCGCAGTGTCTGAACCAATTGGAAATATCCATGGGAGTTTCCTTTGAATCTCTTAACTTGAAGGAAATGGCAGGATCAATAATATAAACTGTATGCTGTACAGCGTGGTTAAGCCAGCTTCTCATCATGCTGCATTGGACCAAACAATAATTAGGGTAGGGTGTAAAGGAGGTACAAGAAGGATTGTTTTGCAAACAAATGTAAAATAAAAGACACTTACTAGAGCATTGCAAGAATGATAGTATCTGAGCAATACTCATTCTTATGAGCCAATGCTGCCAAGTATGGTTTTGTCAAGTCAAAATTATTCACTGAAGTTTCATCCTCAATATGGACAACTATGTTAGGGCCCAGCTCCTGCAACCTTCTCTGTATCTGCAGCTCCATCTGTACAGTCTCCACATCTATAACAGATTTGGATTCTTTTATTTGCTGCTTCAGTGACTCCTCATAAGCAGCTTTCCCTCTGGTGCTCTTTGAGTGAGTTACTTCAACAACCTTAACCTCATCTACCTTCAACTTTCTTGTAGGTGGAATTAATAATATGTCTCTCATTTTGATATCCTGCCATTCCACAGGATGGACCAGCTTGTCATACCTCCATCTCACTCTGGACAAAGTGTTGAAGTCTTTGGCCATCAGAGTTACCCTGTGAGCATGGGCTGCTACCAGCATTGCATCTTCAAAATATTTCTCCAAGTAATTCTCTGCCATTTCCTGTAAGGAAAGAATGGCAGTCCTGTTCCACCTGAAACCAAGGTGCCAACTATCACATATGTCTTTCACTAGTCTCTGAAAAGGTACCTTGGGGATTGCAAAGCCTATAGCTTTCTATTGCTTCCTGATCTCCTTTAGCACACCTGCACCATGTTTCAATCTCTTGGCCTTTTGCTAGAGCAGGCTCATTGGCTTCCCCTTCCTGCCATGTGCAACTCTTCCCTTTGGAGGCACACTAAATTCCTTGATACCTGCCCCAGCTGCTGCTGCTGCTGCAAGCCCTGGCCCCTTGCCAGCACTCCTTGCAGTTGACTTGGTTCTTGCCATCACTCTGACAAGCTGCATACAAAGCAATGGAAAGAGATTACAGCCATGGAGAACATGGAATGATACAAGAAGGCAATGATAGGAGTGGATGAAGCAACATTTATAAATTTGCAACAAAACGCGATTTCAACAGTTTGAAATTCCTAACAGCTCACTCTCGCGTTTTCCTGCAAATACCTGAAGTAACATGCTATTACATTCCTACAGTGACTTCTCTGTCTTTACAACTAAATACAATATGGATTGAGTTTATGCAAGGAGTGTACAGCCATGGATAACTTGGAAAGACACAAAATCACAATGATAGGGGTGGATGAAGCAACAGTTTTATATTTGCAACAAAATGCGATTTCGGCTGTTTGAAATTCCTAAAGCCTTCTCCTCGCGTTTTCCTGCAAATTCATGAGGCAGCATACTGGAACATGCCTTCAGTCATTTCACTGTGTTTGCAACTTGGTGCAGGATGGATTGAGTCTATGGAAGGCAAGAAGTGATCAATCTCTCACTCAACCAACCCAATTTAAAAGTCTTCCTGCTTGTGGTTGCAGTGGAAAAAGCTAAGGAATGCATATAATATTTATCCTAATATCTAAGCTACATCACATCACTCAGTACCTTATCCTAATATACTATTAAACAAGAAGATAAGGATATAGAGAGTCTTACTGACCTGGAAGCTATCTGTAGGTGTGGTGTGCGTGATGAGTACCCTGTGCTGGGGATGAACCTGTGTTACTGGTCAGGATGCTGATGGTGCAGAGTAGGGAGGTAGAGAGGCAAGAGAGCTGAGAGGGGAGGGCCAAGACAGGAGAGATTAAACAGGAGGGAAAAGATTAGTGCAAAATACAAACAAAGCAGCTACTAAATACCACACGTGTGGAATGGAGTCGTTTTTTCACACGTGTGGATGGGACCCAGATCTCTTGGAGTTTGAAACTTGGCACATGTGAATGGCACTTTTTGCCTTGGAACTTGTGCCAATCATGATTTCATAATCAGATCCATAACCACTCTTCCCTCCCCGTCTTTCATCCCTACCAGCACCCTCCCATCATCCTTTTCCTTCCCCCTCTGATCCCTTCCTACCCAACACACTCCATCCAGACTGCAACCTGCCTGAAGACTACTACCACTGCCAGATCTCCAGGTTACCTAGGCTGCAGCTCAAGTTTGGAAGAGAGCAGAAGATTCACTAGTGCAACTCCAACAGCATGGAAAAGGAAAAGAAAGGTCAGAGATCTATATTCTTTTCAATGTTTTTTGATATATATTTCTTCCATCCATAGATTTCTTGAATCTTACTGCCCAGGAATCTGGTACATCACCCTAGGATTTGATTGGAGATGGATATCAATAGAACCTAGAAGTTTGCAACAAAATGCGAGGAGAGTGCTTAACATTTTCCAAATGGCCCTATATCGCGTTTTCTTGCAAATTCTTATATTCCTTTTGGTTTTCATTTCTTCCTCATTGTTTGGCTTTCTTTGGCCCTGGGGAATTCTTCCTAGTATCATCTACTGTCCAAGAATCTGTGAGATGATCCTAGCATTTGGAGATGGATATCAATAGAAATGGAGAATTTGCAACAAAATGCGAGGAGAGTACTTGACATTTTCCAAATGGCCCTACATCGCGTTTTCTTGCAAATTCCTGTGTCCCTTTTGGTTTTCACTTCTTCCTCATTGTTTTGCTTTCTTTGGCCCTGGGGATTTCTTCCTTGATAATGAGAAAAGTTTTTGCTTTGGAATAGTTAATTCTCAGGCCCCTCCTTTCAAGAGGAAGCTGGACTTTTCTGCTGCTATACTTAGACCACAGCAATCACCAGGTGAGTCATGTGTGATCATGAAGGGAGTTGTTTGGTGATATCCTATACATTCCCTGATTGCATATGTCAGCATATAGAATTCATGATATATAAATTTTTGTTCAGGCAAAAGGAAGAGCTGGAGCAGAAAGCCGAGTCTTCCCTTTCAAAACAAAAGGAACCAGAAGAGGACAAATCTCCAAATTTGCTCCTATTTGACTTTCTTCATAAGTGCAAGGCTCAGAGGAACTTCCACATATACCACAGTATTTTCAACAGGGAGTTCACTATGAGCTCTGTACTGGAGCATCACAGAGATTTTCTTTCAGACCATTGGGATACCTTCAAACAACTGACAGAGGCAGGAAGAATTGTGGAAGGTGAAAAGGTTTTTGTGCATATAAATCATATTGTCTCCATTGACAGGCTGAGGTACCATGTGAATAGAAGATTTGACAGCCTACCTGAGGCATATAAATTCAACTGTAACTTGCACACCAGAAAGTGTAGAGTGCTTGAGGAAACCATGGCATTCCTTATGTACATTGTCTTCCATCAGCACTCTCTAGAAGAGCAAGGGTAGGAGGCTGAAGAAGAAGACACATCTGAAGCAGAGGAAAAAGAGGATGTTCCTGTGGCAACAGAAATGGCAGAGCAGGAAGAAGATATCAACCTCCAGGATGAGGGGCTGCAAGTGGCTGCTCTTGACCTTGTTCAACTGAGGACTGAAACTCTAAGGGAGCACAGTCAGTTGAAGATTTTGATGTTCAGAGCAGCAACTATGCAGTGCCCATGCTTCCAGGCGTCTTGATTGGTGGTAAAGATTATGTTTTCCTCCATGATATAGAGTGTATGTTCAATTTGAGGGAGGACTATGCCATTTTCCTTATTGCCCAGGCTTCAAGGCTTGACAAGGAGGTTGGCATAGAGGATGACCATTCACTACTGGCTTTGGAAACAACTTTTGATCCTGCAGAGGCCCTTACTATTTGTTTCAAAGAGGCTGAAAAGTTCCAAGAGCCAGATGAAGCTGCCTTCCAGCTCACACAGGAAGCTATGAATCTCTTAGCACTATACAAGGGAAAGCTTAAAGAAGAGGCTGGACTGGAGGGGAGAGGAATAAATCTTTGGAAAGATGAACTTCTTGTTGCTGATGAAAATGAGAAGGTATGATCTTGTTACTTCAAATCAAATACTTTATCTTGTGTTTAAATGTTTTGTAGTTGTGTATTGTCTCACTCCAATCTTTTGATATGTGGCAGCTACAAATTGAGGATGACACATTCCTCCAGAGAACAAGTGGAAGCAAGCCGGTTGGGTTTGGCAAAATGTCAAGCCTAGCTCATTATATTCATGATCTAGGCAGTGCTAAGATCTTGATTTACCATAGGCAGTTGAGCAACAATGGAGAAGCCATTGTTTACTTCTTTAAATGTTTGTTTAGGGTTTTAGGTGGACATGATCTTTCATGGCAAAAGGAAAAGATCATTTTAATAGAGAGGTTGTCTGCCATAGATATATTTGGGGATTATGTGAATAAGCAGGCCTCTAGGGCCTCTTACTTTTTGTCTTACACTTCTTATGCATTAGCATGTGGTGTTAAGGAGCCCAAATGTCTGGAGGGCTATGGAAAACACAAGCTCATAAGGTTTCGAGAGCCACCCATGATTGCATCAGGCGACACAATCCAAGAAGAAGAACACGTGGAGATAGTTGAATACAAGGATACCCCTCCCAGACAAGCAACAGAGGCAAGCATTGATAAACAAACAGTCGACATCAAGCCAACAAGGAAGAAAAAGAGTCCAATCAAGATCAAAAAGAGAGTTCCGATTGGCAGGCCCTGGGAGTAATAGGATTTAGTCATCAAATATAGCACAAACATTATGTTGAAGTTGAACTGATTTGTACAAAGTCTTTGATCCTCATCAGTTCCTTGTCCGTACGGACGATCAGTACCCTTTTGCATTTGTCCCATCACCGTACGACACTTCAGTACTCTTCCCACACTCAGTAGCTTCTAAAAGCGTTTGACACTCAGTACCTTATTGGTAAGGATCAATAGTGTGTCTAGCATAATTAAGTAGTATT
Source organism: Cibotium barometz (assembly GCF_041138505.1). Lineage (NCBI taxonomy): Eukaryota > Viridiplantae > Streptophyta > Polypodiopsida > Cyatheales > Cibotiaceae > Cibotium > Cibotium barometz. The sequence continues at coordinate 40,096,445 of NC_141097.1, read as the reverse complement.
GATTGAATTTTTTGTGTAGCTCATGGATGTATTGATGCTTGTTAATATAGATCACATGTTTCACAAAAGAAATACTTTTGATGGAGTCTCAAAACATATAGGCATAACACCAAGAGTCACTTGTTCCACAAAATAAAAATCTATTGATTGAGTTTGAAAACATGTGGACATAATACCAATAAGTTACAAACTGCTATTCATGTTTACTTGTCCATTTATGGTTTCTAAATATCTTCGAATCCCTCCATTGTCTATGTCTCTCTGCTGCCATTGAATTGTCCAAAGTTTGTCTTCGTCTTTGCTTTTGGGCTAGAATAAAAGCAAGCTTGACTTTGGAACTAGCAACTTTTCTTTTAGCATGCAGCCTCTGTAGAATGCCTCGGTAAAACCATTGGAAGACTTCCTTCAGACTATTTGCCTTTTGACTCTCTCCGTAGTGTTGTGTGTGTCTGTAGTGTTGTGTGTGTCTGAAAAAATGCATTACGTGCCATGTAGTGAGACTTCTCCATGCCTTGGGTAGACCAAATTGCTGGGCATCCATACTTTTTGACAAAATAGGGAAGGTGGTTGTAGATGATATGCTGTTTTCACAGAGACATAAGAATGCATAGTAAGTTATAAAAAAAGAGAGGATCATACTTAAGTAAAAGAAGAAGACAGAACTTTACCATGTAGTGAGTTATATTGCAGGCTGTCCACGCGTCTTTCATTGACTTCCCAAAATGTTTAATTGCCTCTTCAAAGTTCTTGTAATCACTCTTTGTCCATGTTACATTGTCATAGAACATGAAGAGTTGATCAAGAGACCTCCACACCTCTGCCTTCACATTTCGTGCTTCCCCATCTGCCTCATGATCTTTCACGGCTTATGGACTTGCTTCCACAATCCATAATTAATCCTTGAAACTGTTCTACCTTGCCTTACTTGCCTACTGTGTTTGGGTCGAGACAAGAATCTTCTTGCCTTAACACCACCAATAGAGGGCTTGATTGGTACCTTCTTGCCATTGGTAGACTTTTTAAAATCCTTTGTGATATGAACATCACCTCCATGCAGATCTATATCGGATAACACTTTTTCCAATGCTTGAAGAGCATCCTTTCTATTTTTTTCGGGACGGAGTTTCCAAGCAAATCCAATATACAAAAATACCAATTTCTCAATAATTCGACATAGACCATGCAATGTGCATATGTGAACATTACATAGTGGAATGTCAAGAATGGCCTTGAAGTCAGGGTCAACTTTATCTCTATTAGGTGCTCTCTTCCACCATTTGGAATCCATTACTTGAGCTGATTCTTTGCAGTAAAGACAAGGAGACTTTGAGTTGCCTCCTTTACTAACGTTATACATGCACTTAAGTGTTTTAAGATCCCCCGCCATGTGCCACTCTACTTGAAAATCACCTTTTCCTGCAACATGGAGATTCTCTCCTTGCACTTGTCTTTTAATTATTCTTGGTATTTCCGTGTGGTGAAACACCCAATCTAGTGTTTCATGGTCTTCTGTCTTCACCTGTGATTATAGAAAACAAAAGTCTTACTATAAAAGATTTGAAAACAATGACTAAAATCAAGTACGAAACAAAAAATGATCATACCTGGAACAAGCCTAACCACCATATGTGTTTCTCCGACTGCACACTAAAATACTTCGAACTCGCTTCAGTCAATGATGTATCAAGTGCTCCATTCATCAATGTATTTTCTTTTCCTTTACAACCTCACACTCATCCAGTTTGATAACAAATTTCAAAATGCCTTTGCACTCCTCAAATGTTATTCCATAAAACTCGACCATTCTTCTTTGAAGTTGTTGTAGATCTACAAATATATTGTTCCAAGGGTCATACACAGTGATTCCTTTACCACCATGAAATATTTCTTCAATATGGATATATTGCCCAATAAACTCATCTATACTTTCATTCAAATGACATCTTATCCTCCACACGGTTGTTGGATTTGGCAGTAAAACTCGTTTAATACTTTGATCTCTCAAAGTTGAGGATATTGCATGGAAAATCGAGCTATATCCCTTCCTGCTAACTCCACTAACATCAAGAGCCTCTTGGATTGTAGTGCCATCAACTTGATTATTGGATATAAAGTCCTCTACAACATTGCGTTTGATTGTTTTGTATTTTTTTTCTTCAATCAAACCTTTTGCTACACCACAAGAAAGCAATCCTTTCCTACAAGATACAATATCTCACATGAAGAGCACCCCCGTGGGAGCAAGAGAGTGATGTTGGATAGGTGTCATCGCCAGATGATGTCACGCTAGTGGCACACTCTTTAGCCTCTAGGCATTTTTGGGATTTATAGCATTCATTTCTATTTTTTCCTATTTACACATTTTTGGGTGGAGGAACTTTTCTAGAGATCCGTTCATCTTGTGCCTATATATATGAGGCATTGTAGTTCATTTCTAATCAAGTTGGCTAGTGGTTCATTGATGAGTTCTTGAGTACATTGTCTCTTCTCTCATCTCTTCTTTCTCACATGGTATCAGAGCAAGGTGGTGGCGCACATAGAGCCTCCTTATCCTTCTTCCTCTCTACCTCTAGTCCTCTTCAACAACCCCGCTTTCAATGGCATTTTTCCATTTTTTGATTTTTTGATAAACAAATGCGTTTATGAGGATTGTGCCCACGAACCTACTGGAATCATCGTGGTCTACAACTTCGCAGAAGAAAGTTTTCGCAAATTCCTAACCGTTTTTGAGTTATTCTTCGCAGACTGCCTGCACTATGAATTTCTGCTTACGTTTTTTGTAGAAATCCTTACTCATCATCCTTGCACTCATTTAATGATGCAAAAGGCTTCAAACCAGCCCCTTACCATCCTCTACAAGTGTATTTTTTAAAGCACTTCAATCCGAGTCCTACAACTCTACTTGCAGTGAAAACATTGCTAACTAGTTTTCCCTACATGCTGTAGAGTTTTTTTGGAGGCTTCTTGTGGAGAGATTTGTAGCCATTTCTTGGCTGCGTTTTCATCTCATGAACTTCAACCCTCTTCATGGTGTTTTGAGGTACATATTTATCCTCTTTTCTACACCTTTCTACCGGCTGAAAATTCCACTTTGCTACACGCTTTGTGTTTGCGTTTTTGTGGACAATCAACTCCTCCATACTCCTTCTACCCAAGGCTACATTCTCAGCCCTCTTTTGGTGGCTTCTACGGAGTCTATTGGTTCATATATCGGCTGCGTTTTGTGGCTGCGTTTTCGCACTATCTTTGTGCATATTTTGGAGATACTTCCTTGGTGGACAACCCATCTATTGGCTGCGTTTTTGGAGGTATAACACTTCTTCCCTTGTGTTTTCCCACCCTCCTCTCCCTATGGGATCTCGGAAGTCCTCTACTCCAAAAGACAAAGGCAAACTTGAAGATACTATGGATTCTACATCTCCTACGACGGTTGGACCAGCAACTACAACGGAAGTTGGTGCAATTCCTTCTTCGGTAGGTGCTTCTACTTTCTCTTTTCCGTCATATCCATTACCTTCTACGGATCCTTTCTCTCTTTCTTCTTTGTCCTTTATGCCTTCCTATCCACATATTTCTATGCCCTCTATGGTATATCCCCCTACATCATCTATGCCCTCTATGGTATATCCCCCTACATCATCTATGCCTTTTATGGCAACTTCATCTACTATGATTCCTGCTTCTACTACTTCCACTACTACTCCACTCCCCACTCAATCATATCAGCCCTTTAACCCATTCACTCAATCTTTGAGCCTTCCAAGTCTTTCCGATTCACAAAATCTTATCCCAAACAACTACCACACTTGGTCCTTGTTTATGCAACTTCTTTTGGAAAGCGCCGGGGTGTGGTCTATAATCACTTCTCCTCATATGGTGCCTTCTCAATAATATCCTATATGGATGCAGGGGCCAAAGCTTTACTTGTGCATGGCATGTCTACATCGGTTGTGTCTCAATTTCTTTCTACAAGGAGTACGGCTCAACAATTATGGCACGCTATACAAATGCAATATGGAAGACTTTTAACGGTTAAGATGGCTAAGTTGGAAGAAGATTTGGATAAGCTTTCTATCTCCGAATCCGACAACATAGTGGAGAAGCTTGGAGAATTCAATCGAATCAAGCGGCAACTCTTGAAGAGTTGGTACATTGGTAAGCAATCCGGTCCACAAGCTACTTGGTAAATTGCCTTCTTCTTTTGAATCATTCAAAGATAACATCTTTCTTCGAGTTCCTTTCCCTTCCTTTGAAGAGACTATGGGTCTTCTTCATGATAAGTGCCTTGCTCGCAAGCAAAACAAAAAGGACTCGGCTTTTGTAAGCCAAGGCAAGGGCAAAGGCAAAGGCAAGGGGAATAATCAACGCAAAGGCTCTAATTTCAATGCTAAAGATTCTTCAACCAAAGGCGACAAGGACAAATCAAAGGATTCTTCCAAGGAGTGCACTTTCTCTGTGGTCGTAGTGGCCATACGGAGGATCGTTGTTTTGCTAAGAAGGCGGCATCTAAGAAGGTAAAAGCTGAACTTGAATCCAAATTAAGGGTTCTTCTACATCAACATCTTCTCACGACGACAAAGACAAAGACAAGAAGGAAGACGGTAACGCCAAGGTTGCATATGTTGCTATGTCTTCTACTTCTTCATGTGACACATCACTTGTGGTAATCAAAGATCTTGATACGCATACTACGGATGAGTGGATTGCCGACAGTGGTGCTACCTCTCACATGACGAATAGTTCTTCCTTATTGGAAAACCATAAGTCTATCTCTTCATTAGTACACATTGGTGATGCTTCGTCTCTCCCTGTGATTGGTATTGGTGATGTTTCTTTTGGACATGCTATCTTACATGATGTTTTGCATGTGCCTAAGATGTCTGCCAACTTATTTTCTATCTCTAAGGCTACTTCTAAAGGTCTTGGGGTTTACTTTGATGATGAAGTGATTAAAATCATTGATAGACAGTCAGTTTCTTGTGTGGCACATGGTTATCAAAATGCTGGGCTTTATCATATAAGCCTTTTTACAGCACAGTTGCCAACACATGAGTCTCATCTTCATCAATTATTTGCTTCTCCTAAAGCACTTGTTTCTAATGAAGATAGTGATCTATAGCATTTCCGCTTTGGCCATGTTTCTCTTGCTACTTTGCAACATCTTGTCTCACATGACATGGTTACAGGTCTACCAAAGCTTCAGAAACCTCGCCATCACATTTGTTCTTCTTGTGCTCAAGGAAAGCAACATTGGGCTTCTTTTCTAGAGGAGGCTACTCATAGGGCCATATACATACTTGAGCTTATTCATGCTGATCTTGCAAGACCTATGGAAGTACAATCGCTTGGTGGATCCAAGTATTATATGCTTCTTGTGGATGACCTCTCGCAAATCATGGGTTTATTTCTTACTTAAGAAGTCTGATGCTCTTTCTCATTTCAAGGTTTGGCTTGCCCAAATGGAGAATCAAGCAAGTCAAAAGGTATCTTTTCTCAGGACTGACAATGGAGGTGAGTTTACAGCATTTGTGGATTTTCTAGCTTCAAAAGGCATACAACGACAAACCACCATACCCTACACTCCTCAGGAGAATGGTGTGGTTGAAAGAAAGAATAGAAAGGGTGAAGGAAATGGCCCGCTCCCTCTTACATCATGCGATGCTACCTTCCTCCTTTTGGGGTGAGGCTATAGCTACTTCAGTTTATCTTCTCAATCGCTCTCTTACGAAAGCAGTGGACGGCATAACTCCAGAGGAGGCTTTCACAGGCCACAAGCCTACTGTTTCTCATTTTCATGTCTTTGTGTTGCTCATGTGCATGTGCCTTCTTCTAAGAGGAGGACTCTTGAGTCCAAACCTATGATATTTACAGGATATGCTTCTCACTCCAAAGGGTTCCGTTTTTGGGATCCTTCTCATGAGGATATTGTTCTTTCACGTGATGCCATCTTTGATGAGCATGTTTTTGGTCTTGATGAGTTACCACCTTCTACATCTCTCTCAGATCCATTTCCATCTCTTGAGCTTGAGCCTCTCTCATTCCCTACAGTCTCATCCTCATCTACACCATCAGTTCCTGCTTCATCCCTCCATCCATTTCGATTGCAACACCTACTACTTCATTGGATTCTACACGGACTTCTGGTCCTCCAAAATGGGTTCGCTCTCTACTTCAGGATTCAGGTATATCACTTTCAGATGCTCAACAATCTACTACACGTGTCTTACGTACACGCCCTTCAGTAAATATTGCCTTGATGTCTCATATTGGTGATGTGTTTGAGCCTGAAACGGTTAAGGAAGCTCTTTCCTTACCACATTGGTGTGAAGTAATGCAAGCAGAGATTTCTTCTATTGAATCTAATAACACATGGCAGTTAGTTCCACGACCTTCACATAAAAAGGTCATTGGTGTTAAGAGGATTTTCAAAGTCAAGTTTCATTTTGATGGTACTCTTGATAAGTACAAGGCACGACTTGTTGCTAAAGGTTATGCTCAAAAAGAAGGTGAAGACTTTGATGAAACTTTTGCTCCTACTACCAGATATTCTACTATTCGTGTTGTTTTTGCTCTTGCTTCACACTATGCCTGGCCTATATATCAAATGGATGTTAAATCTGTCTTCTTAAGTGGAGATTTAGAGGAGGAAGTTTATGTGGCACAACAACCTGAAGGTTTTATTGCACAGGGTCATGAACATGATGTGTATGTATTACAGAAAGATCTTTATGGTCTTAAGCAAGCTCCTCGAGCTTGGTATCAGAAGATTGACAGTTTTCTCCTTTCTCTACATTTTGAGAGGACTCATGCAGATCCTAATCTTTATGTGTTTATTGTGGATGATGATATATGCATTCTTGTGCTTTATGTGGATGATTTGACACTCACTCAAATGGGTTCAAACTCAACTCACAACATCATTTACCCATGAGACTGATCTTGGACTACTCCACTATTTTCTTGGTTTAGAAGTGTGGCAATTTGCTTCTCGCATCTTTCTTTATCAAAAGAAGTATACTTTAAGGTTGCTTGAGAAATATGGCATGCATGATTGTGCATGCTTGAGAAATATGGCATGCATGATTGTGCATGCTTGAGAAATATGGCATGCATGATTGTGCATCACTCACTTGTCCCATGGATCCTAATTCAAAATTATCCAAAGATGATGATTCCCCTGAGGTTGATTCTACAGAGTATCGCCAACTTATTGGTTCTCTACTTTATTTGGTTAACACTCGGCCAGATCTCTCCTATGCTATGAGTATTCTTAGCCAATTCTCTTCACAGCCTCGTCGATCTCATTGGCAGGCAGCTTTGAGGGTTCTTCGATATCTTCATGGAACTCTTGAGTATGGCATTTCTTATGCAGGTGGAGATACACTTATTGGTTACTCAGATTCTGATTGGGCAGGGTGTATTGATACTAGGCGTTCCATGTTAGGCTATTGTTTTATGATTGGTAAAGGACTTGTTTCTTGGAAATGTCAAAAGCAACGAATTACTTCTTCTTCATTGACAGAAGCAGAGTACAAGTCATATCTTGCCACTTCTGAAGCACTTTGGCTTCAGCAAATTTTGAATCACCTTGGATGTTCATCTACTCCGACACTCATCTACTCAGATTCACAGAGTGCTATTGCTTTAGCCAGAAATCCAGTTATTCGAGGACGATCCAAACACATTGATGTTCATTTTTATTTTGTTCGTGATTGGATTTGAAGGTCGCATTCAGCTTAAGTATTGTCCTACCAAAGATAATGTTGTTGATTTGTTTACTAAGCCTCTTCCTCGACCTACCTTGGATTATCTTCTTCAGCGCGTTGGCGTTGGTCCTCCCATCTGGACCTGAAGAGGAGGTGTTGGATAGGTGTCATCTCCATCTTTGAAGTTTACAAAGCCATCTCGATTTGTGGGTCTCAGTTGGGTATGTCCAATTCTTTTTGTTAAGATGTTCAATCAATTTACTTTCTCACAAACACTTACCATGTTTGTGTGCAAGAAAGTACTAGGTGATGACATGGTTGCCTTGCTTGGAGAGTAGTGGGACATTGTAGAGGGGCATCATAAGGATGATACATTCAAGTGCAAAATAGTAGAGTCCAGTGTTACATTTCGGTATTTTAAAGCTCGTGCTACCTTATATATTCGATTTTATTACGAACGGTGGATGAAGAAAAATAGTAGTTGGATCCCATTGCAAGCAGATGAACAAGTTGTTTTGCCTCTTAACATATGCATTAGGTTGCCCAATGATGTGGTGGAAATTGTAAGTGCAAGCAGGCATTGGAGCCTACTAAATATTAGGGAGCATCTCAATATCATGGGAAGTGAAGATATAATTGGGGCACATTTCAAGGTGAAGAATAGGAAGATTCGAATGCAAATGGAGTCGAAGACCTTGGTAGATGCTGATTGGGAATATGATTGTATAAGCATGACTAATAAGAAAGCTTTGGAGTTTTTTATGAAGTCTATTTACTCTTTGGATTTTGTAAATTTACGTATGTAATTCATCAATGAAAAGTTTTGTCTTGTAATTACTATGTCTTTGTAAATTTTTAGGTTGTTCTTTTAGAATTACAATATTCACACCTCTTTTTATGAATCCCTTTAGTTCTAATATTTTCCTTTTAGAGATGCACTCGAGTCACTCACGAGATGACAATTATGGCACAATATCTTAAAACCATTACAAACTCAAGTACAAATGTGTTTTGAGTAAAAAAACGTCACAACATGAGAAGAGAATTTACATGCAAGATTATAAAATGAGAAGAAAATTTACAACTATTTACAATGATAAATAGGGAGGAGAATGAAGCTTTCTATTTTGTCTCCATCTCCTTTGTCTTGTCTCCATGTCCCCCTTTGTCTTCTCTGGTTTTGTGGCCTCCTTTGTAAACTTGAACTTAAGTTCCTTCTTAGCTTTCTTGCCAACACCCTTCTTGGCACCTACTTGAGGACCACTTTTCTTTGAGATATTTCCTATTTTAGTACCTTTGGTTTGTTTATGTGTGCCTTGCTGAGGATCACGAGTCCTTGGTTTCTTTTTGTACAATTTCTTGCTTAAACATAAAATGCTTTATAGGTGAATGTAAAGGCATTTTCTTCTTCTTCTTAGATGGAGAGACTTGCCTTTGGGGTGGTGGAGAATCTGGATCATTTGAGTAATTGAATTATTAAAAACTATATTGATAGCTCTTGCACGAACACTCCACATCCAAAACTCGTGAGATCCAAGAGAGTTTGTCAAATTAAAAAAACTTTTTAGATTTAAGAATCAAGAACTATAGAAAATAAGTTCAAAATTAAGTAAAAATTTATTTGCAAAAATAGTGGGTCTTTAATTTAACCTACATTGCTATCAATCTTGGTATATTTAGATAAAAGATATTTCTACACATTGGCAATAACATGCCATCCACATGAGGTAGAATCTTTTTGTAAAGCCACTGGCTGATTCAAAAACTTATACTCTGCCTCCTTTTTATAATTTGGATATTCATCTTCAATAGCTGCAATAGCTCTCTTACATGCCCTATTAAAAACCAAATTTGAATATAAGGAAAAATAAAGAATAAAGCTCAATATTCAAGTTATCAAGAGAACTACTTACAATTTGAATATAAGGAAAAATAGAGAATAAAGCTCAATATTTAAATTATTAAGGAGAACTTACAATTTAATCTGCCCATGCATGCTAGTTAGACTGTTCATGAAAATAACAGTCCTTCCTCAGAAGATTAATGACACAAGAATCCCAATGCCCACACTGGAAAAAAGAAAAAGATATAAGAAAGCAAATATCGTATGTCAAATATTTGCAAAACACAAAGGAATCATCAATTAGAGACGAACCTCTCTACATATGGCAAAATAACAAAACAAATGTTCTTATTTCTCATTGGCCTGAAATAGGATGCCAGCTCGGAAGTCTTCTTCTTCATATCAATCAATGCAAGCGACACTAAGGGATCGCAAATAAATATTTCTTTGACTTGATTTGGAAGCAATTCTTTTATAAGTTCCTTTTACAAGAGTTTATGAAGGAATGAACAAAATATGAGAAAATATCAACATACGAGAAAATATACATATATGAAATGTAATACCTTATACACAAGAAAACAACACTGTCATTGATCTCCCTATCCTTCTCTATAAGCATGTAGAGGTCCCTAGTGCAATATAGAGATAGTCTTCCTCCACTGTCCCAACATTGCAGATTAGCTGCCCTGGTACTTGGGCAAGGCTCAGAGTATTGGCCTTCTCCAACTGCACAAGGGTCTCTAAACTATCACACGCATGTGAGACCTTTTCAATCACCTCCTCCTCCTTTTCCTTCACCTCCTCTTCCTCCTCGTCCTCCTCAGAACTCTTATCATCTGGCTTAGATTTCTTAACCAACTTTCTCTTCTTTTTCTTCTTGGGAGGGGAAGTAACTTCTTCAACTTTAATATCATATGTCTTTGATTTCCTTTTCAATGCTAGGGGAATTGCAAGGATCTCAAAGGCTCTCCTATCTCTCATTGGTAAGGGATGAAGAAATTTATCAAACATGTACCTCACCCTGCTAACAAGTGTCATGTCTCTGTCCATCAAAGTGACTCTTCTTGCATGGGCAAGACATATAAAGCTATCATTCATGAAGTCTATAAGAAAGTCTTCACAAGCTTGTTGAAGACATGCCAGTGCACTGCTCTGCCATCTATAATGTCTTTGCCATTTGATTTTGTCACTAACTATTCTTACAATTCTAAGGAATGGTGCCCTAGGGATGAGCAAATGTGTAGCCTCCTGTGCTTGCCTAATCTCAGCAAAACAATTTCTTTTGTCTCTAGAGGAAAGTTCTTGCCTTGGATAAATTTGTTCTGCCCTTTACTTGTTTCTTCTCTAATGGTTGCTTTGAAGTGGTTGCCTCTGGCTCCTGCTCTGGCTCTTGCTCTCGCACTGAATCTTTAGAAAAAGAGGGATCTGGGTAAACCATCCTCACAGTCTGCTTTGTACAAGCCATACTACGAGGAAGCCACGGTACGATAGGAGAGATCAGATCATGCTGGATGTGTCTACTCGCGCCGTGGGAGGAGGGTGAGAAGGCGTTGAGGTCAAGAGGCTAGCCGTCCACGGTATGATAGAAGGTTCTAGAGCCTGTCGGATGTGTCTACTTGCATCGTGAGAGGAGGTTGCTTTTTCAAGGGAGGACACGGTCCACGATGCGAAATGCGTGATGATTGGAACCTACCGGACGAAGCTATTCGCGCCGTCGAGGGAGGACACTGTCCATGGTGCGAAAAGCGTGCTGAGTGCTTGACGGATGGTAGTATTCGCGCTGTAGATGGAGATTACGGAATGGTACCCGACAAAACTTTCGCGCCGACAAAAGAAATGAATATTTTATCCATTTTATAGAATGCGATGTCATCATTGCAAGTGTGACGTAAGCCCTACAATGTGTCACTCCGGTGATGATGGCAGTCCTACACGTGTCACTTCGGTGATGATGTCAGTCCTACACGTGGCACTCGTGATGATGTCAGTCCTACATGTGGCACTCGTGATGATGTCAGCCCTACACATGGCACAACGACACAATTTGTTGACATCAACCCTACACTTCCGTCGTACATGTATGACGTCAGTCCTAATAAGATCTATATATATTCGTGCCTTGTTTTTAAAAAAAATTGTCCTTTTCCCCTTCCACACGCGCTTAATAGTTTTGTACACCGTGCGATAAGAGAGTTTGTTTTATAGTTGTTTCTTCGTCCTCGTGCCGTGGATTGGCTTCCCTCGCGTCTGCAGTTCACCGTGCGATAGATAATTCTACTTCTTACTAGTTATTTGTCATCGCGTCGTGGCCAGCATGGAGCAAGTGGTGGTTCAAGTGGTTCACTCCTATGATCCTTTGGAAGATGTAGAGGCACTTGAAGAGGTAAAAGATGAGCCTAGTGCCAATGAGAACCTATTTGATTTATTAAGGAGAGCTTGGCACGATGAGCGTTTTCCAGATGTTGAGTCTATATTTAATGTGCCCTTTAATTTAGAACAAATAGTTAAGGACATGGCAAGCTCCATGTAAGAGAAAGAGTGGGAGACATATAGTAAATTTGTTAGTACAAATATTATGAGGGATCATCACAATATGTTCACATGTCTAGCTTTGCCCTATCCTCATCTGAAAAGAAGAGCATTTCAGGCAGGTGGGATGCCTATTCAGAATATAAGAGGATAAAGATATTATATTGAACATTGTCCTCTTCATAAGAAAAAGTGCAAAGTTCTACACTACTACTTTGGATTTGTGGCTTATCTTTTTCTTCATGCAGACAAAGAGGACTACAAAAAGGATGAACTAGAAGTTCAGAAGGGTCAAAAGGTTGCACAAGCTTCATTTGTCACACAGAGATTGAATCTGATGATGAAGTTATGGACCTAGTTTCTGGTGATGAGGAGAAGCTTCTAAGCATAGGTTTTGATGTGGCAGATTTTAAGGCATCCACTGTTATTAATGAGGGATCATCTATGCATGGAGAACACTTGAAATCAAACTTCATCCTCCCTGGGTTGCCCTACTTTCTTATTAATGGAAAAAATTTTATTCTTCTCTCCCACATACGATGCGAAAAATGAACATAAAGAGGAGTTTCTGAAATTGGACATTGAAGTGACAGAGAACTTCATTGAAGCCCCTAGAGCCATGTCATTGTGCTTTGAAAAAGCCAAGGAAACTAAATCTTCTCTTCCCACAGAGCTAGAATTTCAAAATCTTCAAGAGGAGTTAGGAATTACTGAAATAGGAAGAGAGCCCTTGCCCACCCTTGATCAAGGAAATGAAGAAGGCTCCATCAACCTTTGGGATGCATCGAAGTTGGAAGAGGATGAGAACCAAAAGGTAATTTATCTGTTCTTGAGTGAATTTATGTTTTGGTATTGACTGAATTTATGTGAAAGGTTATTCTTTGTTTATTGCAGATTGAGCTTGATGATGCCGATGGTTTCCTTGAACGTGGAGGTGCTGCCCGTGCAAGAGTTGGGCAAGATGCTGCTCTTGCACACTATATCCCATCTATTGACAAAGAAATATTATTGTCTACCACAAAAAATATTCTAGTGATGCTGAAATTCTACTTCTCACACTCAAGGCACTATCTAGATATACGGGCTATTCCTTTATCCCTTACAATACACATAAGGTCATGCTGATATAGAGAAGTGTGTTGCTATTTGTATCTTTGGATACAGTACAAGATTTTGGCCTTCCAGAATCGGACACTTCCTCTGTTATGCTAGCTATTCTCTAGGTGCTGGACTAGAAGATGTAAATGCACTGAAGGATTATAGTCACAAGAAGTTTTTGCGTTATAGAGGAAAAATGCCAAGTGAAAAGGAAGAGCAAGTACAGAAGAGACTCAAGAGCAGTTAATTATCTTGTCATTGTAAATATTTTGTTGTATCTTTTATATAATGAAATGATACAAATAAGTTTTAATTACAAGTCTGTATTAAGCAAAAATGTTTACAACACTTCAAAATGTTATAAATTTCGCATACAAAATTTTGATACACTAAATCCAAATTCTTCCTCCTCGTCTTCTTGATGATCTCCATGCCGCATGACGTGTTGGTCCTATTCTAGCTTTCCACTTCAGTGATCTCATTTTGGCTTGATTTCGTGCTACCTTTGCTAAATCACTTGTACGACTTTTCCATTGATAGTTTTCACCCAAAAGTATATCTGTAGAACCAATTGAACATTTCTTTGAGGTAATTTATACGAGTCTTTCCTCCTCCATGTTGGGTGTTTTTAAAATATACTCCTCTAGCTCGGTAGTGAGATTTTTCCATTCCTTGGGTGCTCCACATGTCAAGAGAACGATATTCATTCATGAAGTATGCACCATGTGCATACAAAATGTGCTGCAAAAGAAAACACGACCAATTCAGAAGCTATACTTTATACCTCATAATCATTTCAAATTGATGAGTAGAAAGAAACTCGTTTACCATGTAATGCGTAATGTTGGTATCACCCCATGTATCAACCATGGCTTTTGTAAAATTTTGAAGCTCTTCTTGAAATTTTTGGCGTTCCTCTACTCCTGCTTTTGGATTGGTGTAAAGTCTTAACCATCTTATTAAAGTCTGACCAAACTCTCACGTAGAACTACAAGGCTTGGATTGGTGTAATCAAATGTTGTGCATTTACACAAATCTTTCCACAAGTCCTTGGACTTTGAGTTCTTTACTTTTTTTGGCCTCTCTAGAAAATGTCTTGCCTTATATCCACTCATTGACACCTGTTGGGCCACTTCATGATTAATGCCAGAGGTTTTCTTGTTAACAGTAATCTGCACATTGCCGCCATGGCATCCAATTGAGTTCAGTAGTTCCTCTACTTTTTGAAGAGCTTCATGTTGTCTTTCCTTGCCTTGCATAGTAAATGCATAATCAACGTGACACTTGAGTAGACGATCAAACACATGCATGAATGCATGCAAAGTACAAAAGTGGACATTCTTGAGTTCGAATGGGATTACAGGATTCCATTCGGGGTCCCTCAAATGCCTGTTTGGCTCAGCTAGCATACAAGACACCACCAACCCAATTGCCAGCATTATCATCCATATTTCACGGATATTGACCACGAAATGAGTAATAAAATGGCAACGGGATTGACCTGGCGTCTGAAAGTAGTTGAAAATAGTCCACTTCGCCTTCAAGCTACTGGTGCTTCAGCCCTGAATCATTTTTACCACTTTGAGAGTGTATAAAGTGGGCCGTGTAGTTAGAAGAGGAGCACAAAGAATGCTTTGATTTTCACCATTTTAAGAGCCTTGTAGTAGCTGATTATACAATAGATAATGGGGTGCTGCAAGTTCTTTATTTGTAGTGCTTATGGCGGTTAATTATCAAGTGTTGTGGGTGAGTTGCCGTGATGAGCTGCATTCTCAATAGCAGCAGCAACAAGCAGCATTGGAGGTGTTGCACTAGACAAGGCTGCGCAACCACGTTGCCAAGAGACGCAGAGGCCGGTGCTGTTGGAGTTCTACAAAGATGGCTTTTTGAATTTTGGGTTGCAGAAGAGCTTGTCCACTTGGTTCTACGGTACGGCCACTCGCGATTGCTGCAACTGGCAAGGGCGACACCTCTGGTTTCGTGGTCTCACTATCAATTGATGCCATGGATTCTGAGGAGATTCATCTCAACGCCAGCATCCGCACCTCTGTAACACCTTGGCCCGTCCCGCTTGCCAAACTCCACATGCTCCAGGTAAGAGTAGGGCAAATTATTGGGGTTTTCCAAGGTATGCGATGTCACATCATTTGATTACTAGCTAAGTAGCATACACAAAATTAAAGCTATGTATTTGATTTACTGTTTTTGCAACATTAAGCACACTCATGCAGGCCTAGTTTAGGCACTTTTTAGCAAATGGGAAAGTAACACATACACGACTTCAAGGGTATTCCAGTTATGTGCAGCTTTAATGGGGTGTAATGATTGCTTTAAGTAGGGGTTGCTTGGTAATAGGCCTAATGCATGTCTTTTCCACATCATATATCTCTTACCCTAGCCAACACATGAGCTCCATTTGAAGTGGTCATCATTGATATACGCTCCATCTGAAGTAGGGGTTGCTTGGTAATAGGCCTAATGCATGTCTTTTCCACATCATATATCTCTTACCCTAGCCAACACATGAGCTCCATCTGAATTGCATTTCTTCTATTTTGCTAGCCCCTTCCTCAGAAATAGGTCTCCTTTCACACACCCTCTCCAGCTTGTCCATCACAGACTCGTACTTCCGGCCTCAAGTGCCTTGGGCTGCCCTTTCCAACCTCACCAGTCTCACCCACTCCAAGCTAGCACTGGAGGGCAGTCTCCTCAGTCAAGAGCTTTGCAACTTAACACGTCTCCAACTCCTCAACCTCAGCTCTCTGGGCATCAGAGGTAGCATCCGCTCTTGCCTTAGCTTCTCGCGCCTCTCCTACCTTGATCTCTCATTTAATGATTTGATTGGGCTCATCCCACAGCATTGGAATGCAAGCTCCTCTCTCCTTTACCTAGCTCTAGAGAACAATGAACTCACATGCCCCATTACCCTGGCTTGTTTGGACAGGAACTACAATACCTTACTTTGAGTGACAACAATCTCACTGGCAACATTCCAGATACCATAGGAAACCTCACAAAGCTTACAAACTTATGGCAAATAATCTGCTTTCTGGCACACTTCTCGACCATTGGGGCAAGCTTTCAAACTTGGCTCACTTAGATCTTTCCATAAACCAGCTACATGGAAAGGTTCCAGCTTCTTTGGGTGTTAGTCTACTTAAACTTTTTAGGGGATTACTTCCCACTTATGATTTAGAATTGCCTTCTCATTGTTGGTACAACTCCTTTGGCTTCTTGCCCACTTCTCACAAGCCATAGACTCAAAGGTCATGTCCACCATAGCATCAACTTTCCTTGCTTCAATGACACTTTGTACATGGGGATCTTCATGCAAGAATTTCAGCTCTTGCTCCTTTGCTTGCAAAAGCTTCTTCATGGGCTCCAATTCAGCCCTCAATGCATGTATGTGTGTGTGTGTCCATATAAATATGTATGTATGTATGTATGTATGTGTGTGGCCGTATAAATATTCTCTCTCTCTCTCTCTCTCTCTCTCTCTCTCTATAGATATATACTCTTTATATAATATATATATATATATATATGTATTTATATATATGCATACACACACACACACACATATATACATATACATATGCATACATACATACATACATATATATATATAACTATTTAATTATTTTAAAAAAATAACTATTTATCATAATAAAACACACACACACATACACAAACACAATATCTATCTATCTATCTATATATGCGAGTGTATATGTGTGTGTGCGGACATGTGAATTTTTTTATGTGGGCATTTTTGTGTCCATGTGTGTGCACGTGCACACGCATATGTGTGTGCATGTACACGTGCAAATGTGTCCGTGCATGTGCATCTATATATACATGTGTGCATGCATGTGGGCCTATCGATGTGTGTGCACATGTATTTGTGTATGCCAATGTGTGTATACATGTATACATATGTAAGTTCATATGCATGTATGTGTATGTGGGAGGTTGAGTAAGTGTGTGCGTGTAAGTGTGCATATTTGTATATATGCGCACGTGTGCGAGTGTGTGTGTGTGTGTGTGTGTGGTGCGTTGTGTGCATGCACATGCATATGTTTATGTTGGCATACATATAGATCTATTTATATATACATATATACATACCTATAAATATATATGTGTGTGTGTGTGTGTGTGTGCGCGCTCTCTCTCTCACATGTGCCATAATATAATATTATATGTGTGTGTACGTGTATGCACACTTGTCTGAGTGTGTCTATGTGTGCTAGGGGGAACAAATGAGCAACTGGGAAACTCTCATGTGTGTGTGTGTGTGTGTGCGCGCGCGCGCACACATTTTGTATGTGTGTGTGTGTGTGTGTGTGTGTGTGAGCACTTATATATATGAGAAACTCATTCAATGAACAAATGACTTGATGGTGACAACTAATTGTGAGCCCCAATGCATCTAGGTTTGTGGAATAGAAAAAAAATTCTCCTCTCCTTTATGTGAAGGGCTCTCCTCCTCTTGCCAAGTGGGGCTCTCCTTTGCCTGCCACATGGCAGGTTACAAATAAGTGATATATAGATGATTACATAAATGAATGTGTTCGAAACATATCTTGCTACCATCCAAACTGTTGTTGATGAGTTCACTATGTGGACCTAGTTGATATATAGGAATGTAAGTTAACTGATAATAAATGAACGAAAAGTAATGGGGTGCAAATCATTATTATAGTGCATAATCAAATTATGTGCATGTGGTATAGTGAGTGTTGTGTTTGTATTTCATATTTTGCATGTATTTGATTTCAAACAAAGAAAAAGGATATACAATGCTTGCATTGTACTTGAATTTAGAGTCGTTCGAGTCTCGTAGTGGAAAAAGGGTGTGGCATGGGGATGAACATTTCGGGCATGGACAACTGTAGGATCTTCAAATGTTGACATTTGTGATACGTGAGAACATCACGTACGCTATTCCTGGTGTGAATGCTTCTTTTATCACAAGGAGGGCTTTTTTTTAGAGTGTTACTCCCTGTGCCTTGTGTCAGGCATCATGGCATGTGCTAATGTTAATGGGAATGTAGACTTGTGGCACCATATACCATTGATGGCCCTTTTAGCATGCTTCGTATGTCGTAGTGTGCTTTATGTTGCATCAATTTTGACGCATATTGCTGCAACTTTCTTGTTCGGATCTTTAAGTATTTCCTCTACGTTGCATGATGTCCCATTTGTTGCTCCGATTGCCAAGTCAATGTTCTCAGTTATCATATCCCTGGCATGGCGCATAGAGAACGTCATGTTGTGCAATGTGGGCCGACTAGGTAATCTGGCATGCCGTGCATAGGTCAGTTAAATGCTTGTATACTGGTGGGAACTATTCCAAATCCCCAAAGAGGAGAAGCAACTTGTGCTTAAAAGGGCTCATAAGTGTACCATCTGTGATGTTAACAATTTGATGGACAACCATGTCAAATGTCATTTTAGTTAGCATCAACATCTCGTCGATGATGATTACATCAACTTCTTTGATTGCTATGAACCTTTCATCTGTTTGGTGTATAGACAGCGGGTATTGTCAATATCTTGTTGGGATTTTGAATTGGTAATGGATGGTTGTAGCAATATTGCTAAGACGTGTAGCTACAACTCCAGTAGATGCTGTTAATATGAAACTTTTGTCCTCTTTTATGAGTTGACCTATCAGATATTTTATAAGGAAACTATTTTCACTGCTCATGTTCCTATTATGATGTGTAGCCCATTGCATGCGGTCTCTAGTTGCATGTAGATGGTTGCTTGCTTTGATGTGAGTGCTTTGTTTTGAACTTTACCGAACTCATGGAGCATGAGCAACATTTTGCTCCGATTGTGTTCCTCATTGGTTGTGGGCTCTGCATTCACTATTGTCGGAGAGTTTTCAGGATTCAACACTACTTTCTACTAAATCAAATTGAGCATGTTGTCCATTTGGTCGGAAAGTAGCATGTTCCATTACGTGTACTCCGTTATGTACATTTCAAGATCTTCCTCTGATAATATAAGATGACGTAGTTGACATTCTACAAAGTATGACAATGATGTGTTTTTTGGCGACAATAGCTCTGATTCATTCCTAAAAGTCATTGTTTGGAGCATGATGTTGAAGAAGAAACCTTCTCTTTGGTGGCTTGGATGATATTCTATGAATCTAACAAGCCTTTTGCATTCTCTTACAACATTCTTGTGTGCATCATGAAACTAGTTTTCTATTGATGTGGAGCTGTCTTTGGCAAATTTGTATGTTTTTTGTAGTCGCAAAAGTGGTGTTCTCCAAGCTAGTTGGTCGTGCATAGTACAGATCGATAGGATGCATAACAATGTTCTGTCCCCATGAAACCAACCTTTGTCATAGCTTTGGTGGTGATGAGTCTATGTACTACACACTATCACTCTTTATGATTATTGGTATTTAAAGGCAATTCAAGACTGCTTCTGTGAGACTGATGTCAGTCTCGACATGATTACAGCCCACGATGAGCTTCAACTTCACTTTGTCAAGGTCTTGTAGTCCAAGCCTTATAGCATCCTCTGCTAAAATATTCAATGTTCCTAGTGGCTCAATTTTCATCACGTACTTCAACAGATAGTGGGAGACAAGACTTTGTCATTCTTTGTATATTCATCTGTGCACCCCACAGAAATAATGCAATTGGGTGATATGACATCACGTTACAGTGTTCATGGCTTGGGCAAAAATACAACCACTTCAAAGTTTGTGGGTGCAATGTAGGCTCTGTCTAAAAACGTGTTTCATATGGGAAACCATATTTGCAGGAAGAACCGTGACCTCTTTTCCTACAAGATTCCTTACAAATATGGATTTGTTTAGAGAGAATGAGTTGGCACAAAGACATTGTGAAGGTGTTAGATGCACTGTCTGCTCTGCTCTCTATAAGAATATATGCGGCTATCTCATTTGAGACTTGTTGCACATCGTTTTTATGCACCAAGAGAATGATATGTGTATGTAGAGAACCCTTGTTTTGTAACTCGTACAGGTCATGCTCTACACGGCCAAAAAGTTTATTTCCTTCAAGTATGTTTGCATTCAAGAAGTTGTGAAGCCATGTGTGAAATAGCAAAGCACACTCAATTGGGCAGTCTTTCCAGGTGAAAATTAGGGTGAATTTATGAACTATGTTATTGATTGATGTTATCTCTTGCCACTTTGTTTCAGCCACCTTGTTTGCTGTGTGAACGTCACAAAGAAAACTAGGAGACCCACATATCCACCATGGCAATCAAGTCTTTTAAGTTTTTTTGGTGCCAAAATGGTGTGCTTAGCAAAGATGTTAGGTAAGTTGTAGCACATGATGCTCCTTATAGCATCCTGATCACTTGCTGTCTTATTCAATCTCTTGTATGTATCATTGTCACGCTGTAAAACAGTGTGTTGTTTGAACTGTTTGCAATCAATATTTCTTGCTTCAGTTGGTACATCATTAGTAGGTATGACTTGTATAATGTGAAGACTGAGAACATTGTTTCAATCCTCATTCTAATATAGTCACTCAAACAAACATCTCCTTGGTAGTTCCCATGTCTGAAGGGGAAAAGAAAAGAAAAAATAGCAGTTTCAACAGTGATATCAACAAATTCAAATCGATTGTAAGGGAAAATTATTGTTTCAACAGTGATATCAACAAATTCAGATCGGTTGTAAGCATGCCATTATATTTAAATGTTGTAGTACACTCTACAAGTGTTGCAACATCACACAATTGTATCGAAGTGAACTCGTGTTTGTCAAATGTATAAAACGTTCCTCGTTTTGAAGGCCTTGCTAAATTTTGCAGCAGTGATAGTTCACTATGTGTCTCCTCTTTTGTCATTAGCTGAAATGGGTCATCTTGTATGTGGTTCTTGATGATGTTGGTTATGGCATCTAGCGAAAGTACATACATGCCTAACCTTGTGTGAGGGCGTTTTGCAAGTGTCCTGTACTTCTTTATAATTGGATTGTTCACTATATTGTATGCAAGTATACTTGCAATTGGTCCGAAGGCTAGGCCTTTTGATATGCGAGCCCCGTTAAAATCAGTTGACCAACAAATTAGGGGGTTGTCTCGTATAGATCCTCTTCTGAATGCCTCTTACAATGACTTTTGCTATGGAAGTGATGCTCATTGACACATCTATAATGCTAAGAAGCTGGGTATATAGCTGGTTGCCTGTTATAGCAGTCGATGAATGTAATTTGGAAGTAGGGGCATTGTACTTGCTTGCCTAGTCATATTCTTCTTGTAGTTGTAGCAAGCACACCAGTGTGCTTTAACACCGTATTTGTCTACAGCATCCAGTAATAGAGCACTTTCTAGCTTCACATTAGTCGTGTAGCTTTCACTTTCAGTGCGATAGGCATGGAACCAAAATCGACTTTGAGCATGGAACGGAATCAATGATCGCAGTGATAGGCATGGAAATTAGTGCTCTCAATAGGCGATGTCGGCGGCTGATGATGTAGTTAACATGTCATATTGCCGATGCTCGACGGTAATATGGCATGGTAGTTAACTGTTGTCATATTGTCGATGCTCAATAATATGACGTGGCAATTGATGGCCACGTGAAATGCCACATCAGCTAGCTGTAGTTCGAATCACTTTGCTATCCACGTTGAATCGTCGTCGGGGCTGGCTATAATTTGAATCATTTTGCTGCTGTCCACGGTTGTAGTTCGAATCCATGCCAATGCTGCCATGTTAACTGGTAGCCACACTATCGATGCCACACCGTTTTAGCATGTCTGCATGAAGTGGCACACGATGTGGCAGTTAACTGCCACATCTACTCGCCGTCAATAGACAGCAGTGCCACCACAATTAGTTCATCTTTTGGAATCGCCACCGTCGGTAGAAAGGAATGTTCTTAACGATGTAGTTCAACAATACCACTCATGCATATGTTCTCACATAAGGTCTTCAATTTACTATCTCAAAATAATGCATTTTTCTGACAAAAATTAAAGCGTGTTCTATTAAATTAAAAGACATGGTATATATGTTATGTGAGGGCAAACACTATGGTTGTATATCGTACTGATAGAGCGGAAGTTACCTCAATGCTTTTGTACATAGGATGGGTCCCTTTTATACATGGTATGGATCTTTTTATAAGTAGGGAGCCTTGACTAAGGTTCCCTCTTACTAATTAATCCCTTCTTCAACTAATTAATTGGTCGAGGTTCTAAGAGTAAAATCCATGATTAAGATGAAATCAACAAATTTATATCAAAATTAACATATGCAAGTTGATTGAATAGCATGTTCTATTAAACCAAAAGACATGGTATATATGTTGTGTGAGCGGAAACACCATGGTTGTATACCCTATTGATAGAGCGCAAGTCTACCTCAATGCTTTTGTACATAGGATGGGTCCCTTTCATACATGGTATGGATCTTTTTATAAGTAGGGAACCTTGACTAAGGTTCCCTCTTACTAATTAACCACCTTCTTCAACTAATTAATTGGTAGAATAAAAAAGGATCAAATATATTCTAGATAGCTCATATTTCAAGACTCTTAGGTAAGAGGAGAAGCCATGGTTTCCAACAAGAAAGACTCTCCAAGGTAGGCCATGATGATTAAGAAGCATGTGCATCATTTGCTAGACCTAGAGTTTTTAATATAGAAAAGCTAGATGATTGTCTCCTCTTCCATTTAAAAGATTGTTGTGTTTGGAAACCTTTGAAGACTTATTTTCAAAGGTCAATTTTTATTGACCACATAAAAGCTATTAGAATGCAGTGTGTGTGTGTGTGTGTGTGTGTGTGTGTGTGTGTGTGTGTGTGTGTGTGTGTGTGTGTTTGAGATATTGAGAGAGAGAGAGAGAGAGGGAGAGATGCGATGTGTGTGTGTATATGTGTTTGTGTGTGTGTGTGTGTGTGTGTGTGTGTGTGTGTGTGTGTGTGTGTGTGAGAGAGAGAGAGAGAGAGAGAGAGAGAGAGAGTTGGATAGAGAGGAGGAACAACATGATCATAAAATGATTAATCAAAAGAACATTGCAAAGAAAAATAAAGAATATTAAAAACAACATTTTTGGTAAAAATTAAAATTTTAAAATTTTTACTTTTTTTAAACATTGAAGTAACACTAACCCTAACCCTAATATAAACAATAACATAAATGATATTTGGTAATCATTTATTTAGGACCTCCTAACAAGTGATTCTCTCTCTCTCTCTCTCTCTCTCTCTCTCTCTCTCTCTCTCTCTCTCTCTCTCTCTCTCACATGCACACATCCCTCTCTATCTCTCTCTCACACACACATCTGTCTCTCTATCTGTATTATGGAGGCCAAGCTTATTTTCCCCAACAATGAAATAGGTGAGATGAGGGTGCCTTTGAGCAATGGCAAAGCCTTTGTAAACAAGGAATTTCTTATTCAAAAATGTTTACCATCTCAGTTCAAGGGTTTAGAGATAAAGAGACACGTGTTGCCCTTGTTCCACTACAAGATATAGAAGGTAAGGACCTCAGCCTCCTTCATGACCTGATATCTCTTACATATGAGGTATGTGTAAGCTCAAAATCCAATACATCGATTGGGACCTTTAGTTATCTGAACATTGAAAGTTCAATGAATTCTGATGATAGTCTGCTAACAGAAAACATCTGTATTAGATGTAGTGGCCCTTTATACGCCTAGTTACCCAGCCATGAAGTACTTTCTCCCTTGAAATTGAAAAGCACTGTAGAGTTCTTGTTGAACATGAGGAAGGAGAACACTTTGACAAAGCTGGTGAGACGTATACCACGGGTGTTTCAGAGGTGAATGAGCTTCCTAGATTCTATGATGGGGATGTAATATTTGAGTTTCCTGCCACCACAGGTTCTTGATCTAGAATGGATGGCATGGATCTAAGTACGATGGTCACATGTGGACAAATGCAACTACATTGAATGTCAACTTTCCAGGGGTGTGTAGGATAAGCCATTGCATTGGTGAAATACATTTTTTACACACCAGATGCCCTTGGTATTTGAACAATGGATAATGACATTAGTTTCAAAGGGTGCATAAAGAAAACTTGTGCAGTTGGTGTCCTAGCCATTAATGATGGAAAGCTTAATTGTCACTATTGCAAAAAGCTAGCTACTTGTGAAAATAATCGTGTGGGTTTTATGTGTATTGTGTTATGCCTATTGATGATGACAGACTAACACAGCTTCTAATACACACCAAAATTCATTCACATGGTGTCCATGCCGTAACATGAAAGGCATTGCTTGGTAAGACTAAAGCAATGGTTCAAAGAGTAATTAAAGCTGATGTAGGTGCTGGTCCAAGGAAGGTGTAAATGTGTGTTGCTGCCAAGGAGTTGGTGCTAATGTCATTAGTCCGAGAAGGAGACCAAGGACATGAGCTTGGAGATAAAGAATTCAATAATGTGCTAGAAGAGCTTGGCCCGCTAGTTGAAAACAAGTGGTGAGTTAAATTAGAGAAACATTTGTTAAGGCCATATATACAAAGTGATTAAAATTTCCTTTCTTGTAAGTTTCAAAGGTCAGTAACTCATGCATGCCAAGGACCACCTAAGTCATCATTTGGCTATGATGACTTGCTACGTTTGAAGAGGGATTGCTATTATGACTTCTTCCATGGAAGCCGATTTCTAGGTCAAGGCAATAAAATTGAACGGTGTTTTGTTTTCAAGATGTCTACTAAAGGACCAGCCTCAAGTGTCAAACTCGCAATAGAATGAGGCGTTTAGGGAATGGTGATCTAAGAAGAGCTTGGCTCCAATTTGACCACGTTTAGGGAATGGTGATCTAAGAAGAGCTTGGCTCCAATTTGACCACATGTGAATCATGGATTGGGTAACAATGGCTTGTCACGTTTATAATCCAAGGTAGTAACAATGGCTTGTCGCTAGTAATAATGGCTTTTCAAAAAAAGTAGTTCTTTATTATTACCTCTTTCAGCATATTGACTTTTAGTTGTAGTCTATAGGAGCTTCTAACTATTGCAACTTGCAAGATGAAAGAGGAGGAAAAGACTTTCCAAGTATTGTTTTGGGAGTGTATAAATAATGTCATGGTGACACATGGATTTAAAAAGGCATACTTCTTTGGTTTCATGACAGATGAAGCCCTGTTGGAATTAGGGTTGCAGGAAAGCACACAAAGCTTGGAGAAGAAGAAGCAAGAATGCATACAACACAAAGAGTATTAGATTGTGTCAATGTACAAAGATAAGTTAGCCCTAGAATGATAGGCGTATATACAAGCCGGGGGAAAAAAACCTCCTAAAGAGGAAAAAAGTGCCTCGGCAGTCCTAAGTGTGTTCACACACATCACTGCCTATATATATGGCAACAAATCTCCCCTGGGAGTGATGGTGTGAACGAGAGCTGGCACTCATGTATAGGGGAGTGCCATGCTCGAAGTAGATTAGTCCACAAAGGGGAGCAAGCCCAAAGCTTTGCGGAAAGCTTCGAACTTCTCACGAGGAAGCACCTTTGTGAAAAGATCGGCGAGGTTGTCCTGTGTTGGCACATAGGCCAAGCTGATCTCTCCTGCTGAGAGTCTCTCCCTGACATAGTGATAATGTACCTCAATGTGCTTTGTGCGAGCATGAAAAACTGGGTTTCTCGCAACTGCCAATGCGCTCTGACTGTCAGTGAAGATAGAGGTGGCAGACTCCTGTCCAACACCCAAGTCAGCCACCATAAGCCGTCTGAGCCACACACACTCAACCGTAGTTGTGAAAGCTACCCTGTACTCAGCTTCACAACTAGAAGTGGCCACAGTAGGTTGCTTCTTACTCAACCAAGATGATATGCATGAGCTACCGAGCATGAAACAAAAACCACTTGTGGACACTCTTGTGTCATAGCAACCAGCCCAATCTGAGTTCGAAAAAGCATGTAAATCTGGCGGCAACGATCCCCCCTTGGGATAAAACAACCCAAGATGTAGGGTGCCACTCAAGTAGCGAAAGATTCGTTTAACTGCCTTCCAATGCTGAGACTGCAAACTGAATGTCCGGCCTCGTAATGCATACATAAATGAGGCAACCAACAGTTGTTTGATAGAGTGTGATATCAAAGTGATCTCCAGCATCATGAAGACTCAACTTCAAACCTGTCTCCATTGGAGTAGCAATAGGCTTGCAGTCTTCAAGGCCAAATCTCCGCAACAATGTCTCAATATACTTTGTCTGACACAAAGCAATACCTCCATCACACTGCTTAAATTGTATCCCCAAATAATGATGCAAATGTCCCAAATTTGACATCTCAAAAGAGGCATTCAAATCAACCTTAAAATCAGCAATATGACTCTCATTCAGTCCTGTGAGAAGCATGTCATCGACATAGAGAGCAATGATTAGATGTACATCATCCACACATTTAACATACAAAGTGCTTTCTATTGGACTATTCTGAAAACCATGTGCAGTCAAATATGCATGTATCTTTTCATACCAAGCTCGTGGAGCTTGCTTTAAACCATATAAAGCCTTTTTCAACCTGCACACTTTGTTTTCCTGCCCTCTTTGAACAAAACCATGAGGCTGCGTTACATACACCTCCTCATGCAAATCTCCATTCAAGAACGCAGTCTTTATGTCCAACTGATGTACATTCCAACCATTATGAGCTACCAATGCACAAATGCTACTACGAATGGTAGTCATACAACAAGTGGGAGCAAAGGTCTCATCAAAATCAATGCCCTTTTCTTGAGCATAACCCTTTGCAACAAGTCTAGCTTTATAGCGATCAACACTGCCATCTAGCTTTCGTTCCAACTTAAAAACCCACTTACATCCAATGGCCTTTTTACCAATAGGCAAATCACACAAAGACCATGTACCATTCTTCATCATATCACTTTGCATTGCAGCCAACCAATTTTCTGATTTTTGTGCCTCATCTATTGAAAGAGGTTCTTCCTCTTCACACATACTAGACACAGCCAAAGCATAACAATGTGATGCATAAGAGGCATGCTGAAAACCTGAACGAGTACGACTAGACATAGGTGCATCAATTTTACTATCACGCAAGGTTTGCACCAGCCATTTAGGCATACCTCTAGCCTGCTCATTTTCAGC
>NC_141097.1:39979186-40061686 GCF_041138505.1 Cibotium barometz | reverse complement strand
GAGAGAATAAATTATGCACCCTTGGCCTTGTATTGTCTTGTGTAGTTAGTGCATGTGTGTAGAATTAGGATGCTACAAATTGTCAGCATGTGTGTTGCTCCTATACAGCCAAAAGCTTGTGGTGGCCAACTAGTCCCATTAGACCAGAACCTTAATCCCCTGCATAATAACCCAATCATTGACATTGAAACTTGGATGAATAATGAACTTCAAATGAAGGCCGACTATAATTTCAAATTTGCTATAGAAACCCTAATCTTGTTGTATAGTTGATGACATGGCATGTTGCTGATGTGGTTGTGTTGCCATGTGGCATTGATTACATGGCACTGATCAAATATCTTAAATTTCAGCTTTGCTCTCTTATTAAGAAAAGAAACTCTCACATGAGTTTAAAAAGAGAGCCTACATGCATAATTGATAAAGTTTTTGTGTGAAGACTTTGGCATTTGAGATCACAAACCCATTCTTGCAAGATAATAAATACCTTCGGGCGCACTTGGGAGCGTATTTATAAGATGAAATAAATCAACAAAGATCTTTTGAAAATTTGAAATTTCTTCTTAAAAATTTAAGCAAGATTGATATAATAGATTGAGAAGAGAAGAGAATTAAAGAGAGAAGTTGACATAAGAGATTGTTGATGAGCAAGGAACAGGCCCCATCCCCTTTTCAGGAATTTATTATTTCTGATATAAGCCATGGGATCCACGAGTCAATATCTTTTACAATATGAAAACAAACAACCTGAACCAAATAGTCATGAAGAAGGTTGAACATGAAGTGTCTTGCTCTTGGACAACCTTTAGCACTAATCTATCATTAGGTGCACTTAGAGCTTCTACCGCACAAGAGCTCTCACCAAGCTGTTAGAATGTTGCGCATTTATTTAAGGCCTGCCATTTTTTGACTTGTGTTATTAATTTATGCATGTTAAGTTGGTAAATCAATGGGGACACCTCTTTTAATGCCCTATAAGGTAATCCATGAGTAGTTGTGGCAATGGGTGCTACCTTGTCCTCTACTTATTTGGTTACACTAATTCTCACAAAGCTTCATTGCCGCCATATGATGTGGTTTCTCGGGCATTGTAGTTCTAGGTCATAACCCGTCAGTTAGATTTTGATGACCTCAGCTCCCTTCTCTTGGAAGAAGAGTCCGTTCTTGTTTCATAGGGAAAGTTACAGATGTCTCATGGCACAAATTAGGCACTTGCTTCTATCTAGAAGAAAGTTTGGAGCCGTTGTTATTCTTGTGGGAAGAAAGGTCATTTGGTGAAGGATTGTTTTTCCAAGAAGGATAAAGGAAAGGCCAAAGACAAGTCTTCATCCAAGACAAAGGGCAAGGACAAAGCTCAGGACAGTGACTCTGATTCATCTTCTGCAATATGACTAGTAATCCCAAGGTACTCCCTGCTCAGGAGGACTTGGATGGTGTGCTTTTCTAGCCATAGGGATTGGCTCCCCCCATGTGCTTTAGCCAGAGGAGGCTTGTGGGCGGGAGGCAGAGATGTTAGTAGCTCCTGATATTGTTATATATATTAAAAAATATGGCAAGTAAGATCAGCTTTGGTAATTGAGCTGGGGACTAGATGTATTCTAAGTTCATTGCTTGGTGTAGCAGAGACTATGGATTGGATGTGTCTCGAGTTCATTGTTTAGAGGTTTTGGGATGTGATGTGTTTACAGTCCGCCGTTGGGGGATACTAAGCGTGGTGTGTTCAACAACTCATCATTCTATAATTGGATTTCACTACACATTGGTTTGGGAATTCGAAGACAAGCATGTATCTTTTCTATTTGTGGTGGCATTTTGTTTTGAGGAGATAGGTTGGTAGGTGCATCTTTTATGGTGTATTCAGTATTTGCCCGATATTGGTGTGTCCATGGTCATGCCTTCTTCGACTATTTTTCCTTAAACATTTGCACACTATGAGCTACAAAGGGGGTGTTAAAATGTTGTGCATCCATGTGTTGAGTGGGAATGCACTTTATTTGAGGGCTACCCATTTTTTGACTTGTGTTATTAATTTATACATGTCAAGTTGGTAAGTCAGTAGGGATACCTCCCTTAATGCCCTATATAAAGACACCCTTCCCCTCATTTGTTATCATCCACCCACGTGCTAACGCTAGCACCATTGTAAAACCTCTTCGTTAAGCTCTCTTTCTCTATAGTTTATGCTTTCCCCTATGTGCAATTCTAACACAAGCAACCTTCCGAAGAAGTAAAACTAACCTTATAACTCTCATGCCCATGCTTTCTTAAATAGACCCTTCACATAGAAAATTTGTGGATGCTTTGTGAGTTTTTTTTTCTATTTTAAAAAAAAGTCAATGGTTACAAAAAGTCAACCCTTGCTTTATTCAGCCTCTCCTTGTATTTGCACAAGTTCTCTGTTTTGATTTCACATAGAGTAATAAAAAGCTATTCAGCCTTTTTGTAAAGAGAAATTCAGACGCCATGATTAAAATAATTTGGGCATCCTTATTCAAAAATGTCTTAGAATAAATGAAGATTTTTTGCTCGAAATACTTTTTTTGATGAGTTTGTGCATCTAGCACTCGCAAATTAAGTGCTTCTGCCCCCGTCTAGCAACTTCCCAATATTTGTCCATCTTTAATAGATCCCATCTCGACTTCGAATAAAGTAACATTTGTTAGCAAACATTATGAATCATAGGCACCCATGGATATTTTGGCATTGGCTAGGTGACACCGAAATCCAATAGACTACCACATGCCATAAATCTAAGCATTGTCCATACAACAAAAACAACACACAAAATAAAATAAAGTCGCATACATAAGTTATGTTTGTCCACAGGCAAAGATCCTCATGTTCATGGCTTGATCATAAGCATCTGATTTCTTCTGAAACTGCTCTTGAGCATCTGGCTGCTCATGGAGACCACTTAGTAAATCACTCATCTGGACATCTGGTTAAAAATAACCATCCGAGTAAAAATACATCATGTGGTCGTGTTCTCAATCATGAATGACCGATTATATTAATTAGTTAAAAATAACCATTCGAGTAAAAATACATCATGCGGTCGTGTTCTCAATCATGAATGACCGATTATATTAATTCGGAATCTTGCATAAAGCCAACCAACGGGACATCTAGCATTTCTTTTGCCCATTTTTGTTTCTTGAGCAACCACTTAAAAGTGAAAAATGAATATATTTATTAAATGATCAATATGTAATACAAGTATTGTTACATCCCTCTCTCTTAAATCGATCTTATCCTCAAGATTGGTCAATTTCATACTTCAAATACATCAAGGCCAATCTTGTAATTGATCCCATAGCGTACGTCTTCTGCATACAAGTGAAATCTATATGTGAACCCAAAGATAAAGCATGAATCTTTGGCCTTCGAGATAAAGCATTAGTAACTTTATTTTCTTTGCCAGGGATATGCATAATGGTATAATGAAATTGAGTCAAATAATTTTCCCATCTCAAGTGCTTTTTTGAAATTTTTAGTTGGGAAAGAAAATACCTTAAGACATTGATGATCTATCTCAATGATAAATTCTACACCCATCAAGTAATGTTTCCAAATTTTTAGTGTATGAATTATTGCCATACGTTCCTTCTCATAAGTCGGGGCATTCTTTTCACTCCTTGACGTCTTCTACTTTCATAGTAGGCAACCGCATGCCCTTCTTGATTCAAAACTGCTCCAATACAATCTCCCAATGTATCACATTGAACCACAAAGGGTTTAGACGAATCCAATATAATAAGTACTGGTCCTTCGCTATAGCATAAAACTACAAACCTTCAAAAGCTTCTTTTTTAGATTTGGCCCATTGAAACTCCACTTTCTTCATGGTACAATCATGTAGTGGACCTGTAACCACTACAAACCATTTGACATAATGTCTATAATATGAGAATAAACCAAGGAAACTTTGAACATCATGTACACTAATCAACTCTTTCCATTCCAAGATAGCCTTGAACTTTTATAGATCCATCTAGACTTCTTCTTTGGACACAATATGGCTCAAATGGTGAATCTCTAGCATGAAGAACTCACCCTTCTTGCCATTCACTGCCAACTTGTGCTTTCAAAGTTCTTGAAATATAATATCCAAATGCTCATTTGTTCTTCCTCATTCTTTGAATGACAATAATGTCATCAAATAAAGTAGCTGCAAACTTGGGTGATCTCTAAAGATCCGAGCCATCATTCAATTGAAAGTGGCGGGGACATTGGTGATACCAAAAGGCATCCTCAAAACTCATATAATCCAAAGTTGGTCTGAAATGCAATCTTGTGTATATCTTTTGGAACAATCCTCACTTGGTGATACCCGCTTTTAAGATCAAGATGATTGAACACACTTGAACCATTCAATCTATCTAGAATATCATCAATTCTAGGAATTGAAAACATGTTCTTTGTTGTAATCGTGTTCAAAGCATGATAATCAATACACATATGCCCAGAGCCACCCTTCTTTTGGACTAATAAAACTTGAGAACAAAAGGGAGATGAACTAGGTCGAATCAACTCTTTCTCCAATAAGTCATTAACCTGTTTAATGATCTCCTCTTGCAAATCTAGACTCACTTGATAAAGTGGCCAGTTTGGAGGTGAAATCCCTGGAATGAGGTCAATCTGATGATCTGATGGCCTCCCTAGGTGGTGGTTTTATAAAACAATCTGTATATTTTTCTAAATTTTTTCTCACATTAAGTGAAGAAACAAAAACTTGAGAATCTAACTCCTTAGAGTCTTTGATAAAAACCAAGTACATAGAAAGACTTTTTCATTACTTTAGGAACTTGTATATAGCTAATCAGAGGATTGAGTGACCCTCAACCCCTAAATCAAAAGTGTTGTTCTTTTCTTTGTAAGGATAGCAAAACTTATTGTTTATCCAATCAATAGTTGGATCATCTTTTAATCCAAGGCATACCGAAGAGAACATCACAATGGCCCAATTGGCCTACAACAAAACTTTCATGATCCACATAATCCCCAATCTCTAGGTGGAGTTTCCCAGTGATGGGAGTAATCTCAGCCAACATTCCCTCGAAAGCAGCATCTATAGAAAGAGGAGGACCAAATTTGGCAGGAGGTAGATTCATGGCCACCACAATACGAGGATGAATGTAGTGCTATGTAGTCCTGTTGTGTCGAAGTGTATTCCTATTTGCCCCAACCTTTGAAGAGTTGCTGCTTCTCCATTGGAGTGTCATCATGTTGGAAACATCTTTGTGCAAAGCATTATTTTGAGGGGTTTCAATTGCTAACTCTCCTTCTTTGGCTTCTTTGGACAATTATTAGCTTACGAGAAGGAAGAGGAGGTTTACCACCCCCTTTTAGTTTTTGTTCATGAGAGTCCTTATTATTCTGATCTTCCTTCTTTCTTTTTTTTCTTCGTTGTTCCTTCGAGTCAAATTAGGACTTTGCAGAGTTGCCGCTTCTCCATTGGAGTGTCATCATGTTGGAAACATCTTTGGGAAAAGCATTATTTTGAGGGGTTTTCAGTTGCTAACTCTCCTTCTTTGGCTTCTTTGGATAATTAGTAGCTTATAAGAAGGAAGAGGAGGTTTACCACCCCCTTTTGGTTTTTGTTCATGAGAGCCCTTATTATTCCGATCTTCTTTCTTTTTTTTCTTCTTCGTTGTTCCTTTGAGTCAAATTAGGACTTTCCCGCCACCCATGGAATGTGTAAAGCTTCTGCTTGCAAAGCCCTATCCTGTTGTTCTTCCAAAGTAGAAGGGTTATCTATATAAACTGCTTTCATAAGCTTAGTTTTCAACAAACCATTCACAAATTTCCTCATCTCCCTAACTTCAAAAATAGGACATCAAATGGTAAAATTGAAAGAGATGGCTAAAAATTTGTTGATATGAGAATCTTTCCGTTGAGTTGGCTCATCTTGTCCCACTCGTTTTACACATCCGCTTTGGAAGATGTTACAATAAACTTTTTGGTGAACATGTTTTTAAATTCATCCCATGTTTTAAATTTGTTGATGTGAGTAGAAAAAGTTGTTTCCATGCTTAAAACTCGAGATCTTCAAGTGTATTTTGGTAGTCCAAAAGTTGATGATATTCTTTGGAAGAAATCGTCAAGTGCAAAACACTCTTCTCCATCTTTTTACTAGTATACGTTAAAAATTTCACCCTTCCAAGGAAAGCTTTCGTAGAGAATGTCTTGCTTTGATACCACTCATATGATACATGATCGTATTTATAAGGTGAAATAAATAAAACAAAGATCTTATATGCAAATCTAGAATTTCTTCTTAAATAGATATGCAAGATTGATATAATAGATTGAGAAGGGAAGACAATTGAAGAGAGAAGCCGACACAAGAGAGAGTCTTGGGTAGGGAACATGGCTGCCCCCTTTTTAGGATTTTATTACTTTTGATATACAAGCCAACATCTTTTACAATATGAAAACAAATAAAGAAAACCAAATAGTCGATGAAGAAGGTTGAAGGTGGAAGCATCTTGCTCTAGGACAACCCTTGCGACTAATCTATCACACTGGGCATACTTAGAGCTATTGCAGCACAAGATCTCTCACCAAGCATCCTACTCTAGGACAACCCTTGCGACTAATCTATCACACTGGGCATACTTAGAGCTATTGCAGAACAAGATCTCTCACCAACAAGCAACCCTCAAAAAAAGTAAAACTAACCTCATAATTCTCATACCCATGCTTTCTTATATAGGCTCTCCACAAAGCAGATTCGCGAATGCTTTGTGAGCCCTTTTTTTATAGAAAAAGTCAATCATTGGCAAAGTCAATAATTGCAAAAAGTAAACTCTAACCTCATAACTCTCATGCCCATGCTTTCTTATATAGGCCCTCCACAAAGCAGATTCGTGGATGCTTTGATTTGTTTTTTTTCCAAAAAAATTCAATCATTGCCAAAGTCAATAATCGTAAAAATTCAACTCTTTCTTTATTCAGCCTCCCCACTTAGGAGGACTTGGTTGGTGTGCTTTTCTAGCCATAGGGATTGGCTCCCTCCACGTGCTACAACTAGAGGAGTAGGAGGTGGAGCTGTTAGTAGCTCCTAATATTGTTATATATATTTTAAAATCTAGTAGGTAAGATCAACGTTGGTAAACGAGCCAGGTATTGGATGTATTCCAAGTTCATTACTTGGTGTAGCAGAGAGTATGGATTGGATGTGTTCCGTGTTCATTATTCAGAGGTTTTGGGATGTTATGTGTTCATAGTCTGCCATTGGGGGATACTGAGCATGGTGTGTTCGACATCTCATCATTCTATAATTGGAGTTCACTGCATGTTGGTGTGGGAATTTTGAGACAAGCATATATCTTTGCTATTTGTGGTGGCATTTTGTTTTAAGGAGATAGGTTGGTAGGTGTATCTTCTACGGTGTATTCAGTATTCGCCTGGTATTGAGGTGTCCATGGTCATGCCTTCTTCCACTATGAGCTACAGAGGGGGTGTTAGAATGTTGTGCATCTCATGTGTTGAGTGGGAATGTGCTTTATTTAAGGGCTGCCCATTTTTTGACTTGCGTTATTAATTTATGCATATCGAGTTGATAAGTTGGTAGGGATACCTCCCTTAATGCCCTATATAAAGACACTCCCCTCATTTGTTATCATCCAGCCACATGCTAATGCTATCTGTTGACTGAGCACCATTGTAAAACCTCATCGGCTAATCAAGAAGATCTTGTCTGCAATCTCTCTCTCTAACTCTCTCTCTTTCCATATAGTTTATGCTTCCTCCAGCATAGGGAGTGCCTTGTATTTGCACAAGTTCTCTGTGCTTTTCCTTCATCAGTGAAATGATTACTTTATGTTCTGATTTCACATAGAGCCCGACCTCTTTTGTAAAGAGAAATTTAGCCTCCATGAATTAAATAATTTGGGCATCCTTATTCAAAAATCTATCTCAGAGTAAACAAAGATTTATTTCCTAGAATGTTGTCCTAATGAGCTTGTGGATCTGGTGCTCGTAAATTAAGCACTTCTACCCATTTGGCAACTTCCCAGGGTTTGTTTGTTTTGAATAAATCCTGTCTTGACTTCGGATAATCTTTATTAGGAACATAAATATTAGCCAGAAAAGTGAAAATATTTAGATTCTAAAAATCTAAATACTTACCACCTGTAAAATGATAAAGTAACATTTGTTGGCAAACATTATGCATCACATGCACCATGGATATTCAGGCACTGGCCAGGTGACACTGAAATCCAATTAATTGTCACATGCCATAAATCCAAGCATTGTCCATTCAACAAAAACAACACACACAAATAAAGTCTCACACATAAGTTATGCTTGTGCACATGCAAAGATCCTCCTATTCATGCCTTGATCGTAACATAAGTGAGTATGATTTCTTCTAAAACTGCTTGTGAGTGACCGACTAGGGTACGTGAGTAAGCATAGGGTAGACGACATGATTTATATGATGCTAGCACCTTGGGGGTGTACTTAATAGTATAGTCAGGGTCCACAAGGATAAGTGGAGGTTACGCCTAGGAGATTAGAAGGCTTCCCACATGTGTACACACAGTGAGGTGTGTTCTTATAGTAGCAAGGGTCTAGGGTTTCCTCATATCATCATCATAGGTTGGGTGGTGTGGGTGGCTACAGAGTGTGAGGGCACTATACTAGAAGACTTACAGAAGATTATAGAGAAAAGTTGAGAATTATTGAGTGCAAACACTTGAGAGACTTGAAGTTGATGAATTTAAAACAAAGATAAAGAGTAGGGTAGAGAAGATGACACCGTATGGGGTCCCAACCAACCTTCTCAAGGGTGTTTTTCCCTATTATATCGGAGAAGTATTTGCTTGTCAATGTGTATAAAGGCAATAACTTGATGCCTTAATTTAGGTACTTGAAGTGTAGGCCCTTCTTGGATGAAAAAGAAGCAAAATAGTGATGTTCCCTACTTCCAATGGAAAAATTCAGTAGGTATAGACCTGTTGTTCAGTCCCTTCCTGACCTCCAAAACACTATCAATCTCATCCCAACTATTTCCTTCTTGTTCCCTTGGCTATGGCTCCTAAAATGTTGACTTGGAGTGTTGTAAATAGCCTGCAAATAGCCCATTCTTGCAACCCTAACAACGAGAAGAGAAGAGCTTTCTTGGGTACCTCTTGGTGGCCTATGCAGCCTTCTATCTATGCTTTGACCTTGCCTTGATGTCGCTCCTATTGTCTAGCCCTAAAAAATGTGGAAGAACCTTAATTGCCTTGGCTGAAACCGCAGCTTCCTAAGTTTGCCCTCTTTGGTTGCAAAACACTAAAGCCTTGTTCTCCTTTTGGAACCCTTTATAGCCTATGTCAGATAATGACTTTGGTGCCCTTGCCTTTCCTTATATATGGGTTAAAACCCCCTAGATATTTGTAGCCATCTAGATTAATGTATTTTACCTTCTTTTTCAAAGTCTAACTTTTCCATAAAAAACCATTTGATTGGGGCCTTGATTCGGTCCTCCACTTAAGTACTTGTAAAATGAAAAAACTAAGTTGGTTTCTAATGTGCACGTGATGTCATGCCTTGCTAAAGTTCATAGACTCTGATGAAACTTTGCCCATCCTTTCTACATGCCTTTAACTACATGATAACCTCACGGGAAGCTTGCATATGTGGAACAACTATTGGGTATAGTCATTACAACATCACCTTGCAAAGAGGGTAATGCAAATGTGCAAAACTAACTAATGGAATATCCCAATCATGTAGGTCCCCGTAAGGGCTCATAAAACCACTAGAAATAGTCCTCTAGGCTTAGAAATAGTCCTCTAGGCTTAGACTATTATAGCTCTTAGTTTAGGATAATCTCCATGTAGCACAAAGAGCCAGTGTTCATGTGACATCCCCTCCTACAGTAATATGAGGTCGACGGGCCAAGCTGCATAGCCTCCTGATAGCTCCAAACCACTTTCTAAGCCTGACCTGAACAATCACTTAGCAATACCCATGAGTTAGACGTTGCAAGATGGTCCACATATGACTACCACCCCCACATATGTGAAGCCTTAAACCCCCCACAAGCTAGGTTTTAGCATTTCCTTGACATAGCAATCTTGATGAGTTATGCATAACACAACATCATTCCACATGACTTTGGCCCAATTTAGATCTTATACTAGACTAGCCTTTAAAAATTAAGGTTTAGTAAAACCTTTACCATAAGCCATTAAAGCTAACAAGAGGCATAGATCAATTATTGAAAATAGGCCATTGACTCACATAAGGTATTTGAAAGCAAAACCCTACACGTGTATCATGGCCATATGTTACATGGAGCACCATCTCCATCCAAAAGATTCATTTATCAAAATGTTTGCAGAACTGCACTGGACCTCTCTATCAACTTTGCAGCTAAAGAAAATGCTCTTTGTTGTTTCTCTAGACTGATGAGGTTCAAACAAAGAAAACTACTTATCACCCTCTACTTCCTTAACAAATTCAGTGTACTTGACCACCAACTCAAAACAACCATTACTTATTCCCACTGACAAGGATCGCTAGAAGAGGACTTGTAGTCTAAAGCATGCAATAGGTTGATCGTCATAACAAGCAACAAAGCCTTATTTATACTCATGAGTTTATGCAATTCCACTTTGAGAGAGAAGAGAGAGAGAGAGAGAGAGAGAGAGAGAGAGAGAGAGAGAGAAGATAGTAGTCAACTCAGTATTGGATCCCAATTACCCACTGTGAAGGGCCCCCCCTGCAAGCAGGAGTATTTGCTTATATTTCTTTGGAGAACTTTTACAATGAATATGAATGATGAATGAGGACTTCCAAATTCAAGGAAGAAGTAGACCGAAGCACGCCAGATGATGTCCAAGCTCCTTTTGAATAGCTCTTCAATGACCATTTTGCAAGCCCAAAACTAAGCGATGCACATATGTTGCTAAATGCTAAAGATACTCTTCAAGGAAGCCTTGGGAATGAAGCACACTAAAGTGTTGAGTGCTCAAAGTATACACAAGAAAAGCCAAAGGCTTTAGGCACACTTGAACTACTTAGAACTGATTTTCTCCTGAATGATTTATGCTAAATGTAAGCACTGCTTGTATATGGATTATTAATGGTGGGTCGGTTCACACAATAGATGTTGTCAGCTAATAAATATTAGAAAAAAATGCTAGTTTGCAGCATTAAATGATGCACATAAAAAATTTACTTCCGCTAATACCTTGTAGACTAGTAGGTGTTGGCCAACCTATTTTCCTAATGGTTTGGGTAATGGTTGATTAATGCATGTAGGCATCTAGTGCTGGTGGGGCTGACTCTGCAGATATGGGCATCTGTAGGCTGTCGGCTAGCTGCCTATGCCCTCTATAGCCTCAATGTTGCCCTTATGGGGGGTGGGTAAAAGAACTGGCACATGTAGACTCTCTATGGTTATGTGGAGACTCACCTACGTAGCTCGTGCCAGACGTCATGGACTAGGGTTCACAATGGGGTCACGACATATAACAAATATTTCTAAAAAGGTAAATCCTACTTATGAATGTTGCATTGATGTAGAGCCAATGTGTTACATAGCACTCCAGTGCAGGGTGCAGGTGACGTTCCCTCATGCTTAGCTTGATGATAGGTTCATTGCTTCTTCCAAGTAGTCCACCACCACGAGTTGGGGGTACTCGGGAAAGGACTCTTCGTCAAGCCTTACTGCTTCATGGGTACCTTGATGAAACTTTGTGAAGAATTGTCATCATCTTTGATTAGATCCATGCTTCCATTTGTGGAGGACGAGAATCTGTTCAAGCTCAATTACTTCAGCATCGTATACCACGTTTTGTTGTTGCTCATCTGCAATATCCTACAAAGCTGGACCAATGTAGGACTTCAACCAAGAAACATGGAAAACATTATGCATTGTCTATCTATATGGGAGCTTAAGCATTTATCTTTTTAATCATAAGAAAGGGTTCGAAGCTGCGAAAGGAAAGTTTTGGATAATGATTGCCCACTTGCTTCAATCTCTGCTCCATTATCTGGAGATATACCCAATCCCCTTATTTAAGGTTGACATCTCGTCTTGATTTGTTGGCTTACCTCGTGTATGCTTCCTGTACTTTGGCAAGGCGCTCTTCAATAGACTCAATGATCTCTAAAAATGTTTTGGTGGTCTTATTGGCCTCCAAGGAAGGTGATACCATTCTTGTCAGAAGTGACTAGAACCGGTGACCAAACGTTGCCTTGTATGGAGTCCGCCCAATGCTAGACGAATGAGTGTCATTGAGGATGGCTTGAACCAAAGGAAGATAATGCTCCCACTTTGACTGCCTATCATGGCAATGGGATTTGAGAACATCAAAAGTAGATTTTTGTCTGGCCATCTGTTTGTGGATGCAATACACTAGCATCTTGGTTATTTATCTGTGGATGGAATGCACTAGCATAGTTAATTATAGATTTTTGTCTAGCCATCTGTCTGTGGATGGAATGCACTGGCAGCTTGGTCCCAAAGTTGTCAAATAATGCTCTCCAAAAAATTTGAAGGAAACTTGGTATCCCTATATGATGTTATTGTCCTTGGCAAACTTCCGATGGGGTACCAATGTCGGATGAACAAGCGAGCTATATCTTCAGCCTTGGCTATTTAGTTTCATAGGATCAACATCCAAAATTTATTGAATCCATCCACAATGGTCATGCACTAAGCGTTTTGAGATCCAAATGCAACAAGAAAAGGTATAACAAAGTCCATAATGATATCTTGGAAAGGACCTTTCAGAATTGGTGAAGGTTGAAGTAACCCTGCTTGTTTCGTATGAGGTACCTTCACATTTTGGCATATCTGGCATGCTTGGACACATTGATAGACATCCTATCTCATCTTTGGCCAATAGAATGATCGCTTAAGTTTCTCCAATAATGTACCAATGATACCATGATGACCTCCAATGAGAGAGTCATGGGCATCATGGAGAAGTGTCTATCGCTTTTCCTTGAGAATGCACAACCAATTCTTGTAAAATAATTAGCCATCATAGATGGTATAGTGACCTCATTCTGACTGTAGGGCCAATCTATATCAAGTCCCGAATTCCAATGAATCCTCATATTTTGCCTACATACTAGTGAGAATATTTCAAGCACAGTGGACTCTTGTAAATTTTGAATTGTGTCTTTTTTATTGACAACATTGGCCCAACGGGGTTATTTGAGCTAGGGATGTATTCAATCATACCTCCAAATTGTTGGAAGATGTGACTCCATTTGGCTTGTCACTCCGTTAGGCAGCACTAGGCATGGTTTGCAACCATATGATCTGTCTTAACTATGAAAGAGAGATACGGTTTGATTAGGAGGTTAGAGAGAGAGAGAGAGAGAGAGAGAGAGAGAGAGAGAGAGAGAGGATTGGAAAGAGAGTTATAGAGAGAGAAAGAGTTAGAGAAAGGTAAAGAGAGTGAGTGAGACAAAGAGCATGTTAGAGAGAGAAAGAGAAAGAGAGAGAGTTAGACAGATCTAGAGAGAGTTTTAGAGAGAGAGCTGGCCAGTTTGAGATAAATAAAAAGAGTTACAGAGAGTAAGAGAGAGTTAGAGAGAGAGAGAGAGAGAGAGAGAGAGAGAGAGAGAGAGAGAGAGAGACTATTAGAGAGAGAGAGAGAGAGAGTTAGAGAGAGAGAGAGAGAGAGAGAGAGAGAGAGAGTTGCTATTAGAGAGAGATAGTTAGTGAGAGAGTTGGCCAGTTTGAGAGAAATAGAGAGAGTTACAGAGATTGAGAGAGAGATAGAGAGCAAGCAAGTGAGAGAAGGGCAGAGACAGAGAGAGAGAGAGAGAGAGAGAGAGAGAGAGAGAGAGAGTTGGCTAGTTAGAGAGAGAGAGAGAGAGAGAGAGAGAGAGAGAGAGAGAGAGAGAGAGAGAGAGAGAGTTAAAGAGGGAAATTGAGAGTTAGAGAGAGATAGAGAGAGTTAGAAAGAGAGGGAGTGTGTGTGAGTGAGAGAATTAGAGAAATGTAAAGAGAGTGAGTTAGAAAGAGAGAGAGAGAGAGAGAGAGAGAGAGAGAGAGAGAGTTGGCTAGTCCAAGAGAAATAGAGAGAGTAAGAAAGTAAGAGAGATTGGGAGAGTTAAAGAGAGAGAGAGAGAGAGAGAGAGAGAGAGAGAAATAGTGTGTTAGAAAGAGTTAGAGAGAGAGAGTTGGTGAGTTCGAGATAAATAGAGACAATTAGCAAGAGTAAGATAGATTGAGAGAGAGAGAGAGAGAGAGAGAGAGATATAGAAAGAGTTAAAGAGTGAATTCTACCTTCAATTAATCTCAATTATTGTTAATTATATCTTAATGATGATAAGATTAGTGTTAAAAAACTATGATTAACAAGATATGAACTTGGAGCCTTCAATTGAGCTTGTAGGAGAACTTCTTGATGGGTTTTTTTTGCAAAAATTAGATGGCCTTGATGAGAGGTGTAGGCGATTAAGAAGTTATATATCAGTTTTTCCAAAAATCTGCACTAGGAGGCTGTAAACTGGAGACTAAACTTTTGCTTGTTGTGGCATGTATATTTGATGAAATCTGACGAGCTTTGAGCTGTGAGCTCCTTAGTGTATGGGACAGACACTCACAAGAGGGCTTGGCCTAATTCGGCGCAAAGACTGAGAACGGCGTAGAAGACCAGGTTGACGGTGTGAAATCCGTACAATCGGTGATGAACTAGAACAATTCCTCCACGAAGTAGGGTCGCCTAATGATGAGGAAGGTATGGCTTGAAGATTTTCCCAAATGAAGGAGAGGAAGGTATGGCTTGAAGATTTTCCCAAATGAAGGAGAGGATTGGAAGAACAAGCCCCTTCAAATTTTGGCACAAGAGAGAAAGAGGAGTAATGTGAGATTAGTGAGCGTAATCAAAATTAATGTGAGATTAGTGAGCGTATTCAAAATTAATGAAACCTATTTTAGCCACTAGCTTAAGATATGATGAGTAAAGAGGCATGGTTCTAATACCATGTTGTTGAGAAATCAAGTGTGATTTAAGCTTATGGTGGATCAAAGCATATGGGAATCATGATTAAGCATATGATTAAAATAATACCAAATGTGATTAAGTAATTAAGTACAACCCACATAATCTCATTGCATTAGAGTTGATCCAAGTACATCCTTTTATAGCTCTCATGGAGCTCCCATCTCACAAGATGTGTGCACCCTAGTGCCAACCATGAGTCCATAAATGCTCACACTACATGTGCCACCTTGCACTTTCCATGTGCTACCTTTTTACTTTTGACTTCACCTTACAAATGACCATACAAATCAACCTTTTCTAATGTACCCTTAGTCTATCCTTTTCTAATGTGCATGCTCCTCCCCTTGCTCTACTCATGTTGCACCCTCACACATTGTATCTCAAAAACCTTGTTATATTGTTGATAAAATCCCAATAATCCAAGAAAAATTTTTAACTCTTCCAAGTTGCTACCTTTTTACTTTTGACTTCACCTTTTACAAATGACCATACAAATCAACCTTTTCTAATGTACCCTTAGTCTATCCTTTTCTAATGTGCATGCTCCTCCCCTTGCTCTACTCATGTTGCACCCTCACACATTGTATCTCAAAAACCTTGTTATATTGTTGATAAAATCCCAATAATCCAAGAAAAATTTTTAACTCTTCCAAGTTGCATTCATGCCATCTAAGAATTTCAACTACTTTTTTAGGGTGTCCATTCGGATTCTATCGGTGGACACAATATAATATGAGTAGTGGATCTCTTGAGTAATGAACTCGTAATGTTTGATTTCCTTCATAAATAAAGAGTTTCTCTAATTAAATCAAAGACCAAACACAAGTGCTCGAGGTGCTCTTTTTGAGACTTATTGTAAATAAAAATTATCATCTAGGAAAACCACAAGGAATTAAGTCAATATTAGATATTTAAGAAAAAATACCGCACTTTGGGATTTTCAAATTGGGAGGGTCTTATTAGTTTTTTATTCCCCCTGAAGAGTTGAGTGAGATGTCACCTACCCATGGTGTATATCATAAAATAGAATTGATTCGTGAAGCTTAGCCAATGGCCAAACAAGCTTATAAGATGGGTGTTCTAGAGGCAACTCACAAAGGAACAATAGTTCTCTTTTAGAAGAAGAAGGATTGCACACTTAGGTTGTGTATAGTTTGTAGTGGATTAAGTCAATTGACTACTATAAAGAATAAATACCATATCCCCAAGATTGATGGAACTTGTGGACTGATTTCATGATACACAAATGTTCACAAAAATTGGCTTAAAGTCTGGATCTACAGGACATCTTCAGCTACTTTTGGGTTAACAAATTCTCTAGCTACTTTCAACTAATCGATGTAGGAAATTTTCAGAGAACAATTAGATGTTTTTCCTTGTCTTCTTTGATGATACCTTGATGTACTCTAAGAATACAACTGATCTCACAAGAGGCATGTACGTAAACTCTTTAAGATTCTCGTGATGCATAAGCTCTTTGAAAAAAGGAGTAAATGTATCTTCTCCACTGATCACATTGAATACAACTGATCACATTGAACAATTAGATGTTTTTCCTTGTCTTCTTTGATGATACCTTGATGTACTCTAAGAATACAACTGATCACATTGAATATTTAGGATTTATAATTTCTAAGGATGGGATATCACCTGATCTAACCGAGGTTCAAGCTTTCTAGGTTGGCTACTCGAGCCGAGGAAAAGACCAAGTGAGAGATAAAACCAAGTGACTCTCCCATTAAAAATGTAATTTTTGAACCGAGCAACTCTTTCTCTACATGTGCCTTTGATAACCCTATAAATACAAGATTGAATGTTAATATATCAATATTATATTAATATTTTAAAACTTTAAAATTTAATTTCAAAAAATATATAATATTTTTATAATTATTATTTTTACAAAAAACATGTGAGCATGTGTAAGAAGGTAGCACTATTCAGCTATGAAATCTATGCACCAAACATGTCTTAATTTGCTTAAACATTTGTTACAATGGTTCCACTTAATTCTTAGTATTCCCTTTTAATGAAATTGTTGATAAACAACAGCAACACATATGTAGATGGGATCACTTCTAACCACAATAGCATTGGTTCTTCTAGTAACCCAAGCATTTCTTACAAAAGTAGTTTCCCAAAATGAAGCATCTCAGTAGATATCAATAGTTACCCAAAATGAAGCTACCACACATATCTTAATGGCAACAGAATTACGGCACACCCAACAAGGAAGTTGTAAATTTTTCCCTAACCCATCGTAGTATGGTTACTCCTACCACTCAAAGCTTGGAACAACTCCACCTTTGTTAGAGTTGCTTGGTGTATAACTTAATGTACCTTGTCACACTCAAACCTAGGAAGACCACAATGAACATAAAGTAAATGTGTTATAGACTCCCTTTTGAAATCTCTCTAACTTAAATCTAGACATGAGCATCGAGGAAGCTCAGCAAAGAGTATCCCTTCTCCATCGATCCTACAGAGTGCACAAATGAAAGATAAGCACCTCATTGGGTATCACAATATTCTCCCTAATAACTTCACCTTGCAATTCTTTAGATCTCTAAACCCTTTTATGAAATTCTTTGTTAAGTTTTGATTGGCCATCGTACCAATTTTCCTTCCCTTCTTGTAGGTTGCACATAGCTGGTGTTGTTGGTTGTACATAGCTAGGTGTTGTTGTGTTACAAGCTCTCTGGCTTAGTTAAAACGCAAGCAAAGTGATGAGCTATGGTGGATCAAATGCAAGAATCAACATCATTAG
The DNA here is from genome assembly GCF_041138505.1 of Cibotium barometz. NCBI lineage: Eukaryota > Viridiplantae > Streptophyta > Polypodiopsida > Cyatheales > Cibotiaceae > Cibotium > Cibotium barometz. The sequence goes on along the minus strand of NC_141097.1, from coordinate 40,043,947 downwards.
CAAGTGATTAGATGATGATTAAGATGAGATTAGTGAGCAATTAACTGATAGCTTAATGTAGGCATGGATACTTAAAAACTAGCAAATACTCATTAGGCCAATGCCTCAATTTATAATGTTTACATCCACAAGATGCCAAGCATCTAATCCCACTGATTTCTCCTTGATTTGTGCCACCTCCCCTACATCTGAGGGACACCTCATCCTTGATTCTCTCCACCTCTTCACTTTTCCCAGAATATCTCCACACATCGTAGATCTTCTCATGCTACCCTTTATTCTCTCCCAGTAGATACCTCTCACCTTTTCACTGCTACCCACTCATTTACAAACTCTCTTTTACAGCCTCTTGCTAAGGGCTTGTTCTCGCACACACACCCATTCACTTGTATATTTCAACACCTCCCCTCAAGTGAATAATCCTAGCACACCTGGACCCTATACCAAGTTTCCCTCTTACTTGGTAGCCCGCAACCAGTGCCTCAAGTCCCTAACTCATAGTCCTTGACACACACTCTCTCTCTCTCTCTATGTGTCCAAGGCTTACTACAAGTGCCCCGTGACCTTGACTAAAGTGCTCACACATACATCTACCACATGGCCTACATCATTCGGTGGCTCTCAGAGGTGGTTTTACTCTGTTGGGGCAAATTACATTGGGTTGTGGGGTTTCTCTCTCTTTCTCTCTCAGAAAAGATGGTCTGACTCCACTTCCTTAAGAGTCTCCATGAAGTTTGCCGATGTCGATCCTTCTTCACTGGGTTTTCTAGCAGTCTCTTGCCATGTGTCCTGGCTTCTCACAATTGTGGTGGCAAGTGAAGGTCCTTCCTCCTCCCCTACCTCTTCCTCGTCCTCGTGAGAATCCTCCTCAGGTGAAGAATGCTTTTTCCTCTCTAGTTGTTGTGGGTCCACCCCTTTCTTCTCTTTGACCTTGGTCTCTTTCTCTAGTAGATCTCCTTCTATCTCATGTAGCTTCAATTCTGGTACATTCTTTAAGGTTGCCATAATGTTTTCATATTCTCCTTTAAAACACTCTTCAGAAGCACTGCTAGTGCCTTATCATCCTCTACCTTCTTACCAACGGTTGCCAGTTGTTGCTTAACGCTTTTATATTTGTTCAAGTGTGTGGTTAGAGGTTCACTTTCCTTCATTGAGTGCCAAATAATTTATTGAGTTCATCCCATGCATATTTAGCCCGTTGTATCCCTATGATGTGATGAATGATTTCATCATTTAAACTAAGCGCAATGAGTCCTAATGCTTTCTCATTCCTACTCTTCCATTCATTCTCCCCAATCACCTGTGGGCATTCATCTCTTCCCTCAACTAGCCCCCACAGATTTTTCCTCATGAGCAAATACATGGTCTTTGTTTGCCATGTATGAAACTGCTCCCCATTAAATTTAGCTATTTCTTATGCCGTGCTCATGATGATGTGAAGGGGGTCTTACCTTTTGATCCAATTCAAGATTCAAGGGTAGTGTCTACCCTTTTACAACTCAAATCTAGTGTTAAATGATTTACAATAGATTTATCAACATAAATTTACCAAAAATTACATAAAGCCAAGTGTAGCTGACCTGTACATCATGGTTGGAGTACCAAACCATCTCCAAATTGCAATCTGAAGTGATAGGGATTTGTATCAGATACCCAATGGTAAATTTAAACCCTCAATTGCACCAAAATACAGTGGTTAATACTAATTAATCACACACTGATTAGTGAAATAATCCCCTATTTTGTGTGCAGAAAATAGAGTGTGTAAAGAGGCCAGATCTGGTGCCTTAGAGTTCAAATGAGCTCAAATCCTTTCAAAGGCATCAATAGCAGTTAGAGGATCAAGCCAAGAAACAAAAGATTTGACCAAACATTGAATGCTTAATCTCTATTTTACCAAAGTCACTTACAGATTTGATGTAGAGCTTGATGCCACTTCTCCTTGAGGAATTTCACAAATCTGAGATCACCATCATGTAGAGCACCCTTAAAAACCCCTAGGGCTAAGATGAATTAGACCAATTCCTTTTGTGTGAGTGTAGATCTCAATTTTCCTCTAGAAATGAAGCTCCAGTGAATTCGTGAAAATCAGTAGCTCCCATCAGCGGTTTCGCGATTCGTCTTGATGAGCCGGTGCGTGGGCAGCATGGCTAGGTGGGGCTACGAGGTTTTTGGCTAAGGTTGAGGCTGGAGGGATATCAAGCCCCTCCACCAATTGGGGGTGCAGAAAGCTTATTGAAAAAGATTAAAAAAGTGATTATCTCTTAATCCTAATTAATAAGGTGATTAGCAAGATAAATAAGCTCATAAATTGGATGGATCCTAAGCTAGGCTCTGATACCAAGTTAAAATTCAAGTAAAGTGATGAGCTATGGTGGATCAAATGCAAGAATCAACATCATTAGTAGTAAGTGATTAGACGATAATTAAGATGAGATTAGTGAGCAATTAACTGATAGACTAATGTAGGCATGGATACTCAAAAACCAGCAAATACTCATTAGGCCAATGCCTCAATTTATAGTGTTTACACCCACAAGATGCCAAGCATCTAATCCCGCTGATTTCTCCTTGATTTGTGCCACCTCCCCTACATCTGAGGGACACCTCATCCTTGATTCGTTCCACCTCTTCACTTTTCCCAAAATATCTCCACACATCATAGATCTTCTCATGCTACCCTTTATTCTCTCCCAGTAGATACCTCTCACCTTTTCACTGCTACCCACTTATTTATAGACTCTCTAAGGGCTTGTTCCCGCACACACACCCCTTCACTTGTATATTTCAACACTTGGTGCCTCCAATGAACCTACACTTGCATTACTCAAGACAAATTTGGTTCCTTTGTTATAAGAGGTCCCTTTTGCAATCTTCCATACCCCAAGTGCATCATCAGGAATACCAAGTATTGATTGATCAACATTCCAAGTATGCAACATAGTGTTATTACAGAACCAAAGAAATTGTTCACAAATCTCATTTGGGTGCTGCCTTCTGCCTCTAAAGCATGGAGCCAGCACATCTTTTGTGGCACTCTTTCCCAACTCATTCAACAGAGCTCCACAACGTGACCTTGTTAATGATATGAAACCAAAGCATGTCACCACACAGTGTAGTTCTGTTCTTCTCATAGCCCAATTTGCTTCATGCACCTTGTACTCACTACAAATAACATTGTCATCATCCACCCACCTTGAATTTTTCCCCATCTCTTTTATTTATTTGTGCCATGACTAATACATACTCTGGCCTAACTATCATTATCTAAAATAAGGCGTGGATTCACTGGACCTCTTTTTTTAAGGCTCACACAGCCTATTCCGAGGTAGCTTGGAGCACTCTGCCAGTTTTGTTTCGTGTATCTTATACTTATTATGTGTGGGCACATGGTCTTGTGCTGGAGATGGTGTTTAAGACAACTCCCCTCATGAGAGCTTGTCAATCCTTTGGAAGGCTATGTTTCTCCTTCGACTCAGATGCCTCTATAGTGGATGCCTTGGTTATCCCTCTTGTGCAAGCTGCAGCTAGCAAGAGTGCAAGAGTTGAGGATAGGTAGGTGGATGAAGACTACGAGAAGAGGCCAGTTGTGAGTCCTTTTAACTAGTGAGATACATCTTCACTACACTCAATTTTTTTAACACTATGTTTACGAACATATTCTATTTCAGTTTGTGTGTTAGTTTACATTTTGAGTATTGGTAGTGCCATTAGGGGGGGTACACAATTTGTATGTCGTTTAGTTAAATTTTGTATTGGTGCTTACATTAAAGGAGGCTACACATTTTGTATGATGTCATTTAGTTAAATTTTGTATTGGTGCTTACATTAAAGGAGGCTACACATTTTGTATGATGTCATTTAGTTGCTTAGAGTATGGATTACAAATTAGAATCTTTTTGGAATGGTGTAAGGAATGAGCACTCATTAAATTATCAAATTCATTTTTTTATATAGCTACCTACCAATCTATGCAGAAATCATGGCTAAAGAAATAGCTGCGAGGATAGAAGATATAATTCATAAGGGAGACCCGCATCGAAAAAAGAGTGGTCTTTATAGATGATGAGTGTGAAGAGGATTAAATATGATTTATTGATCGTTGCATAATTTTAAAAACAAACATTTTCATCTATACTATGCCTATGGTGTAGTGAATTTTAGTTTGAATTTATTGGAGAATCATAAATATTTGTGATGACCACATGCATGGTAGTGAGGCTTCAATATGTCATAATATATGCTATATTAAGTAATTCTATTAATTCTTTAGCAGGCATGATGCCTCTAATGCTAATAAGATAATACTAAGGGCAATGAAGTGGACAAAGAATCTTAATATTTATAAGGTTGAACAATAGTCTTACTAGCTCTATGAAGTGAAATTCTAACGGTTTTTGCTCGGTTTTTGGAGTTGCTCAGTTTCGAGCGCTCAATTTACCAACTGCCTCACTCAAGCCAAAGACGATAAAGAAAGTCAAAGGATTAGGGCTAATGGGATGGTATTGGATTTCCATATCTAGGTATGCCAAGATAGCCTCTCCTCTGCTAGCACTTCTTTATATACTCATCCACCTAACCACCCCCAAGCCTAAGGGTGCACACATAAATACAATGAAGTATCATATATCTTACCTTAGTGTCCCATACCACCAAGACATATGACTTCACTCCAGTAGCACTTGGATCTAGCTTGAAGTGGCAAGAGAGTAGACATAATGATCTACACAAGAGAACATCCCTTGAGAATGCCCCATGCCCCTATTATATAGGAGGGCCCTCAAGTGACTCTTGACTCTCCATTTCCATGTGTGACCCTTGGTTGCTTGATTCTAAGCTCAAGCCAAGGTTAGACCTAACCCTTGTCCCACTAGAGCATGTTCCCATGCTCCCATGTTCACATGCCTAGGGTGGGTTAGCCTCCTAATATATGCACATATAATGTGCACATAACATACTTCCCCTCTCTCAAAACATTGCACTCTTGCAATGAAAAGAAGGAAAACTGCGCTAAATGTTCTCAACTGACTTCCAAGTCAAATCCTCAATTTCCATGTCTTTCCACTTAATTTCAACTTCAGGGATTAGGCGACTATGAAGTTTCCTTTCCCTGAATTCAAGTACATTTTCAGGTTCATGTGGAACATAAGACAAATCTTCAACTTCAACGAGTTCTTGAGGAGTAACTATGTTATCCTCACCTCCTAGCTTCTCTTTCAGTCTGTTGACATGAAAGACTAGATGAACTCTGACATATGGAGGTAGTTTTAATTCATACACAACCGTGTCAATCCAACGTATAACTCGGAATGGACCACAATATCTAGGAGATAATTTTGAGCACTTTCCTATTGACAAAGTCTGAGAATCTTTAGGAACTTTCAAATAAACCAACGCTCCTGGCTCAAAAGACCGAGGTAAGTGTCCCCTATCGCATAAAACCGTGCTCTATCCTAAGCACTCCTGATAGAATCCTGAGCTTGGGTCAGCATTTCTTACATATCTTGTAAGAAATTCCTCGATGCATCAAGCTCAATCTCCTTAAGACCGACATCAATAGGTGCCTTGGCTTGATACCCATACATAAGCATATGAACTGACTATAACCAGTAGTCGAATTCTTAGAACTATTATAGGCAAATTCCATCATTGGAATATATTTTTCACAACTCGATGGTTTTCCAGAGACATATGCACGAAGCATATCCTCTACAATCTGATTCACATGCTCTATTTGCCCATCAGACTGCGGGTGATCAGAGGAACTCATACTCAAAGTAGTTTCCAATTTCTTGAAAACCTCCTGCCAAAAATAAGCTGTGAACTTAGAGTCCCGATCGCTCACAATATTAGAAGGTAGACCATATAGTCTAAACAGTTACTCGACAAATTGGCAAGCAATTCCGAAGCTTTAAATGTTGTCTTTGTGGGTAAAAATCTAGCCATCTTTGCCAATCTATCCACCACGACTACCCAAATGGTATCGTGACCCCTGGTACGTGGAAGTCCCGTAATGAAATCCATGGAAATACTTTTTCACTTTCGAGACGGAATATCCAAAGGATGTAATAACCCAGTAGATTTAAGGTGCTCTGCCTTATTAATCTAACACTAATGACATTTGACCACATAATTCTAAACAAAATTCTTCATTTTTTGCCAATAAAAAGTCCTTTTAACCAAAGCTAAGGTACGCTGTATCCCTAGATATCTTGCCAATGGTACATCATGACACTCAAATAGGATCCTCTGTGCACATCCGGTACACAAACCTTATCATTTCGGAATAAAAGACCATTCCGAATAAAAAATTGGTTGGCTTTTCCTTAATTCAGCAGGTTTTGATCTACCTCAGAGTTGGACCCTGATTTTGCCAAATTCTAATATTTTCCAAAGAAAATATCTGTATTACATTTTCCCTTGAGTGAATCGTACAAGTTAGAAGCAATTTCCATGAAGCTAAGTTCATTAACTTCACCAATTTGACTCAATGCATCAGCAATGCTATTCAAGCTAATATTTAATCATGAAATCACAGTCGTGCATCAATTCAGCCCATCTGGCCTTTCTACCTTTCAAGTTCGGTTGATCACAAATAAAAGTTTCTAAAGATTCTTAGACTTTGTCAACACAGGAAAGTGCTCAAAATTATCTCCTAGATATTGTGGTCCATTTCGAGTTATACGTCGGATTGGCACGATTACGTATGAATTAAAACTACCTCCACATGTCATAGTTCATCCAGTCTTTCATGTCAGTTAGAGACTGAAAGAGAAGCTAGGAGGTGAGGATAACACAGTTACTCCTCAAGAACTAATTGAATTCGAAGATTTGTCTTATGTTCCACATGAACCTGAAAAGGTACTTGAATTCAAGGAAAGGAAACTTCGTAGTCGCCTAATCCCTGAACACAATCGTGAAACAATATCACATGAGACTCGTTTTGCATCATTGACTTCGGTATTGCAGTCTGACAAAGGTATTTCTATTTTCCTCTCTTTTATATTCAAACAAACTAATGGCTACTTTCAACAATGAAGGTGTATCTTTGGTCCACTTTCCCTACCGAGAGTGTTATGTAGAAAACAGGGGAAGGGCACGTTCCCTTATATTTATAAAATTTTGGGGGGGACTGTGCTAACTCTCACCATACTGTGTTTTTTTTTTCACTCACACAAATAAGCACAAAATTTGTATGACTTGAACAACGATGTGTAACTCAGATTATATTTTAGGTTCAAAGCAAATATTGATATACTTTCAAAGGATATGGACCATTTGCATTTTGGGTTCTTGTCTATGTGATCTAGTTGCATATGATCTAGTTGTATAACTCGAGTGGTTAGGGTTCAAGTTGGGTTAGATTTAACCATGGTTAGTTTGTTTGTGTATAAAAGGGCATCTTGATGCCTTTTTTTTGTATTAACCACCATCAAGAGCAAGGGGGTGACATTCTCTCTCTATTTTTTCCGTTCTTGAACACTCACGTCTTGCATGCATCTCTCCCCCCCCCCCCCACAGATGCACAGACAAAGAATAACACACCAGCGGATAATCACTCTCTCTATCTTTTACACACATTGTAAAGGAGATTCTCTCTCTCTCTCTCTCTCTCTCTCTCTCTCTCTCTCTCTCTCTCTCTCTCTCTCTCTCTCTCCATCGATTGGGTGTATAACCCTCTAAGTCGACGTTAAGCGACTCCGTCTCCGTCTCTCTCTCTCCCCTATACACTCATGCGTATACACACATACTAAACACACTCATGTAAACACACTCATGTCTTGCATGCATCTCTAACCCCCCATAAATACACACACAAAGAAAAACACAAATGCATATAATCACGCTCTATCTATCTTTTACACATTGTAAAAGAGAATCTCTCTCTCTCTCTCTCTCTCTCTCTCTCTCTCTCTCTCTCTCTCTCTCTCTCTCTCTCTCTCTCTCTCTCCCCATAAATTCACGTATATACACACAAACTATAACACACTCATGTACACATACACTCCTAATACACACAAGTCACCTCTGCCCCTTGACTTTAAACTCATTTGCAATGTTGTATGTTATAGAATGGCTTCATCAACCCAATCTCAAAAAGCTCATTAGCAACGTCATTAACATTTCTCAACTGGCATTGTTGAAGAGCACTGAAAATGCAAGGCCAAGTGAGATTGTGTCAAATGTGGTCCAAGAAACAATTGTAGCAGGCTCCTCTACCCCACAGAGCTCTCAAAAAAGGGTTGTCAGGCAATCGGTGGAAGAGGAGGACGAGAACTTGCCCTTCCTGCCTAAAAATTTTGAGAGGCTAGTGCAAACCGAGATGTTGCAGGACTGGTTGTCTTCACACTTTGTTGATGATGTGAGACTTCCACCTGTACCATTGAATAGGCTTTGTGTGAATCTAGCCATTTGAACTACATACGACTATCTTTTGAAACTTGAAGAGAGCTTCAATAGGCACGATTATGTGCCATCGATTGGGAGAGTTCATTGTTTCTGAGAATTTTCTCGGGGGAGCCCCCCAAGAACATAACCCCAAGGACCCAAGATGGAAAAATGGGTTTTGGTGGCAACAATCGAATATGTTTGATGAGAAAAGCTTAAAGAAACACAGAAGTGGGGCTCACATTGCTAGGAAAAATTTAAATGTTTGGGACAAAAACCATAGACTTGTGCCATGGCTTCAATGCATGCAACCGAGTAAGTTAAATTCACACATCTTTCTATGACATGTTTTCTAATTTGCTATGACATGTTTTCTAATTTGCTTGAAACCTCCAATATAATTTTCTTCATTTTCTTGGATACATAGAATGGTTAGATTCGAAGGATATATATCCTCAAGTTCGGTGTCACGTCATTTCCTTCACAAAGAAAGAAGAGGTAGAGTTATTAAATGAACCTTGCAAACCTCAACACGTATATAAACATTTCGCAAGTTAGACAAGAGGTTCAATGTCTTGTATGTAAGTATTCCCTCTAAACCTATTAATTGTTTTTTTTTCATCTGGGTGATTCGTGTGCATGTTCCACACACACCAGGCCATGATATTTTTCTTATGCAACATTTCGGTCTTGCAAATCCAAATACTCTCCTTCTACAGAAGTTAATAAAGGATGAACGAAAGTGGGTAACCACAATAGTTGCTTGCAATAATAAAAAAGTGGGCAAACCAAGTTGATACAATGTCCCAATTTGTTTTTCAGGTAATATTTGTGCATACATCTAATATTTATGTCAAAGATGTTACTTCTTTAGCTCCAATTATGTCAAAGACATTACTTCTTCATTTATAATTATAGGATGACTTCAAGAAGATGATTCAAAGGAAAACAAGAGGATTACTTAAGGAAGGGGAATGCATATAAGATGACAAGGAAGTGTGCCAGAATTACTTGAAGGAAACAGAGCTGATTTTCATGAAAAAGGGGTACACATTCATAGCCATCGCAAATCCTGCAAATGGAAAGGATTTCTTTGATGTTGTACTTTAGTACAAGGACTAGCATGAGAAGCAACAACAATTCACAATAGAGAAGCTACAACTCATTGCCCACTCCAGCTTGCCTCCAAATAAGTAAGTCTAGTCTATTGTGTAAAAAGCGCAAGTTGGTTCAAATAAAGTATGAGAGTGTAATGTATGGCTACTCTATTGATAAAGGAGAGAAAGCCATGAAGTCTACACATGTACAATGCGAAGAACTTGCATTCCATGCGTTCTTCAACAAGCACGTGTATTGGCATCACTTAATTACCACATCACTTGATATGAAGTGCAAAATGGAAGAAGAGAAGCCAATCTTACGCGAGGTTCACCAGGAAGGAGAATCAAAGGGAATAATGTCCTTGAAAGATTATTTGAGTAATTGTAAAGCAAAACACTTCGACATCGCATTTGTGTCTTGGCAAAAACTATGTAGTCTTTGGTCACAGCATCAACTCAGCCACACCTCGTGTACAACAAGACACATCATATATAGGTATGCTTAGAACAGAATACTTCATTCCATGAGCTTGTGCACAAGGTGTAGGTATGCTGATAAGACAGGACTACTTCTGAATTGTCCTATTTTTTACGAGGTGGTGGGTTTTGATTAAGGACATAGTTTCTTTCCCCAAGCTTCGTCATTCCACAGATGAATGGGTGTTGAGTGAGGTCGAGGATAATGGCATGTATCCATAAATATGAATAGAAGAACTTACCTGAAAAGAGGTCCGGATTTTGTGCCCATGGTGGTGAGATTATGCCAATGGGACATACCCCCTGGTGATGAGGAGGCCTTGTGGAAAGGTATAGTTCCATGCCTTGCTCCATGTGATATATTACATTCCTTGCTCCATGTTATCCATCTGTTTGACCTAATTTTGTGAAGCAGATCTACATCAACCTAAGCGGTCTGGAGCTAAGAGATCCAAGCAACCTACATGCCATAGATGCAACTAATCTTGGCACAAAAAAAAGGTGGCAAGTTAACTCTGGAGAGAATTGGTCCCCAAAAAAGGAGAAAGTCACCAAGAAAGAAAGGTTGTAAGCAAAGATGAGGAGGATGATGACAAGGCTGAGGAGGACAATGACAAGGAAGATGAGGAGGTGGAGGAGGATGAAGACAATGACACAGCTAGCTCACACAATCCTCCAAGTAGTAATGGTTACTGACATTCTTGTATATCTGTTGTAATCATTTCCTTTAAAGCATGTGTTTAATTGTGTAACCATGTTTTGTTTTTTGTATAACCATGTTTTGTTTTTGTATACAAATGTTTCGAAATATATCACCAAAGCACATGGCTATTTTGGGAACCATCACTGATATAGCTAACAATATAATTGGAAGAAACATCTCACAGTAAGTGTATAAAAACCCTAACTTGTAGTTTGAACATAACTATTTCTAGTTCCAAGGATTCTAATATTAACTTGGCTCCCAGGCATTATAGTAGGCTGGCAAAGTTTGTTGGGGGCTTGAACAAGTCTAGAAATATAGGAAGCCAGCCCTCATTTTGGGAGGATGTTCAATGGTGTGGGCAGATTTTCCAACAAGGTTGCCTATAGATAAGGACATTCTGCTAGTCTCTCACTATAACATTTGGAAGAAAGAACTTGTTGAGGCTGCATGTGTGCTTTCCAATGAGTTCTTAAGAAAGGATGGAACCTTTGTAACCACTTACATCGGTGATTATTTTGGTGACGTCGTGGAGACAACAAGAGCTCATGACCTAGCTCAACAATGCACTTTATATCTTGAGTTGCAAGAGAGTTACCATCACTTTGACGAGACAGATTTTGAAGAGGTATGAACCACCACTTTTTCTTTTCTTATAGTATTGGGAAATTAAAAGAAAACTCTAAATCATTATTCAAACAAATAAGGTGTATGTCATGAGTGTGCAAATAATAATGTTAATTGTTGGGGTGGTGTTTGTTCGGGCACCCACCAAGTCTCCGACCTCCAACATATATGATAACATATATGAGACTGAATGGTAATGATGCATCAGCTCTATGAATTGTGGGTTTACACACTACACTGACCTTTTGAGTGAGTCACTCCACCTAAAAGGAAAGCGTGCCACTCATATGAGGGGAACATATAATCATCCACTATGGGGTGCAGATGAGAGACCTATTGAGACTGCAAGGTAGAGAATAAACACTATGCGCTTTTTGTTGATAATGATTCAATACATTCATGGGACATTGACCTTAAGTTTTTCTTCATTTTGGCAGGTGGATCCTTGGTACTTTCACCAAATGGAGGGGGAACTAGTCTTTGATTTTTTGCAGGACTGATGTCATGGCTAAGGCATGGAAGGAGCTTTGCCGACATTATATAAGCATAGAAAATGATTGGGTGTGCTACAATCAGGTGTTGGCTCATTTGCAAGATGTGCTTGTAGACCTAGGTTCCACATGGTTTCAAGGAAAAGAATCCAAGAAAATTATTCAAGCAAGCACGCGACCTCAAATTTCGTTGGAGGAACCTTGGCATGGACAACCCCAATGGTTACCAGGGCATGATGCATATGTACCACGTGGTGCTACTTCTACAACTCGGTAACTTTCTTAGTGCTATCCACCACCACCTGGAGCTACCAATACAGCCCGACAACTTGCTTATTATCCACCACCACTTGGAGTAGAAATAACACCAGCGATGCTATACCCTTATCGTATATCACAACCTAACATGACCAACCCATATCAATATCTGAATTGGGGGGACCTCCACGACCCAACACAAACCGCAAGATCATGCAAATTCAATTAGTGCTCGTGCCCCACATGGAATATAAGTCATGGAGATGGCCATGTCATTGGTTGTCAAGAACCATTATTGATGTTTTCCATGGATTTTGTATTCACTGTCTCATGTATAGAAGAGACTTTTATCAATATCTTGCAAAAGTGTGCAATGTGTTGGTGTGTACATGACTCCTTATCCCGAGAGAGAGAGAGAGAGAGAGAGAGAGAGAGAGAGAGAGAGAGAGAGAGAGAGAAGAATGTGTGAAAGAGAGAGAGTGATGTTAGAGGTACCTACGTGTTATGATTGAGAGAGAGAGAGAGAGAGAGAGAGAGAGAGAGAGAAGAATGTGTGAAAGAGAGAGAGTGATGTTAGAGGTACCTACGTGTTATGATTTCAAGAACACATATTAGTGTTTTCCATGGATTTTGTATTCAATGTCTCATGTATGGAAGCGACTTTTATCAATATCTTGTAAAAGTGTGCAATGTGTTGATGTGTACATGTATCAATAACCTAAGAGAGAGAGAGAGAGAGAGAGAGAGAGAGAGAGAGAAATGTTAGGAGGTAGCTATGTGTTACGATTTCAACCAAGAACACTCATTAGTGTTTTCCATGGATTTTGTATTCAATGTCTCATGTATGGAAGCGAGTTTTATCTTGCAAAAGTGTGAAATGTGTTGGTGTGTACATGTGTCAATATCCACACACACACACACACACACACACACAGAGAGAGAGAGAGAGAGAGAGAGAGTAATGTTAGAGGTACCTATGTGTTACAATTTCAACCTCTCACTAGTTTTGTAAAACTGCTTGCCCGTAATTGCTCGCCAAAAAAAGCACCCCATTTAGTGCATTATATAGTTACAAATACAAGACTACACATACTTACAAAGATGAATAACACATACTTATGTATTATTGTATATTCATTCCTTCTCTGTTGATGAGAATTTAGTGCATTATATAACAGCATGAATTGAGGAAAAAAGTGTCACCTTTGATTCATCATGACCATTTGAGTCTTATTCCTAATCCACCCCTAAGCTAAGTCATAAATGAAGAGTAAGGATAATTTTATAAGGTAATACCATGTAAAGGGCCATGACCCACAAGCTAAAGGCACAACATCCAATTTCCCAAAGGTGACATGCAAGCCACAACTCTCCCTAGCCCTACATCCATGTCATCCCCCTCTATGGAGCTCTAGAAACTTGCCTCCCCGCCTTTGCTCTTCTCTCCATGTAGATCTAGAGGCCACCATCGCAGGGCAACCCACCCTCCCTCACCACATTCGCCTCCTTTCTGTGTTCCAAGCTTGCCAGCATGTTGAAAGAAGAATACACACACACACACACACACACATATAGAGAGAGAGAGAGAGAGAGCGAGTGCACGAAGGTAGGCTATCCTTTTATTTTTTATTCCTCTGCGCCATGAAACAAGGTGCTAAAGAGCTAAATGGAACACATAATAAGGGACACTCATTTCAAATCACACATGTAGGGTAAGAGAAAAATCATTGTATTCATTCCATTCTCTATTCTCTCTCTTCCATTCCATACAAATGGGCTTTAAATATCCTTGTTTATGTGAACTTTCAACTTCTATAACAACTTCTTACCCCACATCTCCACTCTTATGTAACTCTTACACATGTGTAATCCCTTACCACTTCTTGATGTGACATCTTATAACTCCTATAGCTAATGACCTAATCCCATGCTTTCTAATGCTAACTAGTCTATGTGCTAACCTTAGGAAAATATGACCATAGGATATGGGTGACTAAATACCAAGTTAACACATGGCACACCCAAGGTAAAAGGATATTAACAATCCATTCACACCCACATGATAACAATGCTCCTATGAGGTACAAGATATCCCAAATCAAATCATAGAAGTTAACCCTACAAAACCATAGCTCAATGAGAGCCGGACTCCAAAACCATAGCTCAATGAGAGCCGGACTCCAAAATGTTGGTGTGGAAAAATTATCCACCAAGTTAATGCCACCTAATAAGAAGAAGATGTGACTATGGAGGAGTATCTACCTGAAAGTTTGATGCCGAAGTAAGTGACATGAAATGCATCATACGGTGAGAAAGACAATAAGCATGCCATTGGGTCCAAAAAAACAAAATCATGTGCAATAACCTCTAAATAATGCAAGAGCTATTGTACCCAAGCATACATATATATATTATCAAGAAGGGTGATTTGCAAAGCATCAAAGTGATCGGCATGATCCACCACCAAGAATGAGTATGCAAAACATCCACCTCAAGTAGTAGTGGTAAAACAACATGAAGAACTGCCTCATTGGAAAAGTCAAGATGGTCGAATGATGGGATGGTTGGACTATCATGGTCAGAAAGTGAACTAGCAAACATTGAATGTAGATTATCAAATAGTTGGACAATCGAATTCTTGGATAGTTTGACTATTAGATAGTCGGGCACAATCAGATGTTCAAACTGTCGGTATCGGGTGGTTGGATGGTTAGATAGTCGAATATTCGAACAGTCACAAAAATTCAAATACTTGGAATATCAGATCATGAATAGGGTACAAATCATCCAAATCATGAATAGGGTACAAATCATCCAAATCTACATCAAAACCAAAAACATGTTCTAAAGCCTTCATAGAAGTACATGCAACTGGATGATAAGTCATAAGAATTTAAACAAAAGCACGTTCCATAGCCTTCATAGAAGTACATGTAATTGGATCATAAGTCGTAAGAATTTTAATAATCAGCAAATCATTCGGATCATGCAACATAATCGAATCCAATGAAATAGCATCAAGTGGCAAGTCATTCGGATCATGCAACATAATCGAATCCAATGAAATAACATCAAGTGGCAAGTCATCTTGACCATTATCATACATCTTGACCATGCATGTGCATAACTATATCATGCTCATTAGCAAAATCATTAACATCATATGACTAAATTAGAGCTTCATCTAGTGAACTGTCATAAGTAACTGGAGCAACAACATCATAGGCAATGAATTCATCACATATAGAACTACATCCATGGTTAAGGCATTTTCCAAAGCATCATCATATGTTTTCACATCTTCACATATAACACTCTCATCATGAGAAACCATATCCTCATTAGCATCATCATGCATAGCATCCTGAAAAGAGTGCATCATCATGTGGCTGCTCATTAATGGGACTCTCCAAACATGCATCATCAATGGAAACATACAACTATGTCACACTATCATCCATATGGGCATCACATACCATAGCATCATCATAACATAGGATGGCATCATCAACTATACCACTACATGCATCAGAGTCATAATCAACGTCACATGAAACATCCTCTTCATGAGGAACCGTGGCATTATCGGCATTATTATAAATCATGTCACTACATGTAATCACATCATTATCACACAACATACATCATCAAAAATCTTCTCATTTGGATATGTTTTGATTGAATCCTCAACCTGCAAAACATTACCATACAAGCCAGAGATACACAAATATGAATCAATGCAAGTTAGATCGTCCGGGTTAGGTGCATTCAAAGACTCCACTGGGCTTTCTTGGTCTTCATTGTCTTACCATGCTGACTCAACCTTGGATTCTTTATTCGATAATTCCCTAATAGACTTTCACTTATCATTGTGCTCCATTTCCTCCATCATTTTCCTTTCTAATAAAGTGAATCTAGGTATTTTTGACATTAAGAGACAATACACATTTTGAAGACACATGTGATTCCCTCAAACATGATTTTGATGATTACTAGCTTCATCTAGTGACTAAATGAATTTAAATCATCTTATTATAAAATAGGTGAAAAATGGGAGAATAAAGTGTGCTATCATAACAAATAGGATTCTAGGCTAGAACCCATGAGATCACCAAAGTGTTTATGGCTTACTGGTCTAAGCCCATCAACAAGGTGCTAAAGAGCTAAATGGAACACATAATAAGGGACTCTCGTTGAAAAACACACATGTAGGGGCAAGAAAAAACATTATATTCATTCCATACTCTATTCTCTCTCTTCCATTCCATACAAAGGGACCTTGTCCATGTGACCTTTCAACTTCCATAACAACTTCTTGCCCCACATATCCACTCTCATGTAACTCATGGGTAACTCCTAACCACTTCTTGATGTGACATCTCCTATGGATAATGAAATAATCCCATGCTTTGTTATGCTAAGTAGTCTATGTGTTAACCTTGGGGAAATATGACCATAGAATATGGGCAACCAAATACCAAGTCAATAGATGTGATACACATATAAGGGCGCACATAAATGTGGTAAAGATAGATCTAAAGCTATTAATCTTGATATGAAATGAAGACTATCAATCTAGTACATATATATATAGTATTTAGGGTTAGTAATATATCATAGGTCATCGGCTAAAGTCTACAACCCTACGACTAGTCCAAATGGACGAATCGACCATATCACTTAGTTGGAATCATTTTAGACTAAAAAAAGGATTTGTGGTTTTGTGGAGCTTTCAGACCCATCTAGGGTCATCTAGGCACACCCAGACAATGGTTCTTGCAACCTAAGGAGAAGGTGTCCCTGTAAGATCTCCTTCTACCCAAGAGTGCAACCAATTAGCCCATACTAACATGCCTCCTACTTGCCATGGTGTCGATTCTACATAAGTTTTCTCCTAACCAGACAATGTCTATTGTCTAAACCATGGATTAATGGGTGCTTGAATTCTCATACAAGGGCCCCTACAAAATGTCACTCGCACAGTGATAATGATGAGGGTGGACATTGATTTCCAAATAGCTAACCTAGATTCAAGGCTAATTCCACCTTTGTGGCTCCAACCACCCCTCCTCCTTCTTGATACTCACATCTTTAATAGCTCATCATAACTTTTCCATGTTTGTATGGATAGAAAAGGGTGATTTTTATGCTAGTATCAATTATGCTCACACGTGTGTGTATGAGAGAGAGAGAGAGAGAGAGAGAGAGAGAGAGAGAGAGAGAGAGAGAGAGAGAGTGAGAGAGAGATTCATTTGGGAAAGGAAATGTAGGGAAGACAATAGAGTTTGTTTGTATGGTGTGAGAGATCTACAATTATACGTAAACATGGTGTTAGGATAGGAGAGAGTGACAGAGAGAGATGTGATAGCACACATAAGAGAGAGGAGTTGCACCACACAAGAATGATTGTAATATGATAATACTTCCACCATGTACAATGCCTTTATAGGCACGAGGTCCCTTATCTTTTATATCTTAATAAGAGGGTGTTCACACCTTGAGTGTTCACACCACTAGACTCCTAGAATATCCAACAAAACATGGTGCCAAGATAGGGGAGAGAGAGAGAGAGAGAGAGAGAGAGAGAGAGAGAGAGAGAGAGATATGTGAGAGCACACACAAGAGAGAGGAGTTGCACCACACAAGAGAGAGGAGTTGCACCACACAAGAATGATTGTATTATGATACTTCCACCATGTACAAATGCTTCTATAGGCACCGGGGCCCTTATCTTTTATCTCTTAAAAATAGGGTGTTCACACCTAGAGTGTTTACGCCACTGGACTCCAAGAATGTCCAACAACCGCCTCTTTCGGAGTGATGGAGTGTCATCTAAGAGAGAGAGAGAGAGAGACCTTCAGTATGATGATTTACGCTCTTGACTGCGATCATGTGATATAAAAGAACACGTAGAAAGAAATAAAGAAAGTAATATTAACCTCTATGAAAGAAAGAAAGAAAGTAACATTAACCGCTACGAAAGATCCAAAGGGTCTATGAGACCATAGGTGATACAATGATACCATTGATATACTGAGCCATGGAATAAATAATTGAAATGGAAAAATGACCATCACCAATATATATAGATTATGTTAGCATGTGACCTTGCACGGAAGAAACTAGCCATGATCGACTAATATTAATGCCCTCCTCAGCCAATACATATCCTAAGGTCAAGAGAGTATATGATCTCTGTGATGGAAGCATTTCATGGCATCAAAGAACCTCCTAGGTCCCCATGTGTCTAATGGAGGGTTGTGATGCACTTGGTTAAGGATGCATATCTAGAGTGCTGTGCTTAACAACGAGGACCCCTCTAGGGTGGAGGACTAGACTGCTAGTGTGGGCAATGGGCTCTGCTGATGTGGACGCATAATGATTGAAGAAATTTGTAATGGGTAATGGGCTCTACCGATTGAATAAATTTGTAATGGTCCTTTAGGAAGTATCATGTCAACGTGGGTCTGCCTCTGGGTGGAGGACTAGACTACTAGTGTGGGCAATGGGCTTTGCTGATGTGGATGCATAATGATTGAAGAAATTTGTAATGGGTAATGGGCTCTACCGATTGAATAAATTTGTAATGGTCCTTTAGGAAGTATCATGTCGATGTGGGTCTGCCTCTGGGTGAGTGTACCAAACCCCGAGAGAGAGAGAGAGAGAGAGAGAGAGAGAGAGAGAGAGAGAGAGAGTAAATATCCCTAAGCCCCATGCCCCATGTGTATGTGTATCTTAAAAATACTAATGCAAACACTACATTATTACAAAATCGACAACCATGGTTTTGTTGAAACACCAATAGGAAGAAAATGGAGAGAAGGCACATATCACCATTTGTCTTATGCCTCTATTTTCCTTATAAGTATTACAACTATTCTCTACACTAAAAATGGCTTGATGTAAAAACAACTCACATGAAGTCTTAAAGTAAAGTGAGAAGACACCTTGATGATCAAAGTTCCCAAAGGAATGAGAATATTATCAAGAGTAAGTAATAAGACACATAAGGATAAACCCAAAAAGTATTCAACATAGTGTTATTACAAAGGGATGTGTTGACAAACATGAATATGTTATCTTGACATTATAAAGGAGACATGTTACCACACAATACTACATGTGTGAAACATATCCCCAACCTTAGTCATGCTTGTTTTAAAATATTTATTGTTTTTGCAAGGTGTGCAAATTATGGTGGCAACTCAATGACCTTTTAAGTAGGTGGGTTTGCCTTGTACAAAAAGTGGGACCTTTTTTGAATGTAGAAAGTGCTTGCATATCTTTCCAAGTTAAAGGATTCAAAGCATGATTCTTTAACCAAAGAAAATTTACTAACATTAATGAGTTAGTGTATATAATAACATAAAATTTGCTTGACATATTGATTAATTTGTGTGTGTGTGTGTGTGTGTGAGAGAGAGAGAGAGAGAGAGAGAGAGAGAGAGAGAGAGAGAGTTTATCATACTAACACCATGATGTTTGCATAACTTCTTACAAGGGGTATTATCTTGGGGCTTTGAGGTTGTTCTTTTAATTACACTATTCACAACAAGAGAAAATCTTATGATGTCATATCAAAGGCTCAACTTGCAAAGATGGCTATAACGAGTCTTTTTCATAAAAGGCACATCCTAATGATCACGGTAGCATTTGGAATGCTGGGGGAAACTCCACCTATGAGTTCTAAAATGGTGCATTGTCTCATTAGTATGAATGTCTCATAATGTAGGTAAAAGTTCAAATCAAGGTGATGATTTAGGTTTTTAAGTTCTCATAGATCAAGTGGATAGCTATTATTTTGAAATTTAATTAAAAGTAGAATCATATCTATTGCATAGAAGTAAAGCCTTTTTGAGCTTATCTCTCCTACATATATTTATAATCATGTAACTTAACATCATAGTGCCTCAAAAGTATGAAGTATATGATAGACCCAAAAAGCGATGATTATTTACTAAATATAAGAATTGATTTTCACAATTTGCATCCTATTTATTATCAAGGCAAGAAAAATGACAAAGTGAAATCATCCCTTTGTGTTGTACTATTGCCACATTTTAGCAAAGGTAAAAGGTTCAAAGAAATTTATTTGAGTATATCTTGCTCAACTAATAGCTTATTTTCTAAGTAAAAGAGTACATGACTTTTTATGGAAAATTTGACGAGTTTATGAGAAAATATAAATAAAGCAACACATGAAGTGAGCATAATGACGTTGATTACAATGTCATGTCTACATATTTATGTGAGAAATTGGCATGATCTTATCATTAAGCTTTTTATGAGGTACAAAAATGAGTCATCCTTTCCTCTCCCTTCCATTTAATTTTCATTGAAACCAAAGAGTAACATACAATAACTAATTTTATTTTTTCATTTGTTTATTTTACTGTACAATAATTGATAGTCAAATATGAAATAGTTTAGCTTTAATGATCAAACATGTGTGTACTAAATGATTTTTTGATCGCTCATGGACACTTGTCTTTGTCTTATGGGTCATGCCTAAGATAAAAGTAGTGACCCAAAGCCCACATCTTTTAACAAAAGAGATTTAAGATGTGATTGAGTTGTTGAGAAGAGTGGATACTACTCATTCTACCTTACCAACTTCAAGAAAAGTAGCTTAAGGGCTTAGTTTAAGGGCTTTTGTCACGGAAGGTTGGAAACTTATTAATCTCCTTTCTACAATATTATGCATGATGAAATGATAATAGCTAGTTGAGCATGATGCAAATTTGCATGCAAAGCCTAAGCTGTGAGAATGAATGATGAACTAACTAGTTGCTTTGAAATGGTAGCATCCTAAGAATAGTGAGGAACATAGGGTTCCTTTACTTTTGCTTGAGTTGGCTTGTTTATTTTTGCACAAACAAGATGGCCAAATATGAACTTTGCTTACTATTTTAACTTGCTTTACTTGACATAGAAGAAAGGCATGTGTGTTGGATGCTCAAAATAAAAGTCCATTGCTCACTGAAAGGGCATTGCTTACTAGACCCTTTATAAAAAAGTTAGAGGTTGGATATATTGCATGCAAGCTTGCCTATGATGGGCTAGCAAAGTCCATCAAATTTGAAGTGAAGGGGAGAAAATTGCAAGTTTTTTAGCATTTACATGTAATTTTTCACGGCTAAAATTAAAATTTCCAGTTTTTGAAGGCCAAAATGTTAAAAAGTGGGCACCATAAAGAATGCATGCATGGAGAGAGAAATAGGTCATCATCCTTCCTCCTTAAATTCCAAATCACACACTCAAGGAAATTGAGAATTGTGAGGATAGTGTCCAATCTAAGTAGAATTTCTAATGTATGTATAAATTCCTTTTTCCTTAAATTCCAAATCACACTACTCAAGGAAATTGAGAATTTTGAGGATAGTGTCCTATAGAATCTAAATTGAAGGAGGATTTCTGATGAATGCTAAAGTTAAAGATAGTGAATGCTTATGTAGCATGTATGAGGGGATATCATTGAGTGTGCACGTGCATGTGCATGCTGGATGATGATATGATGGCACACCCAATGTTTGTCAAATGCAGGCACCCAACAAGATGAAGCCGTTTTGGTGCAAGAACGAACGAACGAACCCACATCAAGCCAGCCAGCCAGCCAGCCAAAGCTTGGAGGCATGTGTGAGCCCCCCCCTTTTTGATTAAATAATAAATAGATATAGGCGATAAATTAGCCAAGCTAGCTGCTTCGTCTCTCTCGGATTCCGCTCGCACGATGCTGTCATCTCCACTACCATCGATCACATCACACTACCCCCTTCCGCTCGCAGCGCCAAAACTGCTGCTCCTCTTCCTGCTTTCCTTGTAGAAGGTCGTGCTTTTTCCTCCCTCCCCCGCCCCATCTTTCTGGTGGAGGGGGCTACCGCCCCACCACACTCCTCTCATACACACACGACTCTCAACAGTCGTAAGAAGAGAGAGACCCCTCAACACCAATTCCATACATAGATTAACAACAACAACAACTTCTTCTTCTACTACTGCTGCTGCAACAACAAGAAGAGTTGCTGGCACCCATCGCAAGAAGAGGCTTTTGTTTGAATTATGGTTGTTTCACTGTCACCGTAGTGGTATCATCAACTAGGCTTTCAAACCTGTTTGTTCTGCTGCTGCTGGTGGAGTTGGTCGGTGGGCTTGCAGGTAGCAAGGCGCTCTCCTCCTCTTCTTACTCTTTCCTTTTCCTCCCCCGCACCCTACGTTTACACCAAGCCTTTCTTTTGCAAGGATTGAAGAGTTTGAGATCTTTTCTCTGCGTGTTTCCCCTCGACCTACCTCTCTTGTCGCCATTTCAGCACTACACATTTCTCTGCCGCAAACATACTTCATGATTTTGTTTCTCTCTCTCTCTCTCTCTCTCTCTCTCTCTCTCCTTTTGTTATTTTAAGTCCTGGTAGTGCAGAGTGGAATGGGCAAATGGCGCGCTTGGATTTCTCCCCGAAAGTGTTGATCCTGTGAAGAACACATTGACCTGCAGATACATGTATATGCCCACCACACACTTGATTTGCACACCATGGCCAACGATGGCGATCTCAGCAACAAGATGTCGCAAAAGACTACCCTCTTCGGCCTTAAGCTGTGGGTCCTGATAGGCATGGCTGTCGGCCTCTTCATTGTCTTCATCCTCTTCATCCTGTCTATCTGGCTCATATCACGCAAGAAATTGAAGATGCTGGCTTCAGAGAAGCTCCAGTCCACCGCCTCCATCCCTTCAGACTCCAAGGAGATCAAGGAAGTCAAAGTGGACAGAGTGGTGCCATCTACAGGTGGCGGAGTCATCCTCACAATCACTGACAGCTCAGGGAATGGAGAGCCTGAGAAGGTGCTGGTCCGTGTGGGAGTGTCTCGGAAGGCTTCCTCTAGTGGTGACAGGCGTAGCAGCAGAGGCCTCAGCAGGGAGCTTGTGGAGAAACAGTCGCTTCTGTACGAGCAGAATTCACATCTTATACCCCACTCCGGATTGTCCATTGGAGAGCAAGAGGCTTGCAGGAGTGCTCCCAGAGATGGTGACTTCCAACCCCCTTCTAGCGGAGAGCTTGCATTGTCCATGGATGGGGAAGAGTTGCATTTTGGGTGGGGACACTGGTTCACTCTGAGGGATCTGCAGATTGCCACAGAAGGGTTTTCCAAGTCTAATGTGCTTGGGGAAGGTGGCTATGGCATTGTTTACAAAGGCAGGCTGGGCAATGGGACTATGGTTGCTGTTAAGAGCCTTCTCAACAACATGTAAGTCGTTCGATGACCTGTTGTATGTCGGTTGTGTTTTTCTGAGAGGGGGAAGTTATGGTACCTACAATTTTACTGACATGGGAGTGTAGAGTTGTAAATACACTTCTTCTCACGGACTTGTTGACATCACGTTACAGGGGACAAGCAGAGAGGGAGTTTCGCGTGGAGGTGGAAGCTATTGGGCGAGTGAGGCACAAGAATCTTGTGCGGTTTCTTGGGTACTGCATGGAAGGCACCCACAGGTACTTGAAATACTTGCTAATTTTTGCACCTTCATAGACACTTTTGTTCTGTTTCTAAGCAGCACATATGTCCATCACACCTTGCAGGATGCTTGTCTATGAGTATGTGGATAATGGAAACCTGGAGCAATGGCTACATGGGTCTTCAAGCAGCCTCACATGGGAGAACCGCATGAGAATCATCATCGGCACTGCCAAAGCGTAACATTGGAATTTCTGTAAATCTTTGTTTTCCTCGTTCTTTCTGCTGCCCTTGTTGTTGCTTCTTAACTGCTAGAAAATGTGACAAATTACAGACTAGCATACTTGCACGAGGCTTTAGAACCCAAAGTGGTTCATCGGGATATCAAATCGAGCAACATTTTGGTAGACAGTCAGTGGAATGCCAAGGTGTCTGATTTTGGGCTTGCAAAGCTGTTAGGGGCTGGGAAAAGCCATGTCACAACCCGTGTGATGGGTACCTTTGGGTAAGCATGTGAATGTATCATCAGTTTGTGAAAGGCAAATGTGGGTAAGTGTATGCATGTGTTATAAATCTGCCACTGAAAGGAGGGAGTTATACTTGTTTTACTGGTTTTTCAGATATGTGGCTCCTGAGTATGCTAGTACCGGTCTTTTGAATGAGAGAAGTGATGTCTATAGTTTTGGTGTTCTCCTTCTTGAAACCATCACAGGCAGGGACCCAGTTGATTATGCCAGGCCTACTGGAGAGGTAGGTCCTTGCTTGCTATGTTTCATCGACACCTATTTACAAGCACTTCCAAATTTCAGATAGCTGAATGAGTTTTGTTCATGCTATGTTCCGTTGATGCCTATGCACAAGCACCTATTCACAAGCACTTTCAAATATCAGGTAGCTGAATGAGTTTTGTTCTTTGTATGGGCATGGTGATAATCTAACTGCAAGACTTTCTGCAATATAGCGAATGAGTGAGAGCAATTCACAATTAGGGTAAGCAGAGCCCTTGGTGGGATTGCAGTGCAAGTATGTTATGTTACTGCAAGGTTGCAATGCGGCCTTCTCCCGCAGCAAGTGTATGATGTCTAATGGTGTGGTTGGTACACTCTCTTCCTCTGCATGCAGCTACTCTACTCACTCGCCATTTCGCTTCTTGTTTAGGGGCCAGGGTTCTCTTCCCCCTATGTAGCCTTCATCCATTATGTCCACATGGATCTTATGTGATGCAATGATGCATCTGACACCCCTCGTGCTCATCTTGAAACAGGGGTGGTTAGGGCAAAAGTTTTTATGACCATTTGGATGGATCTGTTGGGTAGTGCAACTGATGTAGCTGGAGGGTTTGGGTCTGGTCGTGCATCTGGTACCCTTTGCCCTCTATCATGCTAGACTTAATATTAGTTTGGCTCTAGTTCAACTTTTTTGCTTAAACATTTGCTATTATTCTTGCCACAGTATGCTGCTGTTATTTTTCATAATGGAAAAGCAGTCTGATTTAAGCTTAGGGATCCAAAGCCTCCTCCTGATTAGCAGGATCACACCAAGTCCACTCCCCTTGGGTCCCACTGGAGGTGTGTGGGGCCAGCTCTCCCAAAATCATAATGGCTAGAGTCTCTCTCTAGCCACCTTGGCCGGCGGGGTGTCTATGTGTCACTCATGTGCGTGAAATCTGATCACCCTCACCCTCTGTAAGGTGCAGCCACTGTAATCCTCCAAAGGGGGCTTTGATCTCTCTAATATGCCATGGGGAGGACCAATAGAAAAAGTGAGCAAACCACAACCCTCGTCCGTGCCATGGACTGACAAGAGAATATCATGCCCAGTAAACACGCCTAGCCATTGTGGGGGGTACGGGTTTGGGATAGGTGTTAGCCACTCCTGGGGAATAGTAGAGTCGATGTCGAGGCTGAGTCTTCCCTGCCCGGCCTCTCTTGTGAGCCTCCGGAGGTAGCTGCTTGTGTGCAAGCCAATCTCCAAGGGACCTGGCAGGTCTTATGCTCAACACTTCCCATGATATATGAGGTTGGGCCCCCAACATATGGCCACTAGGTAAACGGATCAGGGGGTTCTAGATCAGGGGCTACTGAAGACGCTCCTCTGAGGCTACTGGAGCTAACTGCTCAAGGGCCGGTTTGAGGTGATCCCAAGCACGGAGTAGACTGGCTACAAATTTGTCCTCAAAAGCTGGGCTAAATCTGCGGGCTTGCATCTCTGTGAAGATCCATCTAGTGCTCTGCAGCCAAGGCCCCCAGGCTTGGGGTACGGGCTGAAATCCAGGCCAAGAGGAAGTCCTTCCAAGGCTCACCACCAGTCCTCTAACAATCAGCTTGACTAGTAGGGCGCGGCTCTGAATGGTGGGGTCAATGATGCCTAGGCCCCCTCTACGTTGTGGCTAAATGATCACTCTCTAGGCCACCTTGTCCTGGGCAAGCCTTCCATCACTGCCGATCCACAAGAAGTTCCGGATCAATCGTAGTACCTGACCAATGCATGCTCGGGAGAAGGCCCAACAAGAAGTAATGTACCACATGGTGGCAAGAAGGACCCGGTTCGCCACCACCACTTGACCAGCTAAGGAGAGCGTTGCAGAGCTCCAGTACAAAAGCTTCTTCCGAATGCTTAGAAGAAGACGGGCGAGTTGTTGCTTCGGAGAGATATCGATGCCCACCTGGCATCCTAGATAGCGGACTGGAGTGCCCCTCCAGATCCACTGGAAAGCCTCAACTGGGGGCCAAGTCGGGGTGGGTGCAGAGCCTGCCCAAAAACCACACGACTTGTGCCAATTGATATGCACTCCTGATGCGCGACAAAAGATCTCGATCGCCTCAGTGAATCTTTGAGATTCCGACATCTCTGCAGATAGGTATGCTGCCGTGGCATTTGCAAACTCTATGTTCAGCAGCTCCTCCTGAGTACGGAGGGGGAGACGTAATCCTTGAAGCCCGGTCTCTTGAGCTAAGAGGAAACTGCTCATTACCTCGGCGACAAATAAGAAAAGGGGCAAGGTGCCAGTGGACAGCCTTGTCGGACTGAGCGAGAAAGGGGGAATCTGTCGCCTCGGGCTCCCATAATGAGAACCTGACTGTGAGAGGCCGAGTAAAGTTTTGAAATCCACTCCTTTGGGAACCCCATCCGGTGTATCGTGCCCTCTAGAAAGCTTCGATCAACCCTCTCAAAGTCTAGAAGGAGCACTATGAGGTCCTGTTGCCGCATCCTTGGTGAAGCTGTTGCCTCCCAGAAGGTGAAGATGTTGTCCAGAATGCTCCGATCCTGAACAAAACCTGTTTGAGTGTCATGGATCAAGTCAGGGAGGAAAGGATGAAGTCTCTGGTTGATAGCCTTGCCTAAGATCTTGTAGGCGGTCCCAAGAATGCGGATGGGCCCCACTGTCGGATCTCCAATCTGTGACCACCCTCCTTAGAAATCAAGTGTATCAAAGCCTCTGAAAGCCTATTTGGCATGGCACGTATGATCATAATCTCATTGAAGGCCTCCTTCCATGAGATCCCAATGGCGAAGAAAGCCTGGGCATTAGGGAGAGCCGTCAATGCCTCCGCTAGCTCCTTTGCTGTGAAGGGAGTCAATAAGAAGGACCGTGGGTGGGGGGGGGGGAGTACCTCTCTCGTGTGCCACCAGACCCTCTCGCGCACGTCCATCACTTGTGGGGATAATGGGGCACTCGTGAGGAGGGATTGGAAAAAATCAGTGGCGATGGCTCTCACGTGGGAGGGGGTCAGAATTTAGAAACAATAGCTCCATCCTAGCCACGTAACCTGCGAATACCATCTCTCTGCCTAGGGGGGCCTTTAATCTCAAAGAAGTCCCTCATGACTCTATCTTCAGCCTGGGTCCAAAAGGAAGCTTTGGCATGGTACCTGCACTCCATCCTGCTCTCCTCAATGGATCTGATCTCTATACGAGCAGCAGCAAGCTGACACTCAATCCACGGGTTATCAAGGGAACTCGCTTGAAGCCGTTGGAGAGAAGCAAGACCCCTCCTTAGGTTCCTCTCTTGCTCACGAACTCCTTCCTATCTGCTTTGTGTTGCCTCTTGCAAAAAACTGCTGATCTCACCAAGGCCCACATCCAAGGTGCATGTGGTAGAGCCTGAGATAAAATCCAGTCCCACCCATATCTACTCTATCCTCATGCAGATCTCGGGGTCTTGTATGAGGCTATCTGAAATCCTAGTGCTCACACGCCTGTCCAACCTTCCAGGGGTCCAATAAGGACAGAATAACCAGAGCGTGATCAAGAAAAGTGGTGCTCGCCAAGATGCCGATCATGCCACCTCGACCGCAAGCCCACTCATCCACATAGAACCTGTCAAGTCGAGAGGTTGGGGCCGGTGCTCCGTGAGAAGCATAGGCTCTCGAGATTGCGCCCAAACTCTGGTAGATGCCAAGGGTCCTGTTTCTTGAGTGCTAGGATCAACCCCTCCCATGCAGAGTACTTTGCACTTGAGACTATAGCCGTGCCTCCTCCGAGTCTGTCCTCTACTAACTCGGTGATGTTAAAGTCTCCACCCATGCACCAAAAGTCAGCCTAAGGAAGGGCATGATGGACTGTGCTCTAGAAGATGGCTCTACCTGTTGCGGCGTTCGGGGCATAAACATTGAGGAAGCCCATGCAGTCCTCTCGGATCATAATGGTAACCCACTATGCTCGTCGAGAGACTCTGACACCTGAGCCTGTCATTGCCGGCAAGAGCTACTCGCTGCCTGATAGAAATAGGAACTCCTCCTCGCGTCCCTGAGGGCCGAAAGAGGGAGACCAAAAAGTGTGGCTTTTGCTTGGTAAAATCTTCTTGTAGCGGCGGGTACACCCCTCGGAAAGATGGTGCTCCTGGACGAAAAGAATGTTGATGGGTCCCCCAATTGTAGCTCTATGAAGTTCTCCTATGAGGATGCCTCGCTTTTGAAAGCACCGAGGTCCCCCTAAACCTTGAATATTCCATGAGGCTATCCGCATATCAATCTCTGTGGGAGGCGGAATTATTGGAACTGCCCTCCATTCGAAGAGTCTTGGGCGTGGGTTTTGATGGGCAATAATCGCAATCAGTTCTGTGGCAGGTCGTGGATCTTGTCTTCCATGTGTCGCCACTCTATCCGAGCACAAGAGTAGGCAAACTTTGAACTCCATTGATCACAATGGAGGTATCTGTAAGAGGGGGGGAGGGGTACTGCAACTGAGATATGAAGGAACACAAATAGCAGCACCTCTAGGCTGGAGGACACCAGCTCCCCGTCTTGATCTCTATGGCCTAAGCCTCCCAGCTCCATCCTAAACAGGGGCTAGTGGTGGGTGAGCACGTCGGTGATGCGTGGATCATGAAGATGGTGTGAGAGCTCTATTGCCTGCCCCTAGATGGCGGCAGCCACCGACTCCGAATCCCACTCCGTCCCCAGGGCTACACTCAAGGGAAAGGAGAAGATCATCGTGCCACATTTTGGCGTAGAAGGTCTGGAATGATGAAACACAACACAGATCCGAATGGGAGCCACTCGAAAATATCAGTTCCTTCCACCGGAAGACATCGGAAGAAACTGTAATCCACAGGCAGTCCCGAGATCTTGGGGGGCCCACCTAGGGACCCTGGCGGGAGAGCCATCACCGGGGAAGCGGCAATGGTCATCTCTTCCGGCTTCGAGAAGCGATGAATCAAGCGGTGGATGTTGCTCGCCGGCTACCTCCGCTCTAGGTCGGGCACTGCAAGAGGTCGGCGGGAGTGCTTTGGAGAGGCGGAGGGAGGAGGGAGTGTGAGATCAGAGGAAGAGAACAGGGCAGGGGGACTGTTGCGGGAAGGGTCGGAGGCAAGGATGGAGGATGATGAGGAGGAGGTGGCGGCGGTAGAGGCGGAGAAGAGGGAGATGGAAGCGGCTGGGAGTGATCCATCGGAGAGGAATGGTGCTATGAGGGGTTCACCGGGGGTTTAGTAGGGCCAGTTGGCCTCATTGGAAAGTGAGAACTGGAGGAGTCTCGGAGGGGTAATGACTGCCAAATCGAAGGGGCCGGAGGGACCCTCGCAGTGATTGGAGGGGGGCCATCACCGACGGGTGGGTGCTGCGATAAATGCTTGAAACGGTTATCTACAAGAACCGAATCCTCCTGTAGTCTCTTCCAGCCTAGCTCGCGTGGCAGCGGCGCCCAGCTCTTGTAGTCGGTTGATGGTCCTATCACATGCCAGTGGTTTGCCACTCTCTAGCAGTAGAGTCGTCTGCGGTCAGGTCTTGGTGCTCGGTTGCCTGAGAGCCTACCTCTCTCTACCCCTTGGTGAAGATCTGAACGGGGACCCCGCGTGGGGGGGGTGACCATCGGAGGCGGTCTCCTGGACTGGTGCCGAGGGCAAGCTCTGGCGAGGTGTCCCATCTGCCTGCAAATGAAATACTAGCTAGGAAGGCCTGAGTACTCCACCCACTGAATGATGGGGTCTCCATGAAGGCAAGGAATGGATATGACATGAG
Organism: Cibotium barometz; assembly: GCF_041138505.1. Lineage (NCBI taxonomy): Eukaryota > Viridiplantae > Streptophyta > Polypodiopsida > Cyatheales > Cibotiaceae > Cibotium > Cibotium barometz. The sequence continues at coordinate 40,013,994 of NC_141097.1, read as the reverse complement.
GCACTGTCTCCGGCTAGGGAATACAGATGCAAAGGGATGGAACCCCGGCGTCCCGTTCAAGGGACGAAGCGGCAGTTTTTTTGGGGGGGGGGGGAGATTCCATCACTCTCCCAATGGTCCACCGATCATCGAGGGAAGAGGAAGGTATTCCTTGCTGAGGCCTGGGAAGCAGATTGTCACGGGAAAGCCTGAAACGCCAGCTAGTGGGTCGGATGCAGGGTCGAAGCCATGTTGCCACCGCGCAAAGAAGGCTTGGGCCATATCAATGCAATGGGGCTCGGTTGCATGACTCGATCTAATGCTGCTGGTGAGTCGAACTCTACCTGGTCGTACGTGGTCTTCTTCTAGAGCTGGTTGAGCAAGGACAACCGTTGTGGAGGTGATGGGGCTAGGATTTGCGGGCTGAAGTTTTGGACAAACTTGGCTTGTTGCGTGTGGCTGTCTGGTGGGAAAAACATCTATTCTCTTGATGGTACTTTTGTAGTTCATCTATGGATAATTGCCCCCCTGGAATCCATGCATGTGCCTTTTGGTATGTGGTCAGTGCGGGTGTGTTGTCTAAAAGCTTGGAGCTAGAAGCTTCTGAAGCCTGGGTTAGGGCAGACCGTGAGTTTGGCGCTTTATTAATAGTGTGGTATTGTTTAGTTGCGGCGTCTTGGGTTGGAACAGACTCCAGATTTCCATGATTCTACTTTATCTCGACGTTTTGCTCAAGTGAAAACGCTTGAGTGAAGGTAGCAAGGTCAGATCAAGAGACATCTCACTGGATTTGGGAGTCTAACCCATAAAGGAAAGCTCCCAATTTATTGGCATTTGATTTGTGCAATTGAATTTCGAAACCCTCGAAACCGGTTGGGGTGGAGAAAGAGAGAGCACAACGGAGAGAGATTGCACAACACCATGATGAATGAATTATGATAATACTTCCATCATGTACATTGCGCTTTTCTTTTATAGGCATCAAGCCTCATCTTTTGACCCAGGCCTTAGTAAGGGATGTTCACACCAATGGACACACTACTAGACTCCGAAATACCCAACAAACCCCCCTTCGGAGTGATGGAGGTGACGTGTCACAAACCTTCAATAGTCTCTATGTTCCAACACTAGCAAAAAAAAGAGACCCCGCAATCGGCTCAGAGGCATAAAAGCATGGCTCTGAGGCTCTTGTAGCACGGCTCAGTGTGAAAGACTCAAAGGTGATGTCTTGCCTCAGGAGACAAAGATAGCGTGTATCAGTTCATCAAGGTCCCCCGCCCCCCCTTGCGCTAAGCAGGGTAAAGCGGGAATAAAGGAGCATGACAAAAATATTCAGATTTTAGGGGACATTCCGGGCAAAGAACACACGACTACAAAATATTCAGATTTTGGGGGACATCCCGGGCAAAGAAACCATGACTAATAACTGGAAATAGATCAATTTTTGGACGTATGGTAACTTCCGGTGATGTGCCAATGAAGATTCCGTCGTCTTTGCCAAGCGATGGACACCTCGGCTATCTGTTTAGGCTTAGGGGCCAAGGCAGAGAACCTGTGTATGCACAAATTGAAAGCAACAGAGGGACAACCTCAATTTTTTGATGATGCAAAAGCTCCAATTTGATGCTGGATGCTTAATGTTGAAAAAATCCCAAATCCTTGCGGGCACTGGATCTCCAATTTGATGAATATCTTCATATTGGAGAAAAATAGCAAATTTCTCAAGTTGCAGAACGCTAATTTCTCATTTAATCTAGGAAATCCCCGAATCTCTTGAGGGCTGTAAAACCCTGTTTATATTAACCAATAGATTTGCAGATGGTGGGGGTCATGGGCTGTGTAACATGGAGCGGAAGTCTTCGTATTGCAGGATCCTGTCACACACATGCTCACACCGTCTTCTGTATCCGGAGTTTCGCGAGTTTAGCAATCCACTTTAATACTTCAAACTTATGAGAGATATGAGAGAGAGAGATGAGAACTGTACACTGTATGGGGTCCCGAATTACCCATTGAAGGGTCCCCTATCCCGTTACCGAGATAGTATTTGCTTTATTATCTTTAAAGAGACTGACGGTGTGACTGACGATAAGCCAAACGCAAGACCTCTGAAGACCAAGTGTTGGGCTGAATTGTACATTGTTGTAGAAACACCAAAGATGTCCAATCTCGAGCCTATGCACTCTTCCCAATGGTATGAGGGAGGGATGCAAAGCTAGGGCTGAGAGAGGGCTGTTTGGGACTGTTCTAGGCTGAGTATGAATGCTATAAATGAATATGAATGCTGCATTTTACCTTCACCAAGCGGCTGGAGCAAAACGATGATATGATGAATGCTGAAAACTGTGTGGATGCAGAAAACGCAAGGCTGAATGCTGAACTGATGCGTTTTACTGATGTAGATGGAATGCTTATGCGTTTGAAGCGCCTAGGACTGTAGGAGACAAACACTGAAGAAAGGTGGCTGAAACTGCAATCGCTTATGCTCCTTAGGCTGAGGATGACAAGCGCTTGATTTCTCCTTTGCTGAATTATGAGATGAATGAGAGAATGGAGCAATCCCTCCTATTTATACTAGCAATGTAGCTAGTTGGTTGGTACTAGATGCTGGCCGATTGCTCCATAAATGTTAAATGCTTAATAATGATGTATAAATGATGGGAAAAATACCAAAAAAATCCTAGATAAATACTGGTTGATATTTGGGTTCCTGCAATGGTCTAGATGCTGCTATGCATGAATGATGTGCAATATGCAGGATGCTTTCTAATGCAAACCCTAAGGTTTCTACTGATTGTATATCCATGAATGCGTCTCTTCAAGTGGGTTAAGGGACTTAGACTGACTGACTGACTTGCTATGGTTGAGGATGACCTACGTAGCTCGTGCCTGACTTATCCTAGACTGAGGATTACAATGGGGTCATGGCGTACGACAAATATCATCCTAAATGGAACTAATACTGTACAAATGTTGCACTGTTGATGATGAGCCAGTTTGTCACCATGCACTACAGTGCAGTGCAGAGTGCATGTGACAGGCTGAATGTTGGCCCCTTGAAGTAGACTTTGCTGGACAGCTTCTATGATGTGCATTTTGCATAGACTGTTAGATCGACGCTGATTTGGGACTGTTGTTGACCTCCTATGCTTGCATTTAGGGCTGAAGACTCCCTTCTAGCCAGTGGTATCAACCTTTCTTGCAAGAGAATGATGAGACGATGGCGGGCTCAGTTCAGAAAAAAACAGCAAGGCTGAATGGAAGAAAATGCAGGTTTGATGGTGGGGCAGCAGAGAAAATGGAGAAACCCTAAAAATGCAGATGTGGTTCAGCCTAGCTCTAATGCCATCTTGGCATCTAGGATTACACATATGCAGCTACTAAGGAGGATGAAAGTTATCCATGATAGGTGTGGAGTAGGGTGCAAGTAGAGAGATGAGATGGAAGCTCAAGCCATGACAATGATGCACAGAGAGAGAGCACAATGGAGAGAGATTGCACAACACAATGATGAATGAATTATGATAATACTTCCACCATGTACATTGCTTTTATAGGCATCAAGCCTCATCTTTTGACCTAGACCTTAATAAGGGACGTTCACACCAATGGAGACACTTGTAGACTCTGAAATACCCAACAGTACTGGCGTCTTAAGTCTGCCACAAACCGGTCCCATTGGTAATAGGCTACACTGTCTAAGGTTAAACCGACCTTGCCTCCATATTCATGCATCACTTGAGAGGTGACAAGTCGCCAACAACATTTTCTCCCTATCAGTCTTGGAAATAGCTGCAAAGTGGACCTCAAACTCGTGAATCCAAGAATGCCAAGTGTTGGGTATAAGTTTACGACCATACTGAATGTCACTTTTTCAGGGAACAGGCTACTCGATCTGAAGGGTGGCCCATGGGCTGTCCACAGCCCGTTAGGCAAACATAACCATTTCCCCTTGTCTTGGTGTTACTAGTACCATGTGAAATCGGTTCATACACACCTAGACACTTGACTTTGACATTGACAGGGCTTCGGAAACCCAACCAAATAGTCGAGTAAGTGTTCGGAATGCCTCGACAGCATTACATCATACTAGAGGGTTACAATCTTTTGCAGATGGGCACAACATGTCAGTGTGCGGGATGTGCTAACCTTAGGACCCATAACTTATCTTGTATAATGTCCATGGCATCGAATTATGGGCATCGAAGTATGGGATGCACGTAACTTTGTGTGTGTGTGTGTGTGTGTGTGAGAGAGAGAGAGAGAGAGAGAGAGGGAGGTTTAATCTGTTTTTTGTCATTCAGGTGAATCTTTTAGACTGGTTGAAGGTCATGGTGGGAAACCGTCGTTCAGAGGAAGTGGTGGATCCAAACCTTACAGAGAAGCCAGCTCCCCGTGTGTTGAAGAGAGTACTTTTGATTGCCCTCCGCTGTGTGGATCCAGAATCTGAAAAGAGGCCAAAGATGGGTCATGTGGTTCACATGCTAGAGTCAGATGACTTCCCCTATCGTGATGCCAGGAACTTGTTGTCTTGAATGAAGAAGCGGTACTACACATTTGTATGCATTTGCTTTCAAATGGAAAAGCCTTTGCCATAATCTTGATGAGAGACTACATAGATTGTTGTGAGTTGGTAGGGAAATGCCACCTCTTAGAACTTCTGGGATTGGGGGGGGTGTTGTGGACCTCCCACGAGGCCTAATTACATCCAAGATCTGATTGTGAAGGCATAGATAGAGCAGGAGTGGCTTGAACATTTTGCCTGGTGAATGGTCTTTTATAACATTTAGGGTGTACATAATTTGGGAGCCTAAAGAGTGTTTGGAGCATTCCAAGTGAAGCTCAAACTCTTATTGGGTTGGGAGCAGGCATTGTAACGAGGCCATTCATTCTATAAACACCATACCATTACTATAGAACAAGTGAAAAAAGAGAGTTTTTTTGTGTTGCTTTTATACAAGGAGCAGCTTTGTGAGAGTCCCATTCTCGTTTGGGCTAGTTACCTGTCCGTCATGTTACATATAGCATGGCACTTGGAAAATTGTGATGGGGCATCTACAGCAGGTGCCCTATGTGGTTGCAGGAAATTGTAAACGACTATGGTATTGATTGAAGAAATTTCAGTAGGGGTGACACCCTTGGCAGGAAACACAGAATGGAGTTACACATTCTCTTTGTTTCTCTCTTTGGTAACCATTGACCACCCTTGTAATCACGGCTTCTCACTGGCCCATGGGTACAATTTTGAAGGTATCATGGTTTATCCATTTGAAGTTGATGTACATGATTCGTGCAGTTCTTTGGAGTCTAGGTGTGTCACGTGATAAAGTAGATCCCTTGCGCATCTAATGTAGATGGTCTTCTATATAGTATTCACCATAAGGCTACAAGTTGGGGAGTGTGGAAGGCACGTGGAGGAGTGTGTGTAGGTGCATAATTTTTTATTTTTGTCTTCGTGCATTGATACATGATAGAATAGAGGAGAGTGTAAAATGCAACAAAATCCGTAGTTTGACACCTTGGGGGTCTTGCAATACTGCATTGCATCATTTTGACCTTCTTTTGTCATGATCAATACAATTAATTAGAATTAAAAAAATTGAATCTACGACTTAATATTTGAAATGTTTCAATGTTAATGTTGGGTTTTATTTTTCGAGAGTCTCTCTCTCTCTCTCTCTCTCTCTCTCTCTCTCTCACTTTTTTAAACTGAAAGCACCGTCTCATTAGGAAAAAAAGAAATATACATTCAAGGCAACTATTACTCAGTGTAGAAATAGTGTGAAAACAAACACTTATAATTGGTGGAAGGAAAGTCTCCCAATTTCTTGAGAGTCTCGAAGGGATTGGAAAAGGGCTCTCCGGAAATAAAGAAGCAATCGGGTAGAATCTGTAGAGAAGATATACTGATTTCGAGCATGGTAGATGGTCCACGATGCGCAGAATCTGGTCCAGTCAAAGAAAAGTCTTTATAGAGTTTGAAAGGCAACCAAAAAGCCAGAACATTCAATGGAATGTGTCTCCGAAAAACAAGCCCAAAAATGTCTAGACAAATCAAGAAGAAAGTCTTGAGAATGTGAACAATACCACGAAAGATGAGGCATTGGTTCTGTAGGATGAGAGCATTGCCTATAAGAAGCAATGGCAATGTGCCTTCGCACTAAAAGGGATCCCACTGGGAATACCCCAACCAGACATCTCCACAAAAAGAATTGTTTCTCGAGGGGCGATCCACTCTTTCAAATTCTTTTCAATGCAGTTTTCCACCAAGTAAGAGATTTTGACATATGCTAGAGGTGATTTGCATGATCTTCAGTCCATGGAGGTGGTAAGAGTAACCTATAAGCCTTGGTTGCAAACGCATTGTCAAATGGTGCAGGAGTATATCTTGGAAGGTGCCTATCAAAACACCAATCTTGAATTCTCACTGTTTCCTCAAGCATTGGGATTGGTTGAAAGGGTTGCATTATTTTTGAAACGACGCTCCAGATTGGCTTGTGATGCATCCCGAAATTGCATTGTCTTATTGCAAGTGGAAAAGTGAGAACATAACCATTTTCATCCATGACATCGCATATGCGACGAATTTCCAATGTAGAAAGATTGTATATCTTTCTTGCTTGGACAAAGCAAGCAATGGATCAAACACCCTACTCCAATGAATACTTTGCAACAATAGTGAGTTTCCCTGATTTGGAGGCCTACCAGACCATTGTAAGTGACACAATATAGCTTGCCAATCTCGAATGAGAGCAATTGAATATGGAGAGCCTCGAATACAACCATGGAAATGCCCAAAAATTATATCATCATAATTGATGATCCAACGTCCATATGCATTTGTTTGCATGTTAGTGCACAAAGCTCCCAACATGCATGTCCATGGCTTTTTTGACTTGCTCTATAAATGTAGGTAGAAGAGTGGCTTTCCTTGCCAATATATGATAATGAATGTTAAGGACATTGAGCCCCACCATGCATTTTGGGCGAACAAATAAGGTCCTACCTTAACAAACATAACCCTTTTCTATTCGCTTTGGTTTTCCACAAGCATTCCAATGCTTTAAACATGAAATTGTCAATCTGTTTGCTCGACCAAGGTAGGAGCGGAAGATAGAATTGGATGTATACTACAATTATTGATTGTACGATATGCAATCACACATGTAGAGGCCATGTAGATAATTTTTAATAATCTATTTTAGAGTGCAATTTTGCCATCACCCATTCCCAACCAATGGGATAACCAAGATGCTTGACTATTTCTTTAGGTGGGAGGATCTGACCTGGCCACAAAAGTTGATGCTAATCATAATCTTTTAAAGGGAGCAACTTTGACTATTAAAAATTTACATGTAATCCTGCATCCAAACCATAGAGGAATAGTGCTTTCATGAGAGTCCTTGCATAAGACTTTGTATTCTTGGGAAAAAAGAAAGAGTCATCAGCATATGCCTATGCCACAAATTGTGTACCATTGACCATGGGGAGACCATGTAATTGTCCATCTTGTGTCAATTTGTCCATGTAAAGGAGCATTGGGTGAGTCATGATGGCATACAAAAGTGCACTAAGCGAACAACCCTGCCGAACAGATTTCCTAAGATACCACGAGGTTGAGAATTCTCCACCCAAAATGCATTTAGTTGATCCCTCTTGATAAAGCCAAAAGATGACATTTTTCATTTTAGGTCCAAAGCCCATTCTGTCCATAATCTAAGCTATGAACTTCCATTGTACCATATCAAAAGCCTTAGCTATGTCCACTTGCATGATGAGAACATCTTGATCTGTATACTTGGCATATTCAATGCCAATATAAACATTTACTATAGTGTTAGTGATTTGTCTTTGAGGGATAAATCCATACTGCGTTGGATGCAAACCTCCATGTAGGACACCTTTTATTTTGTTAACAAGCATCTTGGTAACCAATTTATATATGACTCGCATTAAATATATAGGACGCTAATCTAATATGGCTTAACATAGTCTAATATGGCTTAACATAGTTGTTTTTTGGGTATTAATTTAGCAAGCCTTCTTTCCATGAGCATGGCAAGTATCCAACATTCTAGCAGTGATTCACCATATGCAAAATTGGGGATCTCAAAATATTCTAGAACATCTGAAAAAACTCCATTGTCAAGCCATCCTAGCTTGGAGACTTCTATTTACCTAGGCCTTTTAAAGCATCATTCAATTCTACATCCGTGAATGGCTCATCCATATTGTTAGCCTCTTGGTGTGTAATGATAGGCATAACTTGATGCAAGAAAAGTTCTCGGGCATCAAGAGCCTCCCTTGAAAGCGGGAGAGGGGCAACAAAAATGCAAGAAAAGTAATCATGGCAAGCCTTTGCAAGGTGTGTTTTTTTTTTGGTGCATGGCCAAGTACCATCTATTCTTTTAACTCTTGTAATGCATTGTTTTTGCCTGGAAGCATGGAGGCCTTTGAAAAAAGATTTTGATGAGCAGCCTTTATCAAGTAATGGGTTTTGCCTCATCTACTTTGCCATTTATCAAGCTTACGTTCATCATCACGACGAAGAAAAAATTCAGCTTGTGTTAACAGCTGCTGCTGCTCATCATTATTCAACTCTCTAGAATGGTTGATTTCAGTGTACTCTTGTATTGCCAATTTTTCTTGTTCAATTATCCTCCATATACCACTTTCCATAGTTTTGTATCACTGCATTCGCTGTACAAAGCTGAACCAAGTGAAATCTATGTCCTCTTGCATGTGCATGAGAAGAGGACGCATAGCTGTATGTACCAAATCATTGAAAAGAGCATACAACAAAAAATTGTTATTAATCATAAGCAATCTTTTATGAGGTAAGGGACATTCATTGTCAGCCATGCCAAAGTACAAAGCAAGCCATACCGGCAAATGATCAAAAAGGCGCAATGTATAATCAATCCATATCTTACATGTGTATGCATCATATTGAGCAACATTTAGAAGGTACCATCTATCCAAATGTGCCCAATAATGCAAAACAACATAATGATGAAAAGTATAACCCTTTGAATGCAGCATGAGTTGTGTCCACAAATCACATGCATCCAATCTTGCCTTTCAGAGGACATCATATGAGAGCGGTGAGAGGTGTTGTCATGAAAGTCAGGTGAATTATTAAAATCCCCTGTGATGAAAGCATTCCAAATTCATTGGTATGCATGTAAGTAGAGCCACATCTTAGCTCTATGTGCTAAAGTTTGCAAAGCATAAACACTCGCAAATTCATAGAGTTCTCCTTGAATCATACATTGTACCACAAGCCAACTAGGTTTTCCCCCCTATCCAGGTGTGAACGAGCACCTTAGGGTTAGCTAGTATATAAGTATCCTCATTCACAGTTTAGGGTTGCTTGCTCATTTGTACTTGTAGAGAGCTTCATCTCTCTTCTTTTAATCTCTCTCACACTCTACAACCTTGTGTTCTCGTCTTTAAGCATTGTGTGTGTGAGTCTAACTCTACATTCTCTGTGAGCTAACAGTGGTATCAAAGCCAAGCTTTTCCATAGCTTGCTCCTTTTGGTCTTTATCAGTTGGTTGTAGCTTAGCTTATAGCTCTTCAATGGTGGTGCTGCTTGAAGCTTTCCATTAAAGCTTCCATTGAAGCTTTATTTCTCTATGAATAGCGAAGGAGGCTTGCTCTTCTTGAATTGACTCTTCTACTTTACGCACAACTCTATTGTAGTCATTTCTAATCAGTGATTTAATTCTTCACCAAGCAATTCAACTACAGTAGTAGTCAGGCTCTTTTTTTAACAATGATTTAACTCTTCACCAAGCGATTCAACTATAGTAGTAGTCAGCTTCTTTTTTTTTTACAGGTGGATCATTTCGCTTGGTCAGATGATTTTAGTTAGAAGTGTAGTCACCAATATCTTACTCCACTTTTCACCACTTCACCAGTTGGTGACACATGGCACAGAATCACCTGATTTTGAAATCACTCAACTCTGTGATCGTTTTCATTCTATGATCGTTTCCATTATGTGATCATTTTTAATTGAGATTATTTTCGGATGCAATCGCCCATTCTTGGGAGCATTTTCAGGTTGGTCGATCCAACTAGTCAAATCAGCCGATTCCACTTTTCTACTATTCCACTTTATTTGATCACGATTCTAAAAGTCAAATCGTTCAACTCCGATAATCCGATTCCACTTTTTGTGATCGTCCAATTTTACTTTCTTGGATCAACATTCTACTTTCTTGGATCGACCTATTCAACTTTTCGAATGGACCAATTCTAATTTCTTGAATTGCCCAACTCTACTTTCTTGAATCGCCCAATTTTGCTTTCTTGAATCGCTCGACTCTACTTTCTTGAATTGCATTCTTTCCAAGGATCGTCCGTCGATTCCACCTTCAAGGATCGTCTGATTCTACTGATAATTTTCAGCAGTTTGTAAATTGTTCATCAATACCAGTAGGTGACTTTAGTTCAATCTTTATTTTTTTTATCTTTCCTTCTCAAATTCACCAGCAATCTCTGTATATGATTTGTTTGGAATTCTTTCCAAAGAGGATAAATTAGATGATTCAAATTACTCCTTATGGAGTTTTATGGTCAGAAATTTCATTGGTTTTGCAAAGGGTTGATGGGGTCATGTCGGTGGTGATGAGCCCCACCCTAGGCCTAATTGCTCCTGCTACTCCTGAAAGGGGTCAGGGCCAACAGATCTAGCGCCAAGTTCCTCAAGCTATTATTATGACCAAAGAAGACGGGATTGCTCAAGCTTTGGCATTAATTGCCAAAGCTTGAGCATGATTGCCCTATTAGTAAAAATGTCTATTATTCCGCATATTCTCTCTTGTAAAAGCATCCATGTGCTTGCTTGGAACTATGTCTCATGCTAAAAATGGTGCAAGGATTGCATATCGATGAAGTCATTTGTGAAAAAGATATGATTAACATCACCCTTAACTCGATGCCTGAATCTTATCTGGGTTTTAATACTTCCCTTCGGATTTCTTTGAGAGGCAATGCAGTCCCTCTTACCTGTCAAGAGCTTGTTAGCTTATTGTTATAGGAGGAATTGTTCCAGAAAGATGTTCTCGGAGAGCTCTAGCAATGATCAAGCTCTAGTAGCTAAGGGTAAGGGCAAATTTTTTTAGTAGAAGACCAATTCAAACAAAACTTTTGAGACTAAGGTTGGTTCCAACACGCTAAAGAAGGTGGCTTGTCGGTTTTGTAAGAAACTCGGCCATGTAATTAAAAACTGCTTCAAACTTCAAAACAAGGTTTCCATCACTTTTGCCTCTAACAATCAAAGTTCAAAGAAAGAGGACTGTGCTAATGTTGTTGTGTTCATCAAGAATTCTCACTATTGGCTATTTGCATTGCAATTGTGAATAGGATCTCAATGATGCAAGTGTCAGTGCAACTATCTCTAACATATGATTTCTTGACAGTGGTGCTCCTAAGCACATAACTTCTCAAAGAAGTTTGGTCAAACATATGGAGACTATGCAAGGTGTTCCCACTATTACATGTGCCAACAATGCCTCTTACACCCATCAAAGGTATTGGTGAGATTCTCACTATTGTAAGTGTTGAGGATCTTTGTCTTCAAAATATACTCTTTGTTCTAGGAATTCACAAGAATTTGCTTTGTGTGCCCACTCTAACAAGGGGGGCTCTTAATGTTGAATTTGCAAATGATAAATGCATTGTCCATTGACAAAGAAGAACATGATAAACAGATTGTTGAATCTGTTGTGTTTACCCACTCTAGCAAGGGGGGGTCTTAATGTTAAATTTATAGATGATAAATACGTTGTCTGTTGACAGAGAATAGGATAAACAGATCAAGGTTTCCAGCAGTTCTGCCTCCAACAATCAGAGTTCAAAGAAAGAAGACTCTACTAATGTCATTGTTTATCAAGACTTCTCACTAATGGCTATTTGCATTATAATCCTAAACATGATGCATGTCTCAATATGTAATTGTCAGTGCAACTATCTTTGACATATGGTTTTCTTGACAGTGGTGCTTCTAAGCACATAACTTCTCAAAGAAGTTTGGTCAAACGTATGGAGACTATGCAAGGTGTTCACATTGTTATATGTGTCAACAATGCCTCTTGCCCCGTCTCAAAGGTATTGGTGAGATTTTTCTCACTATTGCAAGTGCTGAAATCTTCGTTTTCAAAATGTACTGTTTATTCTAGGAATTCACAAGAATCTACTTTGTGTGCCCACTCTAGCAAGGGGGGGGTTTAAATGTTGAATTTGTAGATGATAAATACATTATCCATTGAGACAGAGAACATGACAAACAAATTGTTGAATCTGCTGCATGTGCCCACTCTAGTAAATAGGGGTCGTAATGTTGAATTTACAGATGATAATTTGTTGTTTGTTGACAGAGAGTAGGACAAACAGATTGTTTTTACAGGATCTTTAACCACCAGTGGTCTGTATAAATTGGACATGTATGATGACAAGTGTGACATTGCTTCTCTGGTAGACACTTCTAGTGAAATGAAAGATGGCATGCTAGGTTAACTTTCTTGCCAACCTTTCCCAAAGAATGCAACAGATAGAACTGATCACAAATTGCGGCTCATACACAGTGATATGTGTGGTCCGATGAGGACTACACAGTGATATGTGTGGTCCGATGAGGACTACTTCTTTGGGAGTACAACTGGTCTTACCCTATGAAAGAAAAATCATAGATATTTTGTCTTTTTGCTATGGTTGAAAATGAAATTGGCTTAAAAGTTCAAACTCTCCGTTCAGATAGAGGGGGAAAATATATGTCTAATACATTTTAAGATTTAAAAAAAAATTGGCACAAAAAGGCATTAAGCATTAGTGTACAACTCCTTGTACACCACAACAAAATGGTGTTGTTGATAAGAGACAAAAAAAGACTTTCATGAAGATGGTTAGATGCATGGTTAAAAGTTAGTATCGTCCATACAAGTTTTAGATGAAAGCAGTTCTTTGTGCTACCTATGTGTTGAACAGATGCCCCACTAAAGCTTTGAAGAATATCACTCCTTATGAGGCTTAGTTTAATCGAACACATATGTGTCTTTGGTTGTTTGGCATATGTACATGTGCTAGCATAAAACAGAACTATGCTTGATGGATAACGTAGTGAAATGCATTTTTATTGGTTATAGTGCTGAAAGCAAAGGTTATCATCTCTACAATCCTCCCACAATGAAGATTATTATTAGTAAGGATGTCGTTTTTGCAAAGGATTCTGTCTATCCAATGATGGAATTCAATAATATCCTATCTTAATTCTCTAGACATATTTGATGGGTTATTGCCTATGCCAATATCTGTTGATTCTCAATAGATTTTGCCTATTGATCCTTGTTTTTATAAGGGGGGAATGCTCAAGGATTTGATGCACCAACTTCAAATGAGCTGGATGATGTAGTACATGTTGAAAGATCAATAAATAATCAATGAATCTATGTTTATGCCTAGATGGGTTAGAAGCACCTTACATAATAGAAAATTGTATGCTCCTTGCAAAGTAGAACTAGATTCGATGCTAGAACTACTTCTTTAGTAAGATATTGCTGACTTTGTATTTCTTAGTTCTCTAAATAATGTAGAGATAAACCAGAGTCTTTTGAAGAGGCTCAAGAAGAGTCTTTTGAAGAGTCTTTTGAAGAGTCTTTTGAAGAGGCTCAAGAAGATCCAAATTGGGTGAAAGCTATGCAAGATGAAATTCATGCCATTCAAAAAAATGATACGTGGGATTTAGTGGATCTACTTGGCAAGAAAGCTATTGTGGGACAAAAGTGCATGATCTCAAAGAAGACAACACTATGGGTTTTCGTTCATCCGTCCATTCCAAGCTATTAGGATTACCCAATATTTCCTCGTGTTTATTAGGAGGTGACTAAAACGAAAATGGATTCTTGGCATAAGTGCATGATCTCAAAGAAGACAACAACACTATGGGTTTTCGTTCATCCGTCCATTCCAAGCTAGTAGGATTACCCAATATTTCCTCGTGTTTATTAGGAGATGACTAAAACCAAAATGGATTCTCTTTATATCTAGCCATACACCATGCGCATGTAGGGATTTCTCGGACTAGGCATGAAAGCAAATCGCCTCACCCAAATGACCCCCATGACTCTCTTTTGAGGGTACAAACACAAGCACACTTCTTATGCCGTGAAAGAGAAAGCTAATGTGGCTCGTCTCTCACCACGCTCATGGGCAACTTCGGAAGGCCAACTACGATGGCAAGCTAGCTAGCTCTTACAGGATTTCCAGAATCAAAATATTTCTAGGAGGGACTTTTGTGCCAGAATCCTCTCTATACTAGAGGTGCTCAAGGAGATGTTGCCAACCTCTTGCCTACAATCATCTATTCAATTTTTAGGGACCCAAACTAGAGAATAATTATGATAATATTACCAATATAATAATTGCTAATGATAATGGTAGAATTATCAATAATAAATAGAAATTACCACTACAATCTAGCATTGATTCCATTGATAATTTATCGATCGAAGGTAATAATTCTTTTAATTTTTGCGTAGCCCTCACAATTTCTTTTTTTTTTTCAAATAAGGGCAGATTATATTAAGAAATTAGAAGAAGAAGTTACAATATATAGAGAACTTTAATAAGCAAAATATCCTTGGAAATGACTGTCTCTCTCATCATAATCAGTTCCTAAATTGCATGACTCAACTGATCCACCTGCCTATCTTTAGCTTTTCTGTGAAGTTGATCTAATTTGGTGTCCAGATCTTTCAGCCTCCTTTGTATGCATCTTTCACTTGAATCAAGTTCTCTTTCAGCTAGATGTGGTTAGTAGGGTTGTATTAAAAATGAACTCAAGTCTATGTAACCAAAGACACCATAGCATTTTAGTTCTTAAGACAACCATGGTGCACCCAATGCTTTCTCCCAGTATTAGGTTTTTCCAGCATAAGGTGTATGCATTTCAATTCTGAATGCATTTGGCCAAAGCATTGAAACACTCTTTTGAAAGAGGACAATGTATGAAGATGTGCAGGTCATCCTCCAGATCACAGCATCTATGTCATTTCCCAACCCCAATATTTAATCTGAGGGCTTTTTGCTATGTCCAAATAGCTCTGTGCATAATCAACCAAGCCAGGCAAGATTTTTTTGGCTCCACATATTTATTCCATAGCTTACCAAAAATAAAGTACCATTGAGATGTGTCCATACATACTCCCCATCTCGTGTTTAGTTTTCAGTGAATAAGGGGAGCACTCTATTTGGGGGGGGGGGGGAATGGGGAACAGACCATTCTGAATCTTCCAATGGAATGCATTGGGGTGTGGAAGATCTCTGATTGAGAGCAGCCAAATGTCTGAGTGGTTCCACAAATTGATCCTTGCCCCAATAAGGTCAAGCTCTGCATTATTGGATACATTATAAGTTCTAATCAATTCAGCTATGGACATCTAGGTATTGTTATCCCTATCCTAGATATCCCACCAACTGCATATGCCAATCCTATGCGTCCTAAGAGCACTCTCAGCCTGAGCATCATCAACTGGGGGGAAGGTGAATGAATTGGCCACCAAAGGGAATCTCTACCATGGATTCCCCAAGTGTTACTAGGTTTCTCAGATAGGACAAGGTCAACCTTTATAGCATTTCAAGTAGACCAAAGTGATGAGACAAGCTGGCTGCTAGCCGGTTTTATAAAAAATTTACTTGCCATGATTGTGAGTGGGAGAAGGTTCTTCCATTTGGGGAATTGTTTGAGTTGGAACTAGCCAGAGTTCCTATTGATCATTCATGCCCAGTCTTCAAAGGGGTGGAAAAAACTTCTCAATATCCATTTGGCTGCCAATCTATCAGCAAGGTTGGTCACATCTTTGAGGCCTAAACCTCCTTTGCTAGTTTCCAAACAACACCAGTCCCACCTAACTTTAGGGATTTTTAAATCCAAGGGTTCCCTCCCCATAAGAAATTCCTACACAGCCTTATGAGTTTCAGTAAATTAGATTCAGGGGGTCTTCAACAAAATATCCTCTGGTGGCCAGACCTATTCTGTCTAAAAGTCTTCCTCCTGTTGGGAATGGTGAACTTATCTCCTTTGTCCTTTGAAGAAGAGGGTGCTTGGGGGGGGGGGGGAGGGGGGGGGAATGGCCTGATTATTACTTACTCCAATGGGTTGGCTTTTGCTGTTGGCAGGTTGTTGGACAGGGGGATTGGTGGTGATCTGGTTGGGATATTTGGAAGGACACTCTTTGATAACATGCCCTTGCTTTCCACAATGGAAGCAGGCATTGGGAAGGTGCTTGTACAAAATTTCCTGTTGAATGTTATAGTAACCACCATTAATCTCAATTTCATCTATTACGGGTTTGTCTAGATCAACTTCCACTAATATTTGAGGATGCCAAGCAGGATTGTGCTCATTTTTTGGTCTCATACCTAGCACTTTGCCGCCTAAGGGGGACTTGAATCGAGATGCATTGATGAAGTATGACTAGGTGATTGAAGACTTCTTGGACACCAAGAAGCAACTGGAGGAATCCAGAGCCAAAGTAGAAGAACTGAACCTGTTGCTACTGCAGAAACAAGTAGAGGAAGGTGCACAGGCAGCCAAGAAGACACCAGCAAAGGACGCCTTCCCTTCAGGTAATCCTGTTTCCACTAAACCTCTAGTATGCTTGCCACCAGACTTGGTTTATTCTATGGAAAAGGATTACACAGCCAGATGCCTAGTAGGATTGCTTTTTAGCCCTCACAATTTCTATATGCTAAGTTGAAGAGAAAAATAAAGCAAAATTTTATTGCTTGACCCATTTGTTAATGTTATCTACAAACCCATTTGTTAATGTTATCTACAAGCTTGAGAGTATCTGCATGGCAATTGGTGCATCTATGACCGTTTAGTTAGTTGTTAGTTATTGCCATTGCGTAAGAGGTGCGCATTAGTAATAATCAATGATTGAGCAAACACATAATAATAAATACACTCTGTGCTTTGCTTTAGATTAGTAACTGCCGCTCCTTTGCCCTAGATGAAGCTTTCTCCCTCGCATATGTTCTCGGGATGTTCATCTCCATGCATCATGCTATACTCTTCGTTGCAGGCCCAAAACTGCACGAATCGTCTTGGTGGAGCTCTTGCATTACCAGACAAGCCCTCTGCGGCTAGCTCACCAGGTAGGCTTCAGGCTCTTTGTAGGTTTCATTTTAGCTTCCAAATTTTTGTTGTTTTGAATTCAATTAATTCATGGGACCCTTCGATTGTTCCCCTAGCTTTCTGTCTTGGTGGGGGGCAACCGGTCTTAGAGAAGAGGCAGAGGCTATTGCAGCTTCATGCACGTGCATCTCGACAGGCCATTGGCGGGGCAGCTTCCCCTTCTACCGAAATTTTCTCGGAAAAAGCCATAGCCAAGCTGGTTGCCATTGTGGGGGATAATGCTGCCAGCCCCTTAGGGCAAGCCACCTGGGAAGATGTCATGCAACATACAGTGAGTGCTTTGCCCACATTTTAATTTTCAACCCTTTAAATGTCAAATCGTTTTCTTTAGTGATAGAAGTAGACGTGTTAAAGGCCTAGGTCCACACGCAGCTGACTGGAAGATGGTCCCTCCTTGGCAGGCCCAGCGTTTGAAATGGGTGAACGATTGCTATGAAATGATTGTTTTCAACGACAAGACGTTGCCATATGAACAGCCCAATGGAACATGTAGAGCAGACATGCAGACAGCAGACATATGGGTGGTTGTGAGTGTAAACGACCCTACTTCTGTGGATTGGATCCTCAAGCATTCTGCCAGTGTTCCAAACCTTGTTTGTTTCGACTCTTCGTCTTATCTAAAGACAAGACTGAAAGGAAAAGTCTTACTGCCCAAAGATCCTATTGTGAGACTTCGTGCCGTACTTCCAGGAAATGACATGAAGGAGGTGTTGCAGGTGGTGAGCCTTGTGGAAGAAGCGTGGATGCGGAATAACAGTGATGACATCCGCTTCGTGCTACTGATTTTGATTGATAAATATGTCTCACCCGTTGAAAGCCTCAAGAGCTTGCGAGCCAGTGACTGGAATACCCTTAAGTGTATGCTTAAAAACTGTGGTCCCCAGATTCTGGCCTGCCTTTCCAATCCCAATTGTAGAAAAGCATTGTCTTGTCTCACAAGCTGTGCACCAACAGATCAAGTTTGCAGTTATCAGTGCATTGTGTCTTATGAAAGCCCTGAACTGGAAGCGTTTTCTCTGTGTGTCCTGCAGAAACATAACTGCCTCGGCTTGACTTCTGATATCCCCTCACAGCCTGATGTGCAACCAATGAAGATTTTTAGAGACAAGCCCCTCAGCCATGCCCTTGCCGAAGATATTTTTGTTGGCTGGTTCGGGAAGCTCCAATGGAGTTGGAGAGTTGCAGCTGGGCAGAACCCTGCATATGATCAATTCCCTTGCCAATTCCAAATCTTTTACAGAGGGAAGGCTAAGGGCTCAATGTGGTATGATCCAGTGTTTCAAGTCAAAACGCTGGATGGCAGATTGGTCTGGAGACGAAGGCACTACAGGGTGAAAAGGGGTGCTACACCAGGGACCTTTTTTTTCTCCGTACTAGACAATGGTGTAGTGTCTAAAGAATTCTGGCGAATCGTTGATGTAACAGATGACTTGGGCTGGGGACTTTTCTTTTATAGTGGCGCGGCAGCAGCTGCTGGCCAGTCT
The DNA here is from genome assembly GCF_041138505.1 of Cibotium barometz. Classification (NCBI taxonomy): domain Eukaryota; kingdom Viridiplantae; phylum Streptophyta; class Polypodiopsida; order Cyatheales; family Cibotiaceae; genus Cibotium; species Cibotium barometz. The sequence goes on along the minus strand of NC_141097.1, from coordinate 39,995,328 downwards.
TACACAGGTGCTGTTCTGGTCACACCGGATGGTCAGTGGCCTAATATATCTGAGCATAAGAGGCTTAGTATGGCTCTAGAAAAATGTGGAGTCAAGGACTGGGAAATGTATATGGTCAACAATACATCTTGCGAAGGTCCTCCATTAGGAATACCAGAAGATGCAGGTGTACAACTCACATCATTATGGAGATAAGAGCAAGTATGTTTTGGCCTACACAAGCTGATAGTAGAGCTTGGTCAGCTTGTGGAATAGTGAAACAAGGGGAATCACTCAGTGATGGTGAAACCAAATCGCTATACCTTTACCGACTAATGGGGGTGTTTAAGCCCAAAAGTCTGTACCCTACCTGGCTGTGACGAAATTTGGAAGGTCTCTTTTTGTATTACTCCCTATGACCATTACATGGGGAAGTATGAGTCCCCAATCTTGGAAAGAAATAAGGACATGCTTGAGTTTATAATAAACTTTATGATGTGGTGTTGATCAAATTTCGCAAAGTTTTAGTGTTTCATTGTTGTCTTTAAGACATCTTGAATGTCATTTTCAATTTGTTTTTCATAGACTCTCATTGACATTGAGGCAAAACAAATATTCCTATTTGCGTTTATATTCTTTACTATTCAAAAGTGTGTGGTGCACCTGCAGAATATGATTAGCAGCCTCTGCAATGGATGGGATGTCCATGTGACCCTAGGAATGAGTTTGGGAAGGGAAGAAGTGGATTTAGGCCGCTGCATGTAGGTGCCAGATGGGCCTGGAGAGGTGGCTGACAGGATGGGCAGCCAGTTGTTCAGGTTGGGCATCAGGCCGATCAACCAACCAGCTATGTAGGGGGCTGATGGCTTATAAATAGCGCCCCACCCCTCTTTCGCCACTTTGCCATCAAGCTTTTTGCCTTCCAACAGTTCAACAGAAGCTCATAACCATGATTTTTTTATCAGCAGTCAAGCAGTTCAACAGGTGGTCATAAGCATGCGTTTTTTATCAGCAGTCAACCAGTTCAACAGGAGCTCATAAGCATGCACTTTTTTAGCCGAATAGCAGAACAGCCAGCGTTTAGGAAAAGCATCTGCAATTTGAGTTTCATCTGCATTTGGTCACCTTCAGATTAGGTTTAAGTCATGGATGAGAACAATCTATTGTATTTTGGAGCTTTTGGCCAACAGATTAATACAGGGACTAGTTGCTTGTTATTGGATGCATCCGGTATTAAAGCCTAGGGTTTTTCTTTTGTTGTATTGGTTGCTGACTAGGGGTCAGCCCATGGAGTCAGGAGAGTTTAAGAAAAGTTCTCTTGGTACCCTTGGGTCAATTCCACTTTTCCTCCGTTTCTCTCATGGCCATACGAGCAGATAGCAGCTTTGATCCTTACGTTTTCTGAACTGATGGAAGCTTTCTGGCAAGAGTTCAATACTCTACTTGCAGTGTCCTACAAGAAAGTTGACAACAAAGTCATCACAATGATCATAATGAGATGAAAGCAGAGTCGCCATGATCATCATGTGAGAGCTGTTACTCCCATCGCCACAAGGGTCATCTTCAGTTTCGATTGCGTTGGATCCTTAATTGTGCGGCTCCAGTTTCAGTTTCAATTCTTCCGGTTCTTGTTCTCCGTCTACACTGTAGCATTCCCACATTGGACTGTTGGGCCGTGCTCAAGATGCTGAAGCCTCCCAAATTCAGTGGGAAGATGGTTGGAGGCAGCCAGTGTGCTTGAGAGATGACAGCCGCTCTAATGACAGCAGATGGTTCCTATTTGTTCCTGCTACACATGGTCTGGATAGCTCTGCCTTGTTATGGTGGGAGAACTATTTGAAGCACCGTGGGGTTTGGACTTGGGACTACTATTGCCGATGATGAACGGTCCTAAAGGAGGTTACCCCATGTACTACCGACACGATTTTAAGTAAATTTCTCTTAGAAGCAGTGTGAGTAGGGAACTGACCATCTGGTCCATTTCAGGAAGCTGTCACTCATGCTTTGGAAGCCCATCAAGCCTAAAGAGTAGGCTACTATTCTTCTTAAATGTACTGCTTTCAAACTTCAACAAACTCAAGTCTGCTTGTGTTATGGCCCTAAAGGTCTTAACATGACCGGTATAAGATTTGAGGCTAGTGGTGACCTTGAATAGGGACACTACGGGTATTAAGTGACTTATGGGCACTTAAAACATGGGTTAGTGTGAAAAGAGGGGAAAATTTCTCAATTTTTAGTTTCTATTTTATGTTAAATCCGAGTTATATATTTTCTGGATCCTTTTGGATTTTGTAACGCCTTGTTTCTATAAAAGGCTCCTCTCCATAATTCCCTTTATTATGCCCCTACTTTAGGCAGGGGAGGGGAGTTGTTTTGGTATGCCGATGTAGGTTGTCTGTGTCCCCTAGGCAAGATATGACCTCTGAGTCCTTTGCACTGAGCCATGCTTTTTGAACCGCTGAGCCATGCTTTTAGCCTCTGAGCCATGTTCATGAGCCCTTGAGTTGGTTGTGGGGTCCATGTTTGGTCTGCTTTTGTTGGTGTACGGGCCTATTGAAGGTTATGTATGTAACCCCACCATCACTCCGAAGGGGTTTGTTGGGTATTTCGGAGTTATTGAGTCTAGTCAAGTGTCCTTAGTGGTGTGAACACCTTAGGGTCAAAAGATAAGGCCTTGTTCTTATAAAAGCATGTACTTGGGTTCTTCATTCTTACATATATTATGAGTACCATTCAAGTTGTGCAATCTCTCTCATACTTGAGCACTACTGTTTCTCTCTCTATCTATACACTCCACCATGATGATGATATTTCATCCTCCATAGCTCCGTGAGTGATCTCCTGTGATATCCAATAAATATGTCCTATCATTGTGGGAAAATAGCGAACTTTGCATATGATTCTATCCAAAAGTTTCCACGACTCTACCAGCTATACTCAGGCCAAATAGTATTCAGTGAAGAGCGAATTCGCGATTGACTAGGCTACTATGGATGACCAAGTTCTATCTCTAGTGCCAATCCATACCCTTGTCCAGTTCAAGATGTGTAATGGGGTTAAGTGTGTTAGAATTAGTGCATCTTACTGTCATGGGGTTGTCCCTATTTATTGGGGATTTTATGTATTCTCCCTTGTGGTGTAGTAGGTCGTGACCTGGTCAGCCTGTTCTAGAGGTAGTCGGCCAGGTCATTTCATCACTATATATGAGGAGTCTCCCCATTATTCACTTCAGTCATCCAATCCCTTGCACATTGTTCAACACTTATGTTGGCTATTGCCATTGTAAAGGTGGTTGCTATTATAAAAGGTGATCTTGTCCACTCTCTCCTTCTCCTTTTCTCTCTCTCTCTCTCTCTCTCTCTCTCTCTCTCTCTCTCTCACACTTGTTTTGTTTATGCTTCCGCTTGTGCATTCTCCAACACGGTATCATTCGCCTAGGTTCCGTGGCTACTCCATTTCTGCAATCTGCTTGCCGTTTTCTTCAACTATGTTGTGTGTTTTTCTTCCATAGCTTCTCCTGGTTGTAGATTAGTCTCCTAGAGTGGCTGCGTTTCAGTACCTTGCTATGTTTTTTGGTCCAGTCACCATCTTCTTGCTGTCGGCCACCCTCAAGGCTGCGTTTTGCTCTACAAAGGCAGGTTGTGAACTTTTTTAGCTACGTTTTCTACTTTAGCATCTATTGGTGGTGAGTTTCTTGCATGTGGTGTTGCCAGACAAGTGGCTCTACATCTTCTTCTTCCTCCATGAGTCCCTGTGCTTCCAGTAGGAGGTTCCCGGTGGTTCCAGGTGGTTCTAGGATTGTTTTATTGCTCTCCAGCCTCTTTCTCTCTCAGATTTGAGAGGGGGCTGATTGGTCCTGGTGCCTCACTTTGTTGGAAAGCACTCGAGAGGAGTTTTGGATAGCTGAGATTTGTGTACTTTGTTGCTGTGGATATGGCTCCCCCCTTACGAACAAGGATGACAAGTTGAACGGACCCAACTATGCCATTGGAAGCTCCAAATGCGGATCTGGTTCATCCACAAGGGTTTGTGGGATATTGTTCAGGGCAGTGAGAAGAAGCCCGAGCGCCCTCAGAATTGTAGGAGGTGGACTCAGGATCAAGAGGATGAATTTCTTGCGGAATTACTAGACTGGGAGAATCAAGATTCGAAGGTGCATTCTGTGCTTGTGTGGACCATTACATAGGAGGTCTCACTGGCCGTGCAAACTCTCACCATTGCTCATCAGGTATGGTCTAAATTGGAGGATCTCTTTGCTCGAGATTCGTTAATTAGAGCAGTTACCTTACAAGGGCAACTCTAAGGTTTGTTATTTCCTGCACACAGTTCTATGCAGTCGTTCCTCATAAAGGCCAAAGTTATCCATGACCAATTACTGGCAATGGGTGCTGCTTTGGCCTCTGCTCAGTTGGTTGCACTTATCCTCACCAAGCTTCCCCTGGAGTATGATGTGGTTTCTCGAGCTTTGAGGTGCCATGTCATAACCACTCAGCTAGATTTTGATAATCTTAGCTCCCTACTCTTGGAGGAAGAGTCTGTCCTCGTTTCTCAGGGTAAGATAAAGATGTCTCTTAACAGTTCTGATCAGGCACTTACTTTAGTTCAGAAGAAAGGTCGGAGTTGCTACCTCTCTTGTGGAAAGAGAGGACATATGTCCAAGGATTGTTTGTCCAAGAAGAAGGACAACACCAAGGGCAAAGACACGACAAACGACAGTGATACAGATTCCTCTAGTAACACATCTAGGGCTCCCATGGCACTTTCAGCTCAGGAGGACCCAGATGGTGTACTTCTCTAGTATACATGCAATTCCCCCCATGTGCTTCCAACCAGAGGAGGCTTGTGGGCAGGAGAGGGGGCTAATTGCAGCTCCACTTACTAGTGCATGGGAACCGTGATTCGGAGTTTTAAGCATTAGACATCTGGCACTAATTCTAACACCCCCTCTGTAGCTCATAGTGTGCAAGAGTCTAAAGAAAATAAGTTGATGAAGACGCAACCATGGACCCTCCATCACCCCGCGATTACTGGAATCACCTGTGCAGTGAACTCCAAGAATAGATGATGAGCTACTGTATATACCACACCCATAATCCCCAATAGTGCACGAAAAACACATCACGTCCCAAAAACCTCGAACAAAGAACTCGGAATAGATCTTGTTCATAATTTCTGCTACACCAAAGATAACCATGTCCTGCATCTCAGTGTTATGGAGTTGTCCCTATTTATTGGTGATTTTATGTATTTTCCCTTGTGTAGTAGGTCGTGAGCTAGTTGGCCTGTTCTAGAGGCAGTCGGCCAGGTCATTTCATCACTATATAAGGAGTCTCCCATTAAACACTTCAGTCATCCAATCCCTTGCACATTGTTCAACACTTCTGTTGGTTATTGCCATTGTAAAGCTGATTGCTATTATAAAAGGTGATCGTGTCCACTCTCTCCTTCTCCTTTTCTCTCTCTCTCCTCTCTCTCTCTCTCTCTCTCTCGTTCTGTTTATGCTTCCGCATGTGCATTCTCCAACAAAGTGGTCCAAGGGTCCTACTCTTGTGATCTCTCTAAGAGTCCTTTCAACGAGCTCATCTAACTAGTGTTTGGGAATTATACTTGATCCTAGGATCTAAGTTCACTTGATCATAATTTGGCATAGATCCATGAATAGTATTACTTGATCCTGTCGTCAAGTCTAATGAGCATCTAGAATAGTACCACTTGTGACTCGTTCCATGGGCCCTGGGAATAGTACCACTTGTGCCTAGAATAACACAGACTTTGAGAATAGTACCACTTGAGCCTAGTGCCAAAACAAGTCCAATGAGCCCCATGATTGTTGGAAATACCTCATATAGCTCCAATGGAATCCTCATTTTCATAAAGAGCATTCTAGTTGTACTATAGACCCTTATCCTTCATTGAGCAGCCTCCATTGAGCATTCTAGCTGTACTAAAGACCCTCATCCTCCACTGAGAAGCCTCCATTGAGCAGGCGGCATGCTTTCTGTGCTTGGGAACATATTCCCTAGACTAGGTGGATTCCAAAAGGAGTCTCCACCTAGAGCACCACAACCTGCTCTTTCCCAAAGCTAATGGGAACTATGCATGTGCTTATTACCTACTTATATGGCCATCGGTCATTAGGTTAGGGGTGCCTTCTCCGTATTTAAACAGACCTTCAGAGCATGGTTTTTCTTTCCAAGTCTTCAAGAATGGTCATCCTCAAAGCATTCTAAACGTTGTTGTTTTCATGAATCCCACTCAAGAAAACATTCCATATTCTCCTTGCAAAGTTACAAGGGTAAGGTATCCACATAACCGATGCAATACTCTTGTAGACTACATAAGAAAAATAACAAATACTGCAAGCTTGAAAAACTCAAAATATACGTAGCTTTTTATAGTTATTAGAGTCAAATTTTTGTTGTCCTCAAGTATGAAGAGGAGGTCCTTTTGCCATTGCTGAATATTTTGAGATCCAAATTGGATTGTCTGCTATATCTCTTACGAGGAAGTAGACGTATGGTTCTCAAATTGGGTTTGTGCACAAGCAATTGAGTTGTGAGGAAAATCCCCCCCCCAAAGTGTTCGTTGAAATCTCTCAAAATCTGGTAGATGCTTTGGCTAGTGGATTGGTAGGCCTTTAGCTTATTAGCCACAGTAATTTGCGACTATTTTCCTTAGTTTAAAGGATAGCTACGCTCTAATATCAATGTAGCCCAGTGGGGTTTTAACACACGACTAATAATGTGATTAAACACTTAAATTATAGGCATTTAAATCACAGGCATAACTTGAGAACTTGACACCATACTAGGATTGGAAATGGCCATCCCCCACCCTCCCTTGGAATTTATGTCATATTACTAAGGAGAAGTTACCATTACAAGCTTTTGGGGTGCTTCTTGTGCTTATCACCAGATTATCTAGATTAGAAAGTACAGTGTCATAAAAGATATCCAAGTATCCAAGGTTTCCTGTAAGACCTTAAACTACATCTAGCAAGAATGTTGTGTTTGCAACTCTTCAAACTCTTCATAAAAGCAATCCCATTTGCAATCTCCAATCATAGGACAAGGGAATCTCATCATGTGACTTTAGTGAGTTGGTGGCCATAAACTCCAAGTGGGAACCATAATCATGGTGTCGTCACGCCGGTGTGTATAGGGCCATACGGAAAGTCATATCATCAACAACACATGCAAAATGATGGTGGAGGAGAGCTCTATACAGTTTTGAAGGGTACAATGACACGTCAACATAGGGTCATCAGGTGTACTACCAAGTCAGTAGCCCATACGATCCGCAGAGTAGCAGAGGAGGGTGCTTAGCTGATGGTGTTGGAGGCAATGGAGATGTTGGAAGATACTCGATGGCTAGGTATATGCATAAGGTGGCCTGTATATATATCTATGAAATCCTCCACTTATGTATACAAGCTATTCATCTCATAAAAAATGACGTCCCTGCTTACTTGCTCTCATGCGTAGTAGAGATATATCATCTATAACCTTTCTTCTCAAGAGAATATCCAATTAAGATACATTTTTCTACCTTTGGATCCAAATTGCTTCTCACCTAATCTGGCAAGCAATGCATCCAAACACTTTCAAGTGTTAAATTTGGGTTCCTTCCAATAAACTTCTGTTCACGCATCATGCCATGAACTCCTGCAATGGGGGTTCTATTCATATTTAAACCATGGTAGTTGTTGATATTGCTTCAACCTAAAAATAATGAGGCATTCCTTTCTCATTCCTCAATGCACACATAACTTCTACAATATGCCCGTTCTTCTTTTCTACAATCCCATTTTATTACGGCATGTAAATAGCCTCTTTATCCCATGCTCTCTTATCACTGGATTTGGAGAAATATTCTCCCCCACTGTCTGATCTTAGGCATGCCAAGTTGTCTTTCTTAACTGTAGCCTTGAACCTCTAAAAGTGTGTAAACACTTTGCTTTTCTCTTTCGTGAAGTATACCTATATCTTCTAATGTGATCATCAATTTAAGATACATGATAGTTGCATCCTTTGATTGACGTCGTCTTTTCTAGTCCCCAAACATGGGAACAAACCACATCCAAGGATCTTTGACGTACATTCTTATCATGTGGAAATACAAGCTTAGAATATTTTCCCAATTGGTATGCTTCAAGTACTTTCTGCATTCGATCCATACTTTGGGCCTGCATATTTTTCAACCACCACTGAATGTTGACATTACTAACATTTATATCAAATGTCAAGGATTGCAATCACACATGTACCATGTGCAAACACTTTAACCTTAGGCATATTTACATCCAATGTAAACATTCTTCCCCACATGGCACTGGTTATTGGAAGAATGCTTACATTCAATGTAAACATGCTTCCAATTCTTTTTTCCTTTACAACCATGTGGCATTGGTTATTGAAATCTTCTACATAACGCCCATGAGGGTTAAACCTCACTTGGCAGACCCTGCTCAACCATTTGTCTAAGGGAAAACAAGTTCTTTATAATTTTTGGAATATGATGTATATTAGCCAGGTACTTCATTTTGCCATCATGCATAGACCATGACACCTCACCAACTTTTGTAATAGGATACGTAATATCATCACCTATTTCCACATACCCTAGTTTTTTTCACTTTTTTCCATATCTCTAAACTGCTCTCCATGATTGGCCACGTGGTTTGGTTCTAGCACCCAAATAAACATACCATACATCTCCAGGGTTTCATGAATATGTAGTCATGAAACTAATCATATGTTATATCACAAAAAGCTGCTCTCTTTTATCTTTGCCTTACTTGTGCATAGTTTCTTTGTTGTTATTGTTATAACTTTCCACTTTTAATATCATTCAGCTTTTTATAGTAATGCTTTGCTATATGACTTGGTTTGGCATAATAATAGTACTCCATGCTATTTTCACTCTAATTTCTTTGCCATTTCTTACTTGTATCTTTGGTGTGCTTTTGTGCTTGAGGATGCATAGTTCCCATGTTGTTGTTGTAACTTTCCATTTTCAATATTATTCAGCTTTTTACAACAATCCTTTGCTATACAACTTGGTTTGGCATAATAATAGTACTCCATGCTATTTCCACTCGGTACTTATGCTATACAGCTTAACCAAGGTATCCCATGCATCCTTAAATGTGGTTGCATCTTGTATATGACCGATCATAACGTCTTACACACTAACATACAAACGATAGATCACTTTGCTAGGTTTCTCATACCAAGCCTTAAAGGCATATGTCTATTGAAGAGTGACATTTTCTTTCGGAAGCTCTGACTCCTTCTTGTCACCTGAAAAACAAACTCCTAATATCCTTTTTCCATGAGAAAGATTCTCATCCTAAAGTTCCATGCTTGGAGTTTGTTCTTATCCAACTTCTCACTCACAATCTGGGATAGACTATTATCAGACATGATTACTTACATCAATTTACCAAACTATGTTGCTTGCTAAAAACTTCTACACTTACAGTAAACATGTAATCTCCAACACAATCAACTCTTACGATATTGTAAACTTGTTATACTGCTATTGTATATTAACCAAGCACATAAACATACATCTACCACCAACAACATGTAAATCTTAGATTCTCTACACAAACTGTCTTGCAACCAAATTTATGATGCAACTATGCATCGAACAAAAAATTGGGCATACATGAGCTGGCGTTATAATAGTACTATGCTAACTCTAGTAAACCAAAGTGATTGTGAACATAGCCAATAAACCACTGGCAGCATATTACCCATAACCTTACCAACCATGCTAGTGACATAAGTGTGGAGATGTGCCATCTTGGTATGTCACCCATATTCACACTAATTGAGCTTGATATTTCAACATGAACCACATTCTTTCTCTACCAAATCTTTGATTTGCTAAAACCTAGATTGAAGCATTATATTTTTGCTTGAGAAAGTAAACCCATACCTTTCTTGTCATATCATCCACCACAAATGCCATGAAGAGATCCTTTGATAAATGTTGCTTGACATTTCCCAAAATATGGATACAAAATCTCTAACCTTTGCATTGCTACCTTTGTTAAACCTAGTTCTGTGTTTCTTTCCAAATAAGCAGGATGATATATAGCTTCTTATTTATTAAACTATAAAAGTTGAAACCCTTCCATAAGACCACCTCTTTTCAAATGCATGACATTGTCCTAGCCTTTTATGCCATAGTGTATGTAAGCATGATGTGGGTTAGCTTTAAGGGTCTTCCAATTCTTTCTCAATGGTTGGGTAACAATTTTTTCATTATCTTTGAACTCTTCAACAAAACAACCGTTTACACTAAATCTTACCTGCAAACCTTGCTCATCGATTGAAATTAAATTCTTGGTAATGCCCATGATAAGAAGAATGTTGGTTAAGTCCTTCACTTGGCTTGATGGAATAGTGCTTTGACCTTCAATTGTATGATGTTAAGAATCATCTCTTATAATGAATTTGCATCCTTTTATATGGGCTGAATTGATTTAAACCAATCAATTTATGATTCATATGATTTGAAGCTCCTGAATATTAAAATATCAATCATTTTGCAACTAACTCTTGTCGTTGCGCAACCAGCTCTTGTTATTGTGCCATGGAGATGCTAGAGTGATGGCTTTTTCTCCTCTTACCATTGGAGATGCTAGAGTGATGTCAACTCATCCAATGAATACAAAAGTGACAAAGTGCTTGTAGTCTTTCTTAACTCCGTTGACAATTGCATGTGCCATCTCTCTATCTTTGATAGTCTCACCAATTGCCATAACCTCATTCTGGATCCTTGAGCTTAAGTAGGTATTCATGCATACTCTAATTTGGGCTATTTATAGTATCCATTGAGATTTTATTTCAAATACATAGCTCTAATAACTCTAATAGTGCTATTTCCTTCAAACATACTGGCAATAATGTCCCATGCTTCTTTTGCACTTATAGTAGTAGATCTAATATACCTAACCATATCATTGTTATTAACATTGATGTTGATGAGCCTTGAGCTTGGCTTGCTATTCTGTCCCAGTCATTCCCTTTGTTCTCCACCATGGGCTCATATATTGATTCTTCACTATTCATGATTTTCCTCATGCTCTTGATTATTTAGCAATGCCTACATCTTGAACTTCCAGGCATTATAGTTTCTTTTGTTAAGCTTGCTTGCATCACCAAGAAGGGAGATATCACTTAGGGCTATTGAACTAAAGTAAAACCTTGAGTAATTTACTAAGGCTTTATTGGAATTCTTGCTAGACTTGTTAAGAATCACACTCACTCAAGACCTGGGGCTTGCTATGATACCATGTTGAGAAATAAGTGGTATATAACACTATAACACTATCACCTACTATCTAATTATTAGCATAGCACTATGACACATTATGATACTAAAGTGTTGTGACTATTATAAAGCAATATTCTATTTCAATGAATAAATTTACAAAATAAACCTAGCTTAATCAACACAACCAATGATTAATTACATAAACAACAATCATTATTAAACAATAGACAAGCTCAAGGAAGACTTAACAATGATTATATTACTCTAGAAATAGATGTAGTATGTTGAGATATCGAGCTCAACTAGTGCTGTTGGACATTGATGACCCACTTGGGTACCACTAGCATGGTTGGTGAGATTATGGGCAATATGCCACCCCAGTGTGGTTTATAGGCTGTGTGATAAAAACCACTTTGGTGTACTAGAGTTATGGGGGGGGGAGGGCATAGTTACATTACTCTAGCTCGTGCAGTTACGTTCGCACTATGGATCAACTATTGTATGTTATAGTAGGAGAGTACTTTTCTCTTATATAGTATGTCCTTTTATTTCTTTGTGTGATGGTTGTATAGAAGAGAAGAGAAGAGAAGAAAATTCAGCCATCCATCTCTCTTATGTGCTTATCTACTCTTGTGTATGTGTGTTTTCTTGCAAGGAGCTCAGGATCTACATCTCCCCCACATTCTTCTCATGGTATTAGAGCATTAGTTTGTGTGAAGAGCTCAAGAGAAAAGTAAGAAGAAGCGGTACATGGGTGAGGGTAATTCCATCTCTTTTCCTCTTTGATTTTGGAGCTTGGGTAGCTATGAGAGATAGGGAAGTCACTGTCTCATATTGAGGCATCGTCCTAGTTAAAGGAAGAAAATTGTGTTATGTATAATACTATGTTAACTATAATCTGGGTGTTTTGGCGTGATTCCAGGCATGTTTCGGGTCCTATTTTGGCTTTGTAAATTCTCCGCTAGCGCTTTGAGAAAGTGTCATTTTTTACTGTATGTGCCCAATTTCTCTTTTGGAGGAAAGTTATAGCATAAATTTGGTTACAAAACAGCCTATGCAAAGAATTTAAGATTTACATGTTGTATGTTTATGTGATTGTTCCCCATATACAGTCGTATAATACCATTGTGTTGAAGATTGCAAGTTTGTTGTAAGAGCATAAGTATTTGCAAGTACTATTTGATTAGTTGCTGTAAGTAATCATGATTGGCATTCTATCCTAGATTGTGAGGGAGAAGTTGGAACAGAATACCTTCCTAGCATGGAAGTTTAGGATGAAAAAATAATATTGGGAGTTTATCACATGTGATAAAAGGAGCCAGAGCTTGTTGACAAAAATCCCACCCCTCTCAGCAGTAGATGCAAGAATATAAAGCACATCATAAAAGAGCCAGAAAGGTGTTATACTGGTTTTCTATTAGTGTGATAGACTCTATGATTTTATATATAAACCTTGGAAGATGTAGCTAAACCAAGAGCTGCATAATGTGACTAGAGGAAAGCTAAGTATAAATGATTTTATATATAAACCTTGGAAGATGTAGCTAAACCAAGAGCTGCATAATGTGACTAGAGGAAAGCTAAGTATAAATGATTACTACAGTGAAGAGCTTGCAAATGGCCTTTTCTTCTATTAGATCACCATTAGATGATGATAATATAGTATCGGTGACCTTGAATGGCCTTGGCAAGGAAAACAATCAGTTTTAGACCTCCATTGGAGTTTGCGAGAACTTTCCTAATTTTTTGGAACTGATTGTTCTCCTCATTTGTGAGAGAAGATAAATATTGGGTAGGTTCATCCTTCAAAAGTTCACATGAGCGGACCTTCTACTATTGAGATAGAGGTAGAGGTAGATGCATAAACAGGTGGAAGAGGCCACTCTAGTGGTAGGGGTAGATAGAGAGGCCAAGGCAGCTGGCAAATAAATAAAAACGTAAATAGCATGTAGCAATATTACTATAGCAAATCAAAGCACATTGCAAAGCATTTCTATAAAAAGAAGAATGATATCAAAAGTAAAAAGTTATAGCAAGGCAATTCCAAGCTGGACCCTTGATGATATCCTTAATATACTTGTTGGCTCCTCCTTGGTCCTCCAAGCGCTGACGCTCTACCAACTTCCCATGCTTGTTAAAGTAATGTCCTCAATAAAGTCAAGAGCCTCATCACCCAATCTTATTGAAGGTAGGGTAGAAGTGTAGTAAAGAAGAGCACATGGTTGCCTTATGCTCTTTGATTTGTGCCACAATACGGCGGTAAAGGATTACCATGCCAATTAGGTCATGTATGGCAGCCAATGAACTAGCTCGTAAAGCTTTATATGCTACCCACGTATTTGCTAGGCCTTCTTCGTGAATCCATGTCTTTGCATGGTCCACTATGGCATCCACCATGGTAGTCAGCTCTATAAACCGATTTACATTCAGAATAATTGGTTTTACATCAACATTTCCACATGAGTTCTTCAAGATCAAGCACCATGCATGGTAATTTAATATAATGGGATGCACTCGTTGATTATAAATATCTAGTACTTTCTCCATGCAGATGTATTCTTTGAAGATAATCATATTCACCAAATGCTGGCACCTTTCCACAGAGTTTGGTGAGAACATGTGAAGGTTCAATGGGCTGGTCTAATCATATCCCTAATACATAAATATTAAAGATATTGCTTAGATAGCCGAATGGAGGTACTGGGTAGGATCATGGTGTTGCAACACCACATTCAGAAGTTGCACTGCCACCTCCAGGATTAGCCAATTGATCCTTTTCAACATCGGCCTCGATTAACTCAGTTTGATTCCATGCTCATGGGCTTGAGGGAACTTTCTTTGGCCAGCTTTGTTGGATCTCATAGAATGGAGAGTCGGACTCACACACACACACACAATGCTCAATGAAAAGAACATAAGGGTGTAGAGTGTGAGAGAGAATGTTAAGCTCAAAGGAGAGAGATGAAAGCTATTGACAAGTACAAAGAGAAAGTACAAATGAGCAAGTAGCCCTAAAATATGAGTAAGGTTACTTATATACTAGCTAACCCTAAGGTGCCCATTCACACCTTGATGGGGAACCCAATGGGACAAAAGTGCCCATGACATAAGTGCATGACCTCACTATGAAGTACAACTAGATAGCTAACAAACCCTCGTGTAGTACAAATGTGAGGTTTATAGAGATTATAAATCAGTCTTTGAAAGGGAAGAGGCCCAAAGCTTTGTGGAGGGCCTTAAACTTTTCACGTGATAAGGCTTTAGTGAAAAGATGTGCCACGTTATCATGTGTACTGCAATAGATCATAATTCTCTCTCCTCCATGGAGTCTCTGACATAGTGATAATGCACTTTAATGTGCTTAGTCCTAGCATGAAAGTCAGGATTCTTATTAACTACCATTGCACTTTGACTATCAGTGAATAGGAGTAGGGGAATCTGAAGGGACACAAAGATCCTCCATCAATCTTCTCAACCATACATATTCAATTGTCACAATGAATGTTGCTCTGTATTCAGCTTCATAGGACGAGGTTGCCACAAAAGTTGTTTCTTGCTCAACCAAGATATGCACGAATTGCCAAGAAAGAAACAGTTTCTAGATGTGGATTGTTGTGTATCATAATCGCCTGATACTTAATCAAAATCACGGAAAGCTTATACATTTAACTACTAGGAACTTTGAAAGTTGTGACACACCATACTAAATGTTTGGCTATGAATTGCTCAAATAGATTAGGCATCCAACAACTTGAACATAAGTGGTTATGGCGGATAGATTAGGCATCCAACAGCTTGATCATAATAGATTATGTTGAATGGTTCACCGGGATCATGTAAACTAAGTTTTATGCCGAGTTTCCTCGGTGTTTGCAGATTTTCATATTAAACCTCTTTGGGAGTTCCTTGATGTACTTAGACTACTTTAATCTTAGAGTTGGATGCTTTAATCTTAGAGTTG
Organism: Cibotium barometz; assembly: GCF_041138505.1. Taxonomy (NCBI): domain Eukaryota; kingdom Viridiplantae; phylum Streptophyta; class Polypodiopsida; order Cyatheales; family Cibotiaceae; genus Cibotium; species Cibotium barometz. Next base: position 39,980,099 of record NC_141097.1, on the reverse strand, counting down.
GATGCTTACCTAATGTCCTCCCCATTTTTTCTTTCTTGTTTTTATGCTTTAAGCAATGGCATCTTTAGCTTTGTTACCCGAGTTAAGTCTGCGTCATCTTGATGACCTTAGCTTTTGCCCACGTTAGGAATGAGGCTTTGATCATCTTTGGGCCTTTTGTGTTGGGATAGTCTTGACACTGTGCTCATCAGAGGGTTCAACAAGAGGATAGGTAAGTTGGGATTTCATGCAGAGCTGAAGAAGAGGGTAGTCCTTGGATTTTCTTTTGAAGTTGCTCCTGTTCTTCAATAGTCCATATATGCTCTATCTTAGCTTTCCCTTTATCTTGCTTTTGGGGCATCCTTATCTATTGTGGTGTGACTTGTCAATGCATGGTCCTTGAGCATCATGATGATTTAGTTGGAGCTCATGGGAGGGCCCATGTTATGGGGTAGGTGACAATGAGGTTCATGGTCCTTTGGTTCTTTAGAGAACCCAATCATCATCAACATAGTTGGCCTCATGAAAGGACGTCTTCAATTGGTCTTCATTATCTTCCTCTCCTTCATTAATCTTCATGTTGATGTGGGCCTTAGAGTTCTTTATCTGTGATTTATGCGGGCAATGATAAAACATGAAATGTCTATCCCTTTTAAATGATAAATGTAAAAATTATGAAGGGGGTCTTAGCCTTTTCAAAGTGTCTTGCCCTTGTACAAATGATTTACGAGGATGATTAGAGATTTACAAAATGTAAAAAAGCCCCAAAAATAAAATCCAATTCTGAACATCTAGAAAAGTAGAATCGACATGTGTAATCTGACGATGTTTGAGAAATCGATGATGATTTGATGGAAGAATCCTATGATTAGGTGTTTTGACACGCCAAACAAAAAATTTGTACAATCGATGCAGTCACTTTTAGTCGATTTTA
>NC_141097.1:39741686-39971686 GCF_041138505.1 Cibotium barometz | reverse complement strand
GACAGTGACATTCCCTCCCACTTAAAATAAGACTTCGATTAAAGAAGAGACTATTGATGTTGTTGAAGATCTTCGTCATCATTAGGCCATTTATGCTTGTGGTGAAGCTTGCACTAAGAAATATTGAAGAAGGTTCCTTTATTGTCTTGTTGTCGTGCTTTAAATGCTAAATACCAAGTTGTAGCATCATTCTTTAATGTATTCTTCTTTGTCTGCTTCTAAATGTTGGACTTGAAGTTGTTGACTTGGCTATGTTGCGGTGTAGAAGAATCTGAAGGTTCACCCATGAATTCTCTCGATGATACCTAAACAGCTAAAGTGTTTGGCTTGAAAGTAGTGAAGTACTCATCCAAATTGTTAGAAAAATATGCGAAATTCTTTGCAACGTTGAAAACATTATCCTCTTGCTTGATATCAACTATGTCATCCCATGTGGGTAAGGTGCAAACAAGTGTTATATTTGCTTTTGTAATCTCTGTGTCTTCAAAAAAGTCCATCGTTGGTGACTCATCATGTTGGGATAAAGAATCCAAGGACTTTTCAATATCATCTTGCTATTCTTCTAAAGTCATGCTGGAAGAATCCTCGATGTTGTCGTCAAGTGACTCAATAAAGTTTGCCATAGATGTGTCAAGGTTAGGACTAACATGAAGTGCATGAGTTACTGCATGTTTTCCTTTATCGGAGTAGTTGTCTAAAGTTGAAGGTTCCACATTACGGTTTTGAGGAGCATTGGGTCATTTAGGGCATTCAAACCATCTATGGTTGCCATTACAAATTGTGCACAATCCTATCTTTTACTGGTCAACACGAGAAGATGAAGCTATTGCACGACGAGGAGTGTAAGATTAGATCACGTCCAGAGGCCCGTTCACGATACAATGTACGTGGTTGAAAGAATTGTTGTTGAAGCTCGAAATGATTAAAAGATGACTTGCCCTGTTGGCAAGGTTGCTACAAATGTTGCTAGTGGGAGTTGGGTCAGAATTAAAAGTTGCTTGATGAGAATTGTTCATAACGTTTATGAGCCATATGTGAACCATTTCCATAACAACCTTGAGAGGCCGATGTTGGAGAATTCGGATTCAGATTCGCGACATGCTTGGCATAATGAATGGCAGTGGAAAGGTTGACAGTGTTGTAATTTCGCACGTTCGAACACACACGAAGATTGGGATTAAGACGCTCGACAAAGGCATATAGCCCGTCTTCAAGAGTTATTGAAGAGATCTCTAGTATTAAACTTGTGAACTGTGAGATGTAAAAGGCTAATGATCTGGTTTGGGTCAAATGGTGTAAACGAGATCATGCTTGGAAATCTGCATTGGCAGGTATAAATTGCTTAAATTTATTCCAAGTTGTGATGGACTTGCCATCAGTCAACTGCTATTGCCACCATAAAAAGGCAGTATCTTTGAGTAAGGAGGCGGCAATAGTCACTTTCTTGGTCAGAGATTGAAGTTCTCAAAATATAGATGGAGCTGGTATAGCTGCTGATCTAAAATGCATTTATTGCATTGGCCTTTGATGTCCAATGTCTTAGAATGATTTGCTTAAACTAAATGATAAAGGCCTTTAAGTTCAATATTATCTACCTTTGTTGGTATGTCGTTGGGAACTAGAGCTTGTGTGTCAACTGAAGCACGTGAGTTGGTTGGTTGGTTGGGAGAATCCTCGTTGAAGTTGTTGAATATAAGAGATGCCTATGGGATGGTAAGGCCAAGATAAGGATGACGTTCCAAGAGAAAGGTATAATGAGGTAAATCCTATTTTGAAGTTTGAACCCCAAATATCCACACGAAAAACAAAAACAGGAACATGTATAGGAGCACAGGAGGGTACCCGAGGAGGAGTATCTTGAAGATAGCTCGATCGTAAGTCTGGCCATAAGCCATTGTAGACGAAGATTTTATTGCCAAATGGTAAGATGCGTCCAACTAATGCATGTAGGTGTCTTCATCCCATAAAGAGTAATATTGCTGCCCGAGGTGTGCTGTGCCTGTAAAACTACGAAGGGAGATTAAGCAAGACTACATTGTTGTGTATGTGGTGCTGTTATAGTGATGTGTAGGAATTTTCGTTTCTTTTCAAGTACAAAATACGTGGAACGAAATTCTGACGAACGGAGAAGACCAAGGGCTGTCGTGCTGTAGGAGGCGGCGAGAGCAGCACCACTTATCACTGTGAGGACTTTTTTTCCCCCCCTCTCTCTTTCTCTCTCCTGTGTGCGCGCGGCGGGCTGTAGGCGAAAGCTGTTTTTTTTTTTTTTTTGAAGAGGCGGGCCGTTGTTGTTTTTTTCTTTATGTGGACGGCTCAAGGCTTAGGCTTAAAGCCTAAAAAAAAGGACTTATAATATGCAGTAATCGTCGCGGCTTCACTTCGAAAGCAGGCGACTATTGAAGAAGGACGATTCAGCCTTGGAGTGCCATCACCAACGGGCGCTTGGAAAGATGGGAGAGAAGACCCTGGTGAGGCTACAGCTTGCCATTGGTTTTGGTTTTTTTTGTGTGCTATAGAAAATTGGGAAATCAGGCAAAATTGGGCAAAGGGGCCAAAATTGAATGGGACATTCTTTCCTGCTCTTTCATACAAACCTTGCTATGGCCAATTTCAGGGTTAAGATTGGCTGATTTTTAGGGTTAGAGTTTTGCTGATTTTTAGGGTTAGAGTTGGTTGTGGGCATCCTACATAGGTTGGAGTTTGTTTACTTTGATACCACTGTGAGGACTTTTCAGCCTATTAGTCATTTAAGACATGATTAAAAGACATAACTGAAAAGTAAGATGCTTAGAGTGAAAAGCTCTATTGTTTGCATTGAGACACAAGGCCTTGTTAAATAGGACGTAAAGAGGTACAAATGAAGAGGCACATCCTTGATGAAAGGGTGTGACTCTTGAATGAATAGTTATGTCTTTTGGATGCAAAGATGTGTCCTTTAATCAATAGATGTGTCTCTTTGAAGAGACGTGTCCTTTGGTGATGATTTTAGAGAATGTACAGGCGGAAGCATAAACTGAACAAGAGAGAGAGAGTAGAGAGAGCTTGTGGACAAGATCACCTTTTATATTAGCAATAATATTTACAATGGCAATTAGCTAGCAAGAGATGCTGAACTTGTGTAAAGGAATGGATGAGAAAGTGAATATGAGGACTAGCATTATATAGTGAGGATGTGACTTGGTCGACTTTCTTTGGAACATGCTGACGAGCTCACGACTCACTTTACAAGGAAAAAATACATATAATACCCAAAACTTAGGTACTAGATGCACTAATTCTAACACCCCCTCTGCAGCTCATAGTGTGCAAGAGTCTGAAGAAGATAAGTTGATGAAGATGCAACCATGGACCCTCCAGCACCACGAATACTGGAATCACCTGAGAGAGAGCACCCTCCAACTTGTTTCCTCAAAACGAAATGCCACCACGAATAGCAAGGAACTTTGCTTGGCTACGAATTACTACACAAGTATATAATAGTGAACTCTAAGAATAGATGATGAGCTGTTAGACACACCGCGTTCATAATCCCCAACAGTGGACGGAAAACACATCACGTCTCAAAAGCCTCGAACAATAAACTTGAAATAGATCCAGTTCATAATCTCTGCTACTCAAAAGATAACCATGTCCTAATGCTCGGAACTCCAAATCACGGTTCCTTTACGCCAGTAAAGTGGAGTTGTAATCAATCCCTACTAAAGAAGTACACCATCTGGGTCGTCCTAAGCCGGAAGTGCCTTGGGAGCCCTAGAAGTGGTACTAGAAGAATTTGTATCATTATCATGTGTTGTGTCTTTGCCCTTTCTTTGAGATGAAGCCTTGCCCTTGGTCTTGTCCTTCTTCTTGGACAAACATTCCTTGGACAGATGTCCCCTCTTCCCACAAGAGAAGCAGCGACTCCGACCTTTCTTTTGAATTGTAGAAAGTGCCTGGTCAATACTGTTGAGAGACACCTTTAACTTACCTTGTGAAATGAGGACGAACTCTTCCTCCAAGAGTAGGGAGCGAAGATCATCAAAATCCAATTGAGTGGATGTGACTTGGCACTGCAAAGATCAAGAAATCACATCATAGTCCGTCCGGGGGAAGCTTGGTGAGAAGGATAAGTGTAGCCAGCTGAGTAGAGGACAAAGCAACACCCATTGCCAGTAATTGGTCATGGATAACCTTGGCCTTGATGAGGAAAGACTGCATGGAACTGCCTGCAAGACATAACAAACTGTAGAGTTGCCCTTGCAAGGTAACTGCCCTCATCGACGAATCTCGAGCAAAGAGATTCTCCAATTTAGACCATGTGGATGAACTAGATCCGCATTTGAAGCTTCCAATGGGCATAGTTGGGTCCTTTCAACTTGTCATCCTTGTTCGTGCAGGGGGGAGCCATATCTACAGCAACAAAGAACACAAATCTCAGCTCTCCAAGACTCCTCTCAAGTGCTTTCCAGCGAAGCGCGGCTCCAGAACCAATCAGCCCCTCTCAAACTTGAGAGAGACAAAGGCTGGACAGCAGCAAAACAATCCAAGAACCACCGTGAACCTCCTATTGAAAGGGCAGGGACTCATGGAGGAAGAAGAAAAAATAGTGCCACTTGTCTGGCAACACCATATGCAAGAGAACTCACCAACAATTGATGCTGGAGCAGAAAACAACTCCAACACTTGCTTATGTAGAAGAAAACGCAGCCAAGAACCTTCACACCTTTGTAGAAGAAAACGCAGGCAAGAAGATTGGCTGATAGCAAACAGAGAGCTGGCTGGACTAGAAAACGCAACAAAGTAGTGAAACGCAGCTACTATTAGGGACTGATCTATAGCGAGGAGGAGGTATGGAAGAAAACGCAAGGCACTAGAAAGAGATGGTGGGCAGATTTGCAGAATAGTGGAATAGCTTGAACCTAAGCGAGTGGTACCATGTTGGAGAATGCACAGGCGGAAGCATAAACTGAACAAGAGAGAGAGAGTAGAGAGAGCTTGTGGACAAGATCACCTTTTATATTAGCAAAGCTTTACAATGGCAATTAGCCAGCAAGAGATGTTGAACTTGTGCAAAGGAATAGATGAGAAAGTGAATATGAGGACCAGCCTTATATAGTGAGGATGTGATCTGGCCGATTGCCTGAGGAACAGGCTGACCAGCTCACGACTCACTCTACAAGGAAAAAATACATATCATACCCAAAAAACAGGTATTGCACAAACACACTGAGATGCACTAATTCTAACGGATGACCCATGTGACAAGGTGTGACCCTTCACTCGTGCCCCTTCAATGATTAAGAGTAATAAAAGGTAATTAAGAGAGATTAAGAGTAATAAAAGGTAATTAAGAGAGATTAAGTCAGAATCGTGACATGTAGGATGTACCCAGAGTGTAGGAAGATTTTGCCGAGCCGTAGCCACACTTTTTGGTTGCCCACTCTTGATCTAGAGGGAACCAAGGGGTGTTTGCATCTTAGTCACTAAGTAGTCGCTCCCTTCAATTTTGGACTTAGGCACCATGGGTCAGGGGAGAGTTCGGGGGTGATCATTAAGATCGGGGAGGACGAGATGGGCCTCCTCAATATTCATGTCCTTCAATAGGACATCAAGGTGGACAGATTATATAGGTGCTGTAAGAGCTTCCTCAGGCAGTTTTTTGGTGCATGATGGAAGGGGACTTCAACATGCTAGAGACCCTATAGACAAACATGGAGGAGGGTTGGACACTATCTCGCAGGCTGAGTACTCCACTTGGGAGGTGTAGATTCTCACCATGAGAGAAGATCCGTAGCACCTATAAAGTTTGGACGCCCCCCACAAGAGCTTGTGTTTTTCTAGTTTAGACGAGGATGCACGGACTAAACCTCTCCTACATTGACAGATTTTATGTGGATGAGTGGGCATGCAGAGGGGTGGGGTGTGGGGGGGGTATGATAGGCACCACGTTATTTGACCATGCCCCTTTCCTCCTCCACCTTGAGGACCCTTGGCAGCCCGAGTGATAGTAGAGTGTCCGCATCCCTGAGAGTTTGGTTCAAGATGCTACTATTGGCCCACAGATAGGGAGATATGGGACACTCACCTTCAGACATGGATTAGCTGGCTGCTGGGGGCAGACCTAGATGCGGGGCTTAGAGAGGTTGGATCGGTCTTGCAAAGAGCAGTTGAGGACAGGCTCATATCTTTTTGGAGAGCACGAGAGGAGCTTGCGCAAGAGCCTCGCCTCCCTTCAGAGATTGCAAGAGCAGACCCAAGATAGCCCATGGCTGGAATTAGATGGAGACAGCCTACATAGAGATACGCTCGATAAAGGAGGGTGAAGTTCAGGTACCACGCTCGTGCATCCTTTTGGACTAGTCAAATGACATTGTCACGTGGGATTTCTTCGAGATTACAGTCCCTCATCACCGCTGACACGTGGTCGGCGAGCTGAGGAGTCCATATGGTGACATTGAGTCTTATCTCCCTCTGGCACACATACATGCTTCATCTAGGATAGGAGCATCTCGATAGCATCTTCACTTTTGGGAGGTGATCGCCATGGTCCCTTTCGCCAAGAGGATATGGCAGTGCTCCTCTTGGAATTTGAGAAAGCCTATGATAGAGTGGATTGGGCTTTCCTCAAGGGCACCCTATTTTGGATGGGATTCCCAACCAGATGGATTCGGGGAGTCTCAGCGCTTTATTCCGCTGCCCACTGTTAGGTCCTCATTCGCGGTGCCAAAGGGGACAGGTTCCCGATTACCAGATCAATCCGCCAGGGGTGCCCACTTAGCTCCTTTCTCTTCCTCTTTGTTGGGGGCGCTGGTAGATGATATTGCCACCTACCTCTCACGAGAGGAGGGGAATCTCCTGAGCATGTACATCTGGTATTGTAGATGTAGGATGGTATTCAGTATGTACTTGCAGGTACAGTAGGGTTTTTAGCTTATACTTGTAGGTACAATTAGGGTTTCAGCATGTACTTGCTAGGGTTTCAGGGTTTTAGCTAGTACAGTCAGGTACAACGGGTACAGTAGTGTCACATGCACTCTACACTCAGTGCATGGTGACAAGATGGCTCATCATCAGCAGTGCAACAATTGTACATTATTAGAACCCAGTAGGATGATAATTGTCGTACGCCGTGACCCCATTGTACATCCTCAGTCTAGGATAAGTCAGGCACGAGCTACGTAGGTCATTCCTCAGCCTTAGCGAGTCAGTCAGTCAGTCAAGTCCCTTAACCCACTTGGAGAGAATCATTCATGCATGTAGAGTTAGTAGAAGCCTTAGGGTTTGCATCACAAAGCACTCTATATCCTGCATAATATGCATTCATATGCCTTAGGGAATTTACTAGGATTTATGTGGTTTTTTTCCCATATTTTTTGGTATTTATTTAGTGTTTATTGTCATTTATAAATATAAACTTTACTAAATAAATGACCAGCCAACTTGACCAGCCTTTAGTTAGTATAAATAGGCTTGCATAGGGCTTAGTTTCTCATTCAGTCTTCAGTGAGCTGGGCACCTTCATCCTCAGCCTTAGGAGCATCCCCGCCTTCAGCCCTAGACTAATCCAGCCCTATTGGAGCTTCTGCGTTTGCTTCTCCAGCCAGGAGACCTTGTGTTTTGCTTCCAATCAGCCTCTACAGTTCAACGCAGCCCTTCAGACCCTAGGCGCATGCATTCAGCATCTATTCAGGTCCAAATCAGCAGGCAGATCTGCGTTTTCCTGCATAGTGACCAGCTGCCTGCAGATTCAGTCCTACACAGTCCCCAAAACAGCAATAAAGTCTGCGTTTTTCTGTCCAGCATCAGCCCAGCCATGCGTTGACAGTTCTACAGCAGTTCTTCGTTGCGTTTTCAGTCCTACAGCAGTTCTACAACAGTTCCTCCGCCTATATGCATCATCCATACATGCTACAGCCCTCTGGTAAAGGTAACCAAGCATTCATAAGCATTTACAGCATTCTAACATAGCTTAGAACAGTCCACCACCTTCTTTTCTCAGCCTTAGGTGTGCAGCCCTTCCTCATGCCCTTGGGAAGAGTGCATAGGCTCGAGATCAGTTCATCGAGGTGTTTCTACAGCCGTGTACAGTTCAGCCAAGCTTCCGATCCTCCGAGATCTTGCGTTTGGCTTATCTACAGTCCACAGTCATTCTCTCTAAAGAAATAAAGCAAATACTATCTCGTTATCGGGATAGGGGGCCCTTCAGTGGGTAATTCGGGACCCAATCTGGTGTACAGTTCTCATCTCTCTCTCTCATATCTCTTTAAAGTTTGAAGTATTAAAGTGGATTGCTAAACTCACGAAACTCAGGATACAGAAGACGGTGTGAGCATTTGTGTGACAGGATCTTCCAATACAAAGACTTCCGCTGCATATCACAAGTAGGTACACAAGGTGCCCACAGCAACACAACAGGTACATTAGGTGCCCACAACAAGTACATACCAGGTACAAAAGGCAGCTACAGTAGGTACAATAGGTGCCCACAAAAAGTACACAGTAGGTACGTAAGGTAGCTACAACAGGTACAACAGGTGCCACAAGAAGTACATAGTAGGTACAATAGGCATAGTAGGTACATAAGGTAGCTACACCAAGTACACAGTAGGTACAATAGGTGCAGTAGGTGCCCACAACAAGTACACAATAGGTACAATAGGCGGCCACACTCAAGCTAATCGATTTTCAGATAGAGAGCCAGGGAGATATGCGCTAGCCCCCAAAATGTGTGATAAAAATGAGAGAGAGTCGTGGAGTAAAGTTGCTGTAGAGGAGGTGGAAGGGGTCCAGTCCCCTCCTGCCACTTGGCAATGCCCTTAAGTATAGGGTGGACACTACCCAAGCCATTAAATGGCCTCACGTGGATGAGAAAAGAGGTGAGGGTGCCCACTAGGTGGATTGGACAATAGTTATGGAACTGGCCCGGGCATTGACCAACGGGTGGGCCAATATTTAAAGTGAGTGTGAACTCCTAAGGTTATAAAACCTTTGCAAATATAAGTAAGGTTAGAAATGATAGTTACCACCTGTTCACATGCCACAAACTCAGTCAAAAGATTGGGCATTCACATGATAGTTACCACCTGTTCACATGCCACAAACTCAGTCAAAAGATTGGGCATTCACACGATTCACGGGTGGGCGTTCGCTTTCTGTGAACTGGACATGTCATAGCAGGCAGTCACGCGAAAACAAGTCACGTGAAATTAGTTTCAAGCTAGTAGAAATGCGTGCATGTGCATTATGGAATGGATATATCTCCTATTCCTGGAGTTTGTAAAGAGTAGGTCTTCCCAAGCATGGAAGTGGTTGAATGGGAAGTCTAAACTGGGATCCTTGACAGTGGGTTCCACGTCCTGGCCACACTACGAGCAACACGAGGCCTGGTCTCCCGTAGGTGACGCGTGTCCTAGCCTCAGTACGGGCGACACGAAGCTCCTTGGCCTCCCCTAGCTTAGCACGAAATAGGGGAAGACCACTTGGGTTGCCAAATGGTGACACTTGGCCACCATGTGTGGTATATTATTTGTTGCTATAGTGTTCTCTCGAGCAGCATGGCTTGAATAGGTGTAGAGGCTTATGTATGATGGAATCATGCCTGGTGGGCTCACGCCTCTACAATAATTGTTCTTAATGACCTAATAATTGCAAAGGACAAGAATTTTCCTTGGAACTTTTAGTTAGTACAGATTGTATGACTGATAGGAAAATCCTTATAGACATGAGTAGGTATGTCTGAAACCACACCGGCTAGGTGTGAATGTCCTTGGGCACCGTCTTGTGAACAATACGCTCGTTAACACTAAAATGAACTAGCCACAATACACATAATCACTGAAAGATAGTGGTGCTTATTCTTTCTATCTTTAGTGGTGCATTTGTCCTATCAACTACTTATTAGCTGCACTAATTCTTTCTATTTGCTACTTCCCTTAGTGCTAGGCTTCATTATGGCTGAGTCTGCCCTGCATCTCTGGAGGTTTGACAGAAACTCAGTACGAAGGGCTTTGTGTGAATATATGCTCTTATGTGGTGTGTGTGTGTGTGTGTGTGGAGTGCGTGTGTGAGAGCATATCTTGATAACAGAGTTCTATTGTCACGTGCATCCCGCACTTGGATGCCACGTAGACATATCTGTACAGAAGGTGTAGGACCTGGGATGGTAAACTGGTCCCATGTGAGCCCAGTCCGGGACGAGTCAACCAGGGTTCCATCCCAGTCGTCCAAGGTCAAGTGTGCATTGTCTTGCACATGAGTCCAAGGTCAGGTGTGCATTGTCCTACACATGAAACACATGAAACAGTGCCAGTCCGCGTTGTGAGTCTCCCTCTAGAATGATGTCAGTGACTCTGTGTATTTGGTATGATACCGGATGCCAGAACACTGTGTAGACAGATAGGGTTGCAGTTAGGAAAAGGGGCCAGCCCATAGGGCTACCCCAGGAACTCATGTGGGCATGGGGAAAGTACAAGACAATCCCCATAAGGGCCAGGAAGGCCTTGGCTGTACCCACCAGCCATGGGAGGGCCATAGGAGGGCTGTAAGACAGTCCTAGGGGCATACCAAGGGTAGCCGATGGTTATCCAGCCATGGGATGGCTATGGGGCAAGTGTGGGGCAGCCCAGCCTCCAGTACAGCAGGTAGACAGTGCCCAGTCCCCCTAGACTTATGTGCCTAGTGCCCAACCAAGTGTGAAAGCATGCGCAGCATTTATTGGGAATTTAATGCTGTATATTCAGTCGTGGGCAGATTTTAGGACAATCGACTGCTTATTAGCCAGCTGACTGCTGTCCTAGAGGAGTATAAATATCAAGGCCACAAATCATTTGTGTTTTCATCATTTGCCTAGTGCTGAAGCTAAAGCAAGGGCCAGGACAGGCCAGATCAAGCTAACGTAAAAGCGCAAACTACGCGAAGAAGACGAGGCTAAGCATTTATCCAAAGACGAGGGCAAACATCTCTCTAAATAAAGCCCTGAAAAGGAGAGGAGTCTCTTTGAGGAATACAAATAGTTGAAGTGAAAAAGGAGAAGAATTTTTTAAAAGTCTTTTTCTACTTATATTGAGAATAATTTTTATTACAATTTGCATCACTTTGACTTTATCTCCTTCTCAATCACCATCCTCCATAAAGATACACTTTATTTAGCATGATAAGTGTTCATAATATATATATATTGATAACAGTGATTGTTTTTGTGTTGTATAAACTAACCTGATTTTTAAGAATTTCATTGTATCGTTGCATTTGCCTTTGGTAGAATGTGTTGAAAAGCTCTTGTAGTGCATTTGTTTTTGTTTTCCCACCACCATGTCTAGTTGTACGAAAATAGTTGATACGTGCGGCATAGTGTGATTTTTCCATGCCTCGAGTATTCCATGTAGCAAGAGGCCCTTGGTTCCTCACAAAGTATGAGCCATGTGCAAACTAACCTGATTTTTAACAATTTCATTGTATCGTTACATTTGCCTTTGGTATCATGTGTTGAAAATCTCTCGCATTTGTTTTTGTTTTCCCACCACCATGTTGAGTTGTACGGAAATAATTGATACGTGCGGAATAGTGTGATTTTTCCATGTCTTGAGATTTCCTTGTAGCAAGAGGCCCTTGGTTCCTCACAAAGTATGGGCCATGTGTAAACAAAATATACTTCACATGTAAAAAAACATATTACTAATCATTTTATATCATATTAATTAGTCAATGTAAGAATTACATGAAGCAAAAACTCTTACTAGGTAGAAGGTTATGTCCTTGTTCCCCCAAGCGCCTATTCCTAATGCATAATTGATTGAAAGAAATTGGTTTATGTTGTCCTAACCCTAGCTTTATGCATATAATGCTTAATAGATAGCTTGATGGAGAGATCTCCATCAAAGCTCTCTATTAGAGCTCTATGCATAGGATTAGGGTTAGGGAAAGGGAGAGGAAAGAGAGGGGAAGGGAGAAAGGGAAAGGAAAGAGAGGGGAAGGGAAAGAAAAGCTCACATAGATCTATGTAGAAGCTTTCCATGAAAGCTTGGGAGAAAGTAAGAAAGGAAAGGGGCACTTACCTTGGAGAGGAAGAGAGGCTTGATGGAAGAGGCGTGGTAGGAGGAAATGCTGCTGTGAAAGCGTCCTCTTCATATGTGTAAGGAGTTGAAATAGGTAGAAAGAAAATCTCCTATCGGCAACGATTTAGGTGGGAGTCTTAGTTTCCAGGTCGTTGCCCAGCAACAAAATTTTGCTGCTAACTTTACCGGCCGGGCAATAATATTTCGGTGCTATAGGAAGTGATATTTCACTGCTTAACATCAATTTTTTTGCTTCTGAGCAGGAAAAAAATGCTGCTGAATCACTATCTAGCAACGAAACCCTAAGAAAGACGAAATTAACGCACAAAACTGAATATAGATGTGCAAAAAAATAGAGAGAGAGAGAGGGAGAAGAGGACACAGTATTGGGTCCCGAATACCCTCTGTAAGGCCCCCACCACGAATGGTGTATTTGCTTTTATTAGAATGATGTAAAATACTGAAATAAAAGACTAACTGAACCTTTCTTGGCTGAGAGGGATCTCTGCCCTGATTTCTGAGCATTGAAGTTACCGATCTCCCCCGAAGCTTCCTCGTGTTACATCTACATCCACTATTGGGCACTGATGACGTTAGTAGGGATGTCATAGTATCTAGTCCATACTATGCATAATGGAGTTGATAGTTATATAGTCTTGTGGGTTGACTACCATGAGTATATAACATGCACTTTTCTAAAAGGTGAATTTGGGCATGTTCGTGGATTCAACTAGGTATATAATCATTGAAAGATACATCATTGCTCAAGGCAATCTGCAAAAGAGAAGCACCGCACAATAGGGGGCTGTAAACGGGCCGATCCCCCCCCTCCCCCCCCTCCCCCCCCTCTCCCCCCTCAATACTTAAGTATATTATTGGAGTATTTTATTTGTGTACAAAGTTCCAAGGGCTTGCCAGCTAGATAATCCATGCAATGCATAATATGAGGGCATATTACCCAAACAAGTATTTGCCTGTGAAGAATTCCGAAGCCAGACTCGTCGAATGAGTCAATGCAACCAGCCTCGACTCCTCATACACCTGGAGTTGTGTGAACACGAAACTATCGATCTGAGACCATGCATCTTGTACTAGACCCTGGCTTGCACAACTCGCAAAGGAACGGGTTTGGTTCTCCCAAGTGTAGGCACACAAATAGGTGCTCACACTCTACGAGTACACGAACAGGTACTCGTAGAAGATCCGGTACACAAGCTGGTACTCAATGTAGAAGAAGGTACACGAACATGTACTCACCAATGAGGCTGGTACCCGCTTGTAGGAGAAGGAATAGTGGAAGAAGGTGGAGAAGAATGGGGGAGAGGAGGTGGAGGGGTCCAAGCCCCTTGTGCCATGTGGCACGGTCCACCATAATTAACGGTGGGCACCTCCTGTAAGTATCCACACAATTATGAGGCCATGTGTGGGTGCTTAGAGTTTGGGCTGGCCACACTTTTATCGTTGGGCCCTGGGCGCTTGGCCAGTGGCCTATGCCCAACTTATTATAATAAGTGTGATCTGCTAAGGTTATAAAACCTTTACAATAATAAACAAGGGCTAAATGAATACTTACCACCTGTTCACTCATAGTTGTTAGGTATGATACCATACGGTTCGTACGATACGATACCATACGGAAAAATACGGTATGATAAAATTTTTTTTCTTATCGTACGGTCTTTTAAAAAAATACTTACAAACTTTAGTATTTTCAATTTCAAAGAGAAGACAAGTTGTCACATGACTCAAACCAAAATTCCATTAAAACCAAGTTGAAAACATACATAGATGTTAGGCTAAAGCCTAAGTCATACAATGCGAGGCGCTCTAGGCGCATGTAGCCATAGTAGTAAGTACAAAAAGTGGTGCACAAAAAAAGGGAGGCTAGAGGGTTGGGGCTAGAATCTAGATGGAGAAGTGATCACTATCAAAATCAGAGCTCTCGCTAGGATCATCTCCATCAGAAGAGTGTCTATCGGAGCGCTTGCAAAAGTCACCCTCGCTAAGGATGTTGCCCTCGTCATCAAACTCGGTCTCTTTAAGCTCCTGTGACAAGGCAATCGGAGCGTCCTGGAGGAAGAACTACCGGAACCTCATTGTGTGTTTTAAAAAATTACTTATAAACTTAGGTATTTCCAATTTCGAGATATGGAGTATTTTAAAAAGGAGGGAAGCATCATAGTGCAGAGGAAAGCTCAAAGAGCCATAGACAAGGAAAAACAAGACCATTATTCCAAAAAAAAAAATTGGGGGAAAAAAAAGTTTCTCGAAAAAGTATGTACGAGTCCCTACGATATTTCGTACGATATGCTGTCGTACGTCGTACAGAGACAACTATGTGTTCACATGCCACAAACCATGTCAGAATACAAGGCATTCACACAGCTGATGGGTGGGCGTCTCGAGCGCGTGAACTAGACACGTCATAGAAGGCATTCACACGAAAACAAGTCACGTGAAAACAGTTTCAAGTAGTCAAAGATGCATGCATATGCATTATGCAATGGAAATATCTCCCATTCTTGGAACATGTGTGTAGCAGGTCTTCTTGAGCACGGAACTAGCTCAATGGGAAGCCTAAAGTGGGATCCTTGACAGTGGGTTCCACGTCTTGGCCACACTACGGGTGACACGAGGCTTGGCCTTCCGTAGGTGACGCGAGTCGTGGCCTTAGTACGGGCGACGCGAAGCTCCCTAGCCTCCCCTACCTTGGCACAAAATAGGGGAAGTCTACTTGGGCGGCCAAATGGTGACATTTTTCCCTGACTTCTAAAGAGTTGACCTCAACTGAAAAGCCTCCAAATACGTTTGAAGAAGCTGTGGGTAATCTTTGAATAGTCTTCATCAATCCATTTTGCATTGATAGGCAAATAGTTCTTGAACTTTACAAGGTATCACTTGGAATGCTTATCGGTAGGTAGCTTTCTCTTCTTGTGAAACACAATCTGTTCATGTTGAAGAACTTCCTCTAGCTCATCAACCTTTGGTGGCTCTTTTGTGACAAGCTCTTCTGGCTCTGGCCCCACATACTTGCTCAATAGACTCACATGAAAGGCATTGTGAATCTTCCAATGATCAGACAATGCAAGACGGAAAGCAACCTCATCAATTTGCTTGATCACCTTAAAAGGTCCGTAATACCTGGTTGAGAGCTTAGGGCATGCTCTCTCCTTTCCTGGTCTCTTACGGAGTCTTGCTTTCTCAAATTTCAGCAACACCCAATCATTTTCCTTGATGTCTACCTCTCTTCTATGCTTGTTGGCAGCCCTCTTATGCTTATCTTGTGAACGAGCAATGGCTGTCCGCACTTGTGCAAAGGCAAGATCAAGGTCTGTGACATACTCATCAGCTGCAAAGATCTCCTCCTTAGTGTGCACAAGGCTATTAGAAAGCTTTTCCATAATCCACCAATGGGAAGCCAAGCCCTTTGGAAACATGATGACACGGCGAATCTTGGATTTCTTAGAGAATTCCTCATCACCAAAGGCAATGCCAAACTGGGCTATAAAAGCCATTGCCTTGCTTGCATCATAATCACCATGATAGGCTTCAAATTTCATAGATTTGTCACCTGCTTTAAATTCTTTAAGTCTCTTGGCATGGTGACCCTCATCTTCCAGCTTTCTCTTCCCCTTGTCCAATGGGGCAGCAGCAGGTACATGCATATGTCCATGGCGAGAAACTGATACAATGTGCAGCGGAAGAAGGGAAAGTGGAAACATAGGAGAGAGTGAGAGAGAGAGATGGAGAGGAAACACAGGTGAGAACTTGCTCTCAATATCATCACCAAAAGGAATACATGTCCCGAGCAAGAGGGGAGAACCTCGTAAGTGAGGGACTGCAGCTAGACAAGCTAAGCGAGCAATGCAAGTAGTGAAATATGAGGGAGGCATGCCGGCTATATATACCTCTACATTAAGGCAGCCGACTGGTGATAAATACCTCCACGACTGGGGAAAATCCCAAGACCATAAAATGGGGAATAAATATGGGTAAAATATGAGTGAGGGGTGACCAGCCCCTCTGACTAACATGGTCAGCCCTAGAGGCTAAAATAGGACACCAAATCGGAAGCCAGCAAGTAGGGGATGATATCTAACCGAGCTGAATATGGAAACGTTGAAGCCTCAGATCAAGAACTACTGTAGAGAACAACCAGGGGGGGAGGGATGGCACAAAATAACTAGAAGGGACAGGCAAAAGGGAGCCCAGAGACCTCCAAGATCAGGGCAAGGGAAAGCAAGCCCAAACAGGCCAAAAATGCAGCCTGTTTGGGACAGCTATGTTGCTATCTAGACCTGAAAAAAAAATGCCTGAGAACCCTGGAAGGTGCCGCCAAGAAGGACAGGTATGCTGTCCAAAAAAACCGCCCCTATCAGGCTGCCTAGAAGCTGCCAATTGACACCCTGATGAAGAGGAACTGCAGCCCACTGAAAAGGGGGATGAATCAGCCCTTGAAAATCTGAAACGCAAGCTTCATCTGGTGAAAAAAATGCAGATCAGTCCATGGGTAGAGGAGGGAGTTTTCTTTAAAAAAAACACCTTTAAACCTTAGGGGGGGCCTCTAAACTCTTTTTTTTTTTATAAGTTTAATCTTTAAAAAAAAAAAAAAACGAAACAACCCAAATCGGCGTTCCAATGCTTTTCTGGTTTTTTTTTTCTCTTCCCTCGTGGATTTATCGCTGCCGGCGCCTGCGTTGCTATCGTCGCCCACCTGGCTGCCGTCCATGCTTTCCTACCGGCGCCGCCTACGCTCAGGCATCCGGGGCGGCCTGTGCCACTCTACGCCTGGCCGCATAGGCCTAGGCACCTGCCAGCCTGGCCGCATGCAACTTCCGGTAGCCCACAACCAGCATGCGACCAGCGCCGCCACGATCGCCTCTCTCTCTCTCTCTCTCTCTCGTTCAACCAAAAGCAAACATGCTTTTTTTTCTGTTTTCTCTCACAACTTGTTCATGCGGCTGCACAAACACCTCCAGCCTTCTTCTTGCAAAGCAAACGACCCTGCTAACCACCTACACCCTCATCACGGGTTTCTTTGATGAAAAAGCCACACACTATCTGAAAAAACAGCAGCAGATGCATAAACAAAACAGCAAGCGTCTTGAACACATACCTTACTTTGACCTCATCTTCTCTACCTACCAACTTGCTCGTTCACGAGGCATGCTCTAATACCACTGTCAAATCCCCATAGGATCTCCTCATAGAACGCTCCTAGTACGAGACTCGAAACCTGTAAACAAACAAACAAACAAGAAGGGAGGGGTGTAGGCTTGACTCATTACCCAACCATGACAGCTGTGGACAAGCCCACAATCTTGGCTGTCCCACCCCAACGCTGAAAATCACCGGCGCTCTGATACCATGATAGAATGTGCAGCAGAAGAAGGGAAAGTGCAAACATAGGAGAGAGAGTGAGAGAGAGAAAGATGGAGAGGAAACATAGGTCTCAATATCATCACCAAAAGGAATACATGTCCCGAGCAAGAGGAGAGGACCTTGTAAGTGAGGGACTGCAGCTAGACAAGCTAAGCAAGCAATGCAAGAAGTGAAATATGAGGGAGACATGCTGGCTATATATACTGAAACCGGCCCCTGATGAAAACCAGAGTGCGGTAGACTAGCAGTCACCCGTCCACTTGTAGTCTAGATGTGAAAACAAAATAGATTGGAGCTAGAGTGCCCAAATCTGAAAACAAAGCGACACCTGTTGGCCCCAAAGCTTGGCGCTCCTTGCGGTATTTCTTTATTCAATTATAATAATATGAATGGCTGAGTACAACAAAAATCAGCCAAGAGATTACACCTGTATGTCCAATCTGACGGCCCACAATACCTCTTAGCACAGAGGATCTATGCACACAGATCTGTGTTCCACAATAACACACTGTGCCTCCCTCTGATCAGCCAAGACCACTAAGCAGGGCAGCCATGAGCATACATCTGGCATAACTCAAGTGCATGATACAACATCTCAGCTCATACATACATATGCTGTCCAAACTCTGTCTCAACCCTTGTCAATCTGCCATACCCCTCCTCTCACAAGGGGCCAGATAACTCATATCTGCAACAGACATCAAGCAGTAGAAAGAGATAGATGAACAGAAGCGAAGCTTACCAAATTCAGCTCGTGAATTAGCACTGGAGGAAGCAACGGTACCAATCTGTACTTGCAGGCACTTGTTTCCACAACCCTGCTTCACACATGTGTTTGTACTTGTCTGTACCCTCCTCCTTGTGTTCACTTCTATGCTGTCTTTGAAAGTACAGATCTGAAAAACAGCCCCGTACCCGTCTGTACCACCTTGGGATACGTGCCAGGAGTTGTACTTGCAAGCGCCGCCTGCTGTCTGCACCTGTGCTCGCCTGAATCAGCGCAGTCAGATCTGTCCAGCACCTCAACGCCGCCTGCAACAGCTCTGTTTAGGGCAGCTTGTGTCAGCCGTGTCTGTACACTGTACGGCAGTCGTACAGGGCTGTACGGCCTGTACCTGAACCTGCAGCCACCTGATGATAGTCGCCTGCTAAGGCTGCCTCTGTTCCACAGCTCAACGCCGCCTGTACTCAACAGTACCTGCAGTCGTACAGAGTTGTACGGCTGTTGTACGGCCTTCTCCAGCACACAGCACACAGAAAACAGCAGCAAAACAGTCTTCAGCAGGCAGAGCAGATTCAACAGCAAGCTGCGCGCGAATAGCAGGTGGCGGGAGGGCGGCGGCAGCAAGTTCGAAGAAGCGAAAAAATGTACAATAGGCGACACGTTATCCAAGGTTTTTTTAAAACCAAAAAAAATCGTCTAGCAAAAAAACGCGTTCCAAAAAAAAGAATATTTCAAAACGTTCACGATTTTTATTCCATGAAAAAAATGCGTTTTTAAACAACTATGTCTCTCACTAGCTGTGATGTTTTGCTAGGAATGCCTTAGTATGCTCGAATGGAGCCAAAGAAATCATACAAAGAAAAAATCTCATTCATGCATAGAGGTAGAGAGTTGTTATAGATGCTGGTACTCCAGGAAGTACCATACCTATTGTTTTTTTTTTTTTTTTTTTCCGGGAAAAAGATCCTTCTATTAGTTAATGAGAAAACGCCATAAGGCTACAAAGCTCACCTCGCAAGGAGGGATAAAACACAGAGAACTCCTGAGCTCCACCCCCGTGGCTGGCCGCTCTCTGGGGGGGGCTACCTAGTAGTACAAGTGGGAGGTGAGAAAAGCCAGACTGGAGGCCTGTAGTGCCAAGTGACATCCTCGCCCCTCGCGGTGAGGAAAGGGCCAGGGTGCCAAGTGCGGAGGAAAGCCTTGCGGCGCCCTCTCATGCGATCCGAGTCGCCCTGGAGTTTCCCCCAGTGTCCTCTCAATGTGTGGATGATGTCCACCCAGAGGGCCTGTATGACCTCCGCCGATGGAGTCGCCTGGCGGTCAATGGCCTCCCTGCATCGGGCTCTCCATATGTGCCAAGCCGTCATGCTGCTGATCATCTCCCATCTGTGCCCGACCCCCTCCTGAGGGGCTGCCGATGAGAAGTCTGGCGTCGGAACCACCGCCATCGCCCTGTTAGAGACCTGGATGGTCGCGCTGCCAGGGACGTCCTCATATCCAAGGGCCGGGCCGCTGTCCGTGGCCCAAGCCACCGCACCCCACGTCACCAGCATCTCACCTGGTGAGCCTGCAAAAACCATCCTGAGAGCGCGCTGCCAGACCTGCTGAGCCTGTGGGCAATCCCATAAGCAGTGCCGCTGCGACTCCTGTGCATGGCCGCACCGAGGGCAGGACGCTGGGTGTCTGCCAAAAGCTAGCCATGCCCCCACAGCCAGTCCTCTATGCGCTGTGAGCCAGAGAAAAAGCGTCACCTTCCGGGGCCGGAAGCTGGCCCAAAGGCGCTGCCAGAAGTCCCTAAGAAAGGCAGGGGAGAGCCCCTGTCGCCGCCAATGCTCGGCCGCCGCCGGGGTGCTCGCTATCCTGTGCCTCTGAATCCGCCGCCCCAGCCTCGCTGTGTACTGAAAAAAGGGGATGCCTGGGCTGGTAGGGGCCAAATAGGGATCTCGCCAAAACCACTCACCTGGATCCCACTGAAGGCGAATAAGAGGCCTGCTGTCCCAAGCCCATAATCTCCAAGAACAGTCCTCTCCTATCGAGGCCGGTGAGGGGTCTACATGCCACTGTCTCTGATGAAAGCCGACCACCCGCACCCTCTGAAGAATACAACCCTGGAGCCCATCCAAATCTAGTCGTGTCCTCTGAAGCTGGCCACCCTCTCCCACCTCGAAAGTGAGTGGGGCGACTCTCTCCGCTGTGCCGCAGACCGCTAGAAGGATCTCATGCCGAGTAAAGACACCCATCCACTGTGGAGGTGGAGGGTCCTGTACTGGGGTCCGCCACTCCCGGGGGATGGCCGCCTCAATGTCTTGTCTCATCAACTCTCTGCCCCTCATCCTACTGAGTCTCCTCTCCTGGGCCTCTAGAGGCAGCTGCTGAAAACATATCCAGTCGTCCAGGGACTGGGCTGGGCCGGAGCTCAAAGGGCCCCACGACACGTGAGACCGCGATCCAACCATATGGCCACTGGGAAGTCGAATCAAGGGGTTCCAGATCAATGGCTGCCTCAGGCGCTCCTCATCGGTGCCCGGAGGAGTCTGGAAGAGTGACGGCCTCAGATGCGACCAGGCCCTCAGAAGGCTAGCTGCAAAACGCTCCTCGAAGCCAAGGCCCACTCCTCTGGATCGCTGCTCTGTAAAGATCCACCTAATGCTGGGGGTCCAGGGGCCGCTAAGAGAGGGGGTGCGGCTGAGCATCCTGGAAACAAGAAACTCCTTCCACGGCTCAGCGCCTGGCAGGAGGCCACGAACTACCAACTTGCCAAGCAATGCTCGGCTTTGGCAAATAGGATCAACAATGCCCAGGCCGCCTCTCTCCCTCGGCTGAGTGATCACCGCCCATGCCACCTTGGCCCTGGCGGGCCGCCCATCGCCACCGGACCAAAGAAAGTTCCTGATGAGCCGCTGCACCTGGCCAATGCATGCCCGAGAGAAGGCCCAGCAGGAAGTGATGTACCACATAGTAGCAAGCAGAACCTGGTTGGCCACAACTACTCGGTCAGCCAGAGATAAACGAGCGGTACTCCAATACAGAAGCTTCTTCCGAATGCTCAGAAGAAGGGGGGCTATCTGCTGCTCCGGAGATATGTCAATGCCCACATAACATCCCAAATAACGCACTGTAGTGCCAGGGGGCAGCCACTGAAAACCGTCAACTGGCCTCCAAGTCGGGGGGGGCATAGAGCTGACCCACAGCCCACACGACTTGTGCCAGTTGATCAAAGCGCCCGAAGCTCTGCAAAACCTGTCCATGGCTAAGGCGAAGCGGCGGAGGTTCTCCTCACCTCCCTGAAGATAGACAGCAGTGTCATCCGCAAACTCCGAGTCTAGGAGCTCCTCCGAGGTACGGATGGGAAGCTGGAGGCCCCGCAAACCTGTATCCTGAGCCGTCAAAAAAGTGCTCATGGCCTCCGCCACAAAAAGAAAAAGAAAGGGCGCTAAGGGGCACCCCTGCCGCACCGAGCGCGAGAGCTGGAACCTCTCTCCGCGCACGCCCTGTATCAGCACCTGGCTATGAGCCGATGAGTAGAGTGCAGAGACCCCACGGATCCACTGAGGGGGGAAGCCCATCCTCTCCATAGTGCCTTCCAAGAAGGCCCAGTCCACCCGATCATATGCCTTCTCGAAGTCGAGAAGGAGCACTGCCAGATCCTCCTGTCGAAATCTAGCCAGAGCCGTAGCCTCCCAGAAGGAGAAAATGTTATCCAGAATGCTCCTATCCTGGATGAAGCCAGTCTGCGTGGAGTGGATGATGTCCGGAAGGTGAGGCTGAAGCCGCCTGCTGATCGCCTTAGCTAGGACCTTGTAGGCCGTGCCTAGCAAGGTGATCGGTCTCCACTGTCTAATCTCCAGTCTGTCTCCTCCCTCTTTGGGGATCAAGTGGATCAAACCCTCAGCCATGCTGTCCGGCATGACTCCTGACTCCATAATCTCCTGGAATGCCAATCTGAAGCCCCTGTGTAAGAGGCCCCAGTACCTCTGGAAGAAAGCCACCGAAAGACCGTCCTCTCCTGGGCATTTGCCCCGAGGTAATGCCTGAAGAGCCTCCTCCAGTTCCGTATCCGAGAAGGGGGAGAGAAGGGAGTGCTGTAAATGGGCCGGCACAATCGGTCTCGTGAAGCTCCAGACTGCCTCCCGAGCCTCTCTCACCCTGTCATCTGCTGGCTCAGTAGAGAGAAGGTCCCTGTAAAAATCTGTGGCTATAGCCCGAACCCTGGGGGGATCCACCACAACCTGGCCATCAGCCTGCCGGAGACGCCTGAGACCCTCTCGTCTGAAGCGAGGCCCTGTCGCCTCAAAGAAATCTCGAGTCACTCTGTCCCCAGCCTGTGTCCAGAAGGAAGCCCGAGCATGGAATCGGAACTCCACCCTCCTCTCCTCGATGGATCTGATCTCCGTGCGAGCTGACTCCATCTGCTCTGAGATCCAAGGGCTCGTAGGATCCCTCTCCTGGAGTCTCTGGAGGGACGCTAGACTCCTCCGTAGGCTCCTCTCCTGCTCTCTGAAAGCCTCCAGCCGGTCCAAGGCAGCCTGTCTGAGCATCTGGCTAATCTCCTGCAAGCCACTGGCAAGATCGCTGGCTGCCGATCCTCTCCTGAACTGCAGCTCCTGCCAGACCTGCTCAACTCCGATCGCAATCTCGGGCTCCTCTATGAGACAATCTGGAATCCGGACGCTCTGGCTCTGCTCTCCTCTCGTGGGGTCCTCAATCTGGAGAAGCACTGGATAGTGATCTGAAAACGAGGAGCCTGCAAGTATGCCCACTGTGCCACCTCTATCACAGGCCCACTCATCAATGTAAAACCTGTCGATGCGGGATAGGTTAACCCCTGTGGCCCGTCTATCCGAGCGCGAGAAAGATAGGCTCCCCTGCAACCTGCCAAACTCCGGGAGAGTCCACGGATCCTGGCCTCTCACCTGAAGCACTAGTTCCTCCCAGGCAGCTAGCTCCGGCCCATGAATGGTCTCCTGGCTGCCCCCCATCCTGTCCTCTGCATCCTCCAGCATGTTGCAATCCCCTCCGAGGCACCAGTGGTCTGCCAAGGGGAGGGACTGCCTAATGGTGCTCCAGAACTCGGCTCTCCCGGTCGCCCCATTGGGGGCGTAGAAGTTGAGGAAGCCAATGCGGTCTTCCCCAACCCGAAGGATGATCCACTGCGCACGACCCTGGACCAGAATGCCAGAGTCCACAACTTCAGATAGAAGCTGCTCGCTGACTGAGATGCATACTCCACCCTGGTTCCCCTGGGAGCCATATGCCGGTGACCAAAAAGTGTGACTCCTGCCTGGCAAGATCTTCCCGCAGGTGCGGGTACGCCCAGCAGAAAGGTGGTGCTCCTGGATGAAAAGGATATCGATGGGTCCTCCAACGAGAGCCCTCTGGATCTCCTGGCGAAGTCTGCCCCGTCCAATGTAGCAGCGATGTCCACCGAGACCCTGGATGTTCCATGAGAGGATCCTCATGGATGAGCTATGGCAAGTGAAGCAGCCTCCACTGGCTCACCCCTCTCAGCCGGCCCGGATGATCTGCCCTCCACTCTGTGAGTCTTGGGCGCCGGCTTGGAGGGAGAATAATCACTGTCTGTCCGGGTGCGGAGTCTCTCCAAAAAGAGGGTGACCTGTCTCTGTGTCCAGCCCCACTCCGCCTTCGCCCTGTCCAGGGCATAGGCGTGAGACCAATTCTCTGCATATATGTATCTAAAGGTAGGCTGCACCCTCGGGGCGGCATGGAGGAGAATCAGAAGCACCGCCTCAACTGAGGTGTGGACCGGATCCGCCCGCCAGTCTCCTATACCAAACAGGCTCATGCGGGCTGAGTGTAATCGGGTCTGCAGTAGGTCCGTGAGCCCCAAGTCACTGAAGTGATGAGAAAACTCCAGTATCTGATCACGCAAAACTTCCTCTACAGAGTTGCAATCCCATGCTGTGTCTGGGGCAACACTGAGAGGAAAGGAGAAAGCCACCATGCTGCTCACCACAGAGGGAGAACGAGAGGGATGGCACACCACGCAAACTCGCAAGGGCGCGACCAGTGTCTCGAACGGGCCAGCATCCAGCTGGAGGCACCTGAAAAAACCGTAATCCACTGGTAGCCCCATCACTCGCGGGGGCCCCCCAGGGGAGGCTGGAGAGAACTCTGTGGCGGGCGAGGCGAGGATCGCCATCTCCACCGGCCCGGAGTGGCGGTGGAACAGCCGCTGGACTGAGCTCTGGCCTACCCAGCTGCGCTGCCCCGGGGCAGTGGGTGGCCTGGCGAAGTATCCTGGAGAGGCCGAGGGAGGGATGGGGGCTCGTGGCGAGGAGGGGGGAGAGCGAGGAGAGGATGGAGAGGCATCTGCCAGAGGATAGGTGTCAGGGGGGGCCGCCGGGGGAGGCGGGAGAGGGGGGGCTGGGGGGGGAGAAGGAAGGGTGGAAGGAGTGCTCTCCGGGTGAGGGGAAGGGGAGCCGGGGGTCGAAGAGTGCAGCCCAGGATCCTCAGGAATCTGCTCCAAGGAGGGTGGGGGGCCCCCCGCGGGGGGAGGTGGGAGCGGGGTCTCCACGTGGGAGGCTCCACCAGCGGCCTCAACGGGCACTGAGTCTGAATCCTCGTCCATCGGGGTGGGACCTGCTGGCCGCCTATCCCTGACAGGAGCATAAGTGCGGCTAGGTGCCTGTACGCCAGCCGGAGTCGCCTGTCCGCCAGCCTGTGCTGCCTGCTGGCGTC
This sequence comes from Cibotium barometz, assembly GCF_041138505.1. Taxonomy (NCBI): domain Eukaryota; kingdom Viridiplantae; phylum Streptophyta; class Polypodiopsida; order Cyatheales; family Cibotiaceae; genus Cibotium; species Cibotium barometz. The sequence continues at coordinate 39,946,849 of NC_141097.1, read as the reverse complement.
TGCGACGACGGTCCCTGCGGGCCGGGCGTTTCCGCCGGCGAACCTCCTGCCATCCGCCAGCCTCCTGGGACTGCGCGGCATCCTCCGCCGGGGCCTGCTCGTCAGATGATGGCGCCTGCTGTGACGAGCCAGGGATGTCCGGTCTCTGAAGTGGATGGCCACCCCTCGGGTCTCCTGCAGGGGGTCCGGAGGCGGCATAACGTGAAGGATGAGCCCCCTTGCGGGGACAGGCGCGTGCGAGATGGCCCATCTCCCGACATATGTAACACTGGCCGGGGAGGCCCGAATACTCCACGCGCTGTATCATATGTCCTCCAGAAAGACAAGGGAGAAGGATCGTCTTCGGGAGGGACTCCGGTGACGGAACCACAACCCGAATGGCCGGGAGTCCTGCTGCCCGAGCAATCACTGAAGCCGCTGTCTGAGGCGTCTCCACCACCTGCCCGAACGCCTTGCCAATGGATGACAAGAGGGGCAAGTACTCCCTACGGAGTCCAGGAAAACAGATAGTGACGGGGAAACCTGTCGCGCCTGCTAGCGGGTCAGAAGCGGGGTCGAAACCATGAGTCCATCGCGCCAGGAACGCCCGGGAAGAGCGGAGGGCAATGGGGCTCCGAGCCAGCACCATCTGAGCTGCCTGTGGGGACTCGAAATCCACCTGATAGTAGCCACGTCCCAAAAAATCCACGCTGACGATCTTGGCGGGCACGCCAACAAGGCTGCCTTGCAGAAGGTCGCGAAGCTCTCTCCGCATCGGACGGCTACCCACTATCTTGCAGACCAAGGAGGAGGCCTCAAGAGCGGAAACTGTGGAAACAAACAACTGAAGATCTTCAGCTGTGAACTCCAGACGGAGACCGGAATCGGCAGGGTTAGTCGGAGCGGCTTCCATGGAGTCCTCCAGAGGGAAAAAGCCAGAAACCGGGGTCACCAACGGGAGGGACACAGCCCTGCGAGGAAAAAAGAGAAGCGGCGGGTTACAGGATAGCGGGGGCGGGGCGCGGGGGGGGGGAGCTGAGGCGGGGAGGAGTTAACGGTGGGCGGAGGGGCGGGACGGAAGGGAGGAGAAAGCGGGCGGAGGGGGGAGAGGTGGCGAGGGAGAGAGGAGAGGGGGAGGCGGAGGATGATAAAGGCGGAGGAAGAAGGAATGGGGAAGGAAGTAAACGGCGGGGGGAGAGGTGGGGAATGCAGCGAGGAGGGAGGCGAAGGAAGAGAAGGCGGAGGGGGAAGAAAGCGAAGAAGAGGAGGGAGGCGGGGGAGTGGCGGCGGGGGGGTGAAGGCGGGGGAGAAAAGCGAGGCAGAAGGCGGTGGGGAGGCGGCGCAGAAGGGTGCGATGAAGAAGGCGGGGGAGAGGGCGGAGGAGACCGCGGAGGGCTGGCGGGGGGGGAAGGTGAGGCGCGATGGCGAGAAGCAGCGGGGGGGGGGGGGGGGGGGGGGGGGGGGGGGGGAGAGCGGAGCTCGCAGGCCGTACCATACCTATTGTTATTCATGTACAAGTCAATAAGGTAATAAAGAAAGCACCTTGTTCTTACTTGGTTTTTGTAAGAGAGATGAAAGAGTGAATGTTGATCAACTAAGTCGAGAGCGAGTAGAGTTCCTGCATTGGCTGCCTGGTGAATTACCACCTGAGTGTCCCGAAGATCACCGTATTGATGTGATACCTGGTAGCACAGTGTCCAACCAGCCTTAGCCAACAAGAAGAGATTATGGTGCAAGTAAATGACTTGCTCGAGAAAGGGTTGATACAACCCAGCTCATCTCCTTATTGTTCACCTGTGTTATTGGTGCAAAAGAAGGATGGAACATACAAAATGTTTGTCGAATATCGTGCCCTTAACAAGGTTACGATAAAGAACAGATTTTCTATAATTGATCTCAAGAGCGGGTACCATCAAATACGAGTGGCATCGCAGGATGTATATAAAACTGCTTACGCAGCTTGGGCTCGATGAGTTCTTGGTAGTGCCGTTTGGACTTACCAACACACCAGCCACGTTCAATCGGATGATGGACATGATTTTCAGAAAGCACAGACAGTTTACTGCAACCTTCTTTGATGATATCATTGTGTTTTCCAAAGATGAGGAACAACACCACGAGCACTTACAAGCTCTACATTAATGGTAAGAAGAGTGAATTCTTCTTATCAGAAATTCACTATCGTGGTCACATTGTATCAAAGGAAGGCGTACATATGGACCCAGTCAAATTGCAAGCAATCAAGGATTGGCGAGAGTTGCGTACGGTACATGAAATTCAAAGTTTTCTAGATTATGCTCGTATTACCGATGCTTCATTAAGCACTTTGCTGAAATTGCTTCGCCAGTACATGAGCTCACCAAGAAAAAGGTAGTATTTCAGTGAGGTGATGTACAAAAGAAGGCTTTTCATGGTTTAAAACAAGCCATTATGTTTGAACTTTGGACCGGTTTTGATTGTGTCAAATTTACACAAACCATTCTCCGTTGAATGTGATGCTTTTGGAGATTGTATTGGTGTAGTATTAAACCAAGAAGGACATGCTGTCACATACGAAAGCCGTCAACTGCAACACGCGTCATTTACAGGTTTATGAGAAAGAGCTTCTAGCAGTCATTCATGCTCACACGATGTGGAAACATTATTTGTTGGGAGCTGAATTTACCGTTAAGATGTATCACCAAAGTCTTTGGTACTTTCTTACTCAAACAAAGCTGTCCGAAAAGCATATGAGATAGGCAAATTTCCTCTCTATGTTTCATTTTCAGATTCTACACACTCTAGGAAAGAAGAATGTAGTGGTTGATGCGCTTTCTTGAAGGCCTCAAGTTCATGCCATTACTCTGGCCTATCATCAAGATCTCTCAGATATGTGTGATGCCTATCACAGAGATGATGATTTTCAGCATATATGGGCTGATTTACAGCAGGGTAATTCAGTCCCGAATCATTCCATATGTGATGGGTATTTGATGATGTACAACCCGCCTTTGTGTGCATAAAAACTTAAGGCAAAAAGTGTTGGAGGAATGCCATATACCGCCTTATGCAGAACATTGAGGCATTCTTGCCACTACGCAGGCTTTGGAGAAGTATTTCTTTTGGCCTTAGATGTGTAAAGACATTGATGATTATGTAACAACGCCATGCACGAGAAGGGGCAGATGACTTCGAGCAGGAGGCCAACACATCTTGACCGCAGGTTAACCAATATCCGGGTACAAATCTAGGCCTTGAGGGAGATGGTATCTCCTTTAGAAGGCAGTTGTTGGTACCACCCCAACATCAGTGTAAGTGGTACCTTCTTTTGCCCCGGATGTCTATGTCTTTGGGGGGGGGAGAAGGAGAAGTGGACTCCTGGCTCTCCCCTCAGGTATAAAACAAGCATGAACCTCTCTTCATCATCATCATCAAGCATGGAGTTCTCATTGCTGCGAGCTGTTGTTCAGAATGTGTTACCGATTGCCTGTGCCACATCATCATTAACCATTTGTACGTTGTATGGATCCGTACAATCATACGAAACTGTACGGTGCTTGTTGATTTGCGGCAACTGCGTTGCCGTTGTGCTGTTGCTTACTGTTTTGCGCCGACTGAGCTTCCGCTGTGCTGATTTGCGCCGTACAGTTACCGCCACTTGCTGTTTTGCACTGTACAGCTGTTATCGCCTATTGTTTTACGCGGTCTGGCGGTTGCTGTGCTGCCACGTGGACTTGATCCGGTCCGTATACCTTTGTATGGCCTTATGGGCAGTTTTCTATTGGGTGCCTACTCTGTTGGTGAACATCGTAAACTTCATCATCTACACTTATCACTTGTGTACCTCGTTTACAAGCTTGGGGTACGTTGGATTTAGTACTAGCCCGGTGAGAGATCTTGTGGGCCATACCCGTGGTGTGCTCGGCAACGGGATCTTGTGCCTTGACATCGACTACGACATTGGTTTCTACATCGGCATACTTGTTTGCTTGTGTACTTATTGATGTATTGATCCTGGCTTGTGAGCCTGTGGCTTGTTTCCCGCTCAGTGTGTGTCGTGTGTAAAGTTCTCTAAACCCTACTCTCTCCCTCTTTCTATCTCCTCTCTCTATTTTTCTATCTCTTGGATAAGTGGTGGAATCTGTCATAGCACGCCCCGTTGGGATTATAGTGGTATCTGAGCAGGATTTCTCTCGAGAAATCTTTCTTGGGTTGACAGAGCCATGTCGAGAGTAGAGGGCAACCAAGGGCCTAATGAAGGGAACAATTATAAGGCCGATCTAGGATTTAAGGATGGGAACAACTATGATGGCAACCAGGGTCGTCAATCCATTACTCATGAGACCGCGGCCATGTCATCAGAAGAGCAATGATTTTCAACAATTCAGATGAAGAATTCCTTGCTTGGACCCCAATGTGTCTCTTTCACAGGTTATCCCTAGCGTGGAAAATCAATGCACAGGCCTCACTATGGGCGACACGAAGCTTCCTGGCCTCCCGTACCTTGGCACAAATAGGAGAAGACCACTTGGGCGGCCAAATGGTGACATCCCCCCCTCCCCCAGCTTCTGAACAGTTGACCTCAACTGAAAAGCCTCCAAATATGCCTGAAGAAGCTGTGGATAATCTTTGAAGTAGTCTTCATCAACCCATTTTGCGTCTATAGGCAAATAGTTCTTAAACTTAACAAGGTATCTCTTGGAAAGATTACCGACAGGTAGCTCTCTCTCCTTGTGAAACACAATCTGTTTAGGTTGAAGAACTTCTTATAGTTCATTAACCTCTGGTAGCTCTTATGTGACAAGCTTTTCTGGCGCTCACTCTCAATACTTCTGCATAGGCTCACATGAAAGGGATTGTGAATCCTCCAATGATCAGGCAATGGAAGCCAAAAAGCAACCTCATTGATTTGCTTGATCACCTTAAAAGGTCCGTAATACTTGGTAGAGAGCTTAGGGCATGCTTTTTCCTTTCCTGGCCTCTTATAGAGTCTCGCTTTCTCAAATTTCAGCAATAACCAATCATTCTCTTTGATGTCCACTTCTCTTCTATTCTTGCTGGCAACCCTCTAGGCTCTTATGCTTGAGCAATGGCTGTCCGCACTCATGCAAAGGCAACATCAAGATCTCTGACGTACTCATCAACTGCAAAGATCTCATCCTTAGTGCGTTGGATGGGTGGCAATATCACTTTGCCATAAACAGTCTCAAACGGACCTTTGGAGGCATGCACTATGTTGCTGTATGCAAACTCTACTTGCGATAGATACTTCTCCCAAGCTGTTTTTTGATCTGCAACGTAGCATTTGAGGAGATCCAACACAGTTGAATTTGCAGCCTTACTTTGCCCATCCGTATGGGGGTGAAAAGCTGACGAGAAGTCTAGCTTAGTGCCCATATTGTCGAATAGAGCTCTCCAAAAGAGGCTTGTAGCCTTGGGGTCTCTCTCTCCCACAATGGATTTAGGCATACCATGGTGTTTGAACACTTGTGCCACAAATATCTTGACCATATGCTTAGGCTTAATGGTCTTCTTGACTGGCAAGAAGTGTGCTTGCTTGCTAAACCTGTCTCAACAATGGTCCAAATAGCATCATTGCCTTGTTGAGTACGAGGCAGATCCATGATAAAATCCATTGCAATACTTTTCCATGGCTATGAGAGAATAGGTAAAGGCTGAAGCAAACCAAGGGGCCTTTGCCTGCCAAACTTAACTTCTGCGCGTTCTTGGCCAAAAAAAGTAATGCTCAATCATGCGCGTAGCAGGCATTATACCCAAAAAGCTTCACACTTCATGTACAGAAGATAACTGAGGCTAATTTTAAATGGCTTCAATCTTTGCAAGATCGATCTTGACGCCATCTTTTGATACAATGTGTCCTAAATAGTGAATCTCGGAAAGAAAAAATTCACTCTTTTTTCACATTAATGAAGAGCTTGTGGTTATGAGGCTCTTCAAACACAATGGCCAAACGCTGGTAGTGTTCTTGCTCATTCTTGGAAAATACCAAGACATCATTGAAAAACACACCTGTGAATTTCCGATGCTCACGGAAAATGCAATTCATCATGGGCGGGGCATTTGTGAGATCAAATGGCATAACTGAAAACTCATATAGCCCAAACGACATCTTGAATGCCGTTTTGTGTACATTTTGTGGTGCCACATGCACTTGGTGATACCCACTCTTAAGGTCAATCCGCACACCCATTAAGTTTATTGAGGATATCATCTATGCGTGGGATTGGAAACTAGTTCTTGATAGTAAGCTTATTTAAAGTGTGGTAATCCACACACATACGAAAGGAACCGTCCTTTTTCTACACTAGCAAGACCGGTGAGCAATATGGTGAAGAGCTTGGCTGAACCAAACCTCGGTCCAAATGCTCCGTCACCTGTTTTAGAATCTTCTCTTGCTAGGCTCCGCTTACCCTATATGCGGGTCTATTTGGTGGGGAGCTACCCGGCATCAAATCAACGCAATGATCCTCGGGTCTCTCAAGAGGTAGCTCTCTTGGTAATGCATCTCCTGCAAAGCAATCCTTGTATGCATTTAAAAATTTCAGCCTTTCACTTGTGAGAGTATCTACACATACATCATTACATTCAATCTTATCATGAACAAAGACCAAGTACATGGAAACACTCTTCTTCATTGCTTTATTTATGTGGATATGAGATACAACTGGGATGGAGTCTCCCTCATGGCCATCATCTATAACATGCATGTGGCCATTATGCATAAAAGTAATCGTGTTGGTTCTATACTCCTTACATGGCTCTAGGCGGTGATGCCTTGGTTTTCCAAGAAATACATCACATCCATTGAGTGGTGCAACCAAAATTTCTGATGATCGAGGTAACCCTGGATATGTATATGTAGCTTCCCAATGAGTGGGGTTACGTGCACTTCTTTACCACAAATGTGGCCTCCGCTTCTATTTGGGGTCCCATGTCCCCTACTTCAATACCCAAAGCGTCTGCCATTTCCACAAAAATGAAAGTGTCTGTGGCACAATTAACAAACATAAAGAGAGCGGGCAGATCTTTTACCTGTCCCCATGCACTACATACCACTCTCTCTTTGTTGTCATGCTTTCTATTCCCTTGTGCGTCAGGGACAACGTGCACATTTACCTTTGGTTGCTTCTCATTTTCCTCCTTCTTATGTTGTGGGCATTCCCAAAACATGTGATCTTGGCTGCCACAAGAGAAGCATTTACCCTCCTTTGCATATTGTTCTCTAACTTAGACTTTTTATGGGGGTACATTTTCAGCTTTAACCCCACCTTTTGCATCTTTCCCATTGCCTTTAAAGTGTTGTCCACCTTTTTGCAGGTTTGGACCAGCCCTTACTTTGCCCTTAAGTGCATAGTCTCCCTTGCCGGAATGTTGCAACTTATGCTCCAATTGCTCAGTGGCAAGAGTGGCTGCAATATAGTCCTGCAAAGTAGCATTATGATGCGTATCCAAACCAGATTTGTAGACCGGTTGCAACCCCGATTTAAACTTTTTCTTCTCGGCTTCACCCACTAACAAGAACAGTGAAACCTCCAAGAACTTCAAAAACTTATTGACATAAGTTTTGCATAGATTCATTCTCCTTCTGCTCAATTTTATCCCATTTGCTCATAATCTTCTCCAAGCGTTGGGAGGTAGGAACTATGCATAAAACCTCTCTTTGAAGTCCTCCCATGTGAGGATGGGGCTACTAGAGAGTTTCTCTGTGATCCACCAATGGGCAGTCGAGCCCTTTAGAAACATGCTAACATGGTGAATCTTTGATTTCTATGTGAACTCATCATCACTGAAAGCAATATCAAATTGGGCAATGAAAGCCATTGATCTCACCATGATAGGCTTCAAACTTAACAGACTTGTCACGTGCCTTGAATTCCTTGAGCCTCTATACATGGTGATCCTCCGTCAAAGAGTCAATATAACCAGTCTACCATTCTCATACACCTGGAGCAGAGTGGAGGTGTAACTGCCAATGTTCCAAGACCACATGCAAATAGGTGCTCTCGTACCAAGGCCTGGCTCACTCAGCTCGCAGAGAATGGAGTACTGATCCCTGTAGCACAAGTACACAAACAGATACTCATGGTGCCGGTTCACAACACGTACATCGGGTTTTGTGGATGGAAGCAGAAATGAGCAGAAATATGGATGGAGAGAGAAAGAAAGAAAGATTTTCTTAATGTCTACAAAAGACCCAACATGTGCTACAAAAGTTCCATGTGTAGACTGTGAACATAGGAACAAAAAGTGCTGAAAATGAACTGAAAAGAAGACCCACGTACTACGCAGGCCTCTCATGTATGTGTGGTACTGAAAATCCCAGAGCAACATGGCTAGAGACACTAGGGGAATGTGTCCCGAATCTCCTTATCCAATCATAGTACCATCCTCCTCCATAAGCAAGCGTAGAGCTGTGATGGGGTCCCCTGCCTGGCTCTCCGTGGCAGGGGAGTGTCTTGGATTTGCAGCTGATCATCAGCGGTAGGCCTGGAGGCCTGGGTGTGGGGGCGTCTGGCTCTCAAGAGGGATCGCTGTCTCTCACTAGTGATGCTGCCACGGGTGTGTGGGGCCAAAGGATCCCGCAAGTGGGTGGGGTGTAGTCTCTGACCTGTATGATCCCTCGGACCTTGTAAAGCCTGGATGGTACGCTTTGGCATAGGCAAAAGAAATCTGAAGAAGTCTGTAATGGATGTCTGAGAATCATCTTGCTGGCTCTGACTCGCTATGTACGGTCTGAGTATGGTCTCACCGTGGTGGTGAAGGGCCAAGAACGGCGCATGAGACCAAATGTCACACAATGTTGATGAAGTGCTTGAATATCCCCAGTGCCGATTATATCCTACCAATAAAATACAAGGTCAAATGAAAAGAATCGGGGATGGAGAGCCAAGTACAATACTGCATGAATATAATTCTCTTATGCTAGAGTTGCACACTCACTTACTTTCAAGACTACAGGGTTACATAGTTAAGGTCACTGACAATCTCTTCTTTTGTGGGGTGTTGGAATACAGAATCTCCTGTATCTGTCAAAGAGGTCTGAGATCTGTGTGCCTAAGTGGGCTTTGTATCTGGGGCTGCCTTCGTACTCTTTCACCCTCTAGGTGATGGATGTAGAACGATGCCTCCTTGGTCTTCGTGCTACTGTGAGTATGTGAGATATCTCAAGGCAAGTCCCTTGTGGTGATAGCTGGCTCTGAAATGCCAGTTTGGGAGTGAGGTTCAAGTGCCCTCATGTGCTGCCCTACCTCTAGATAGAAAGAGGCGCAGAGTTTTTTGTATAAACACAATAATCTGTGTGTGTGTCGAAATCTCATGCAAGAGAAATGGCACACGTTTGTGGTCATCGTATTCAATGACCATGTGCAAGGGCCAAATTCTTTACCTGAATAAGCGCGCTCAAATCTCACAATATGCTATGCAATGACGTGCAGCATGCTCCTTGTGTCTCCACCTCCCTAGTGTCACATACTTCGCATATTTCTGGAGCTTCATTTGGAACTCTTACCTCACAAGGTGTCTTTGCATGCTACCAGTGTGATGAGACTTGTAGCTGTTCTAAAGATATTCTCAATGTATGTGACATATGAAGTCTCCTCTGTTTGTGTCAGAAAGTGGTTGTTGTATAGGCTCATCCTGGATGGGAAGGGTGGCTGTTTGGACCCACTTCTGTGGATCTAAAGCTGCTAAAGGTCTTCTTTGATCACTCTGTTTGGCTCCTGGCTTGTCAAAACAGCTGTCTCTGTTTGTGTGTATTGAAAATTTGGCAAACTGTCAAGGAGAGTCTGTGAAATGTCATGCGTCATGTAACATGTGCATACCAAATTCCAATATTACTTCACTTCTTATGGAGGAGAAAAGCCCAGCCATGGCAGCCTCTATTGGCCTTCTATTGTATCTTCCATGGGGTGTACTCTCTTTTGGAAATGATCAGATGAAATGCAGCAGTATATGGAAAGGGCGAGATGCAAATTCAGGTAGATTAATGTGATGTGGGATGGAGCTTGCTGTGGTTGAGGGAGGAGAACATCATAATTTGCAGTTCCTTTAGCCTGCTCCCCTCTTGAGATAGGAGATGAACTGTTCCAAAAGGTGCCCCATATGTGGCTGCTGGCCAGTGGACCACATATGGTCCAAGACTTGAATGCAGATTGTATATAGACCACTATGCCAGCATGCATGTGCATGCACGCGCATGCACACACACACACACACACACACACACACACACAAATAAATTGCCAGTTTTGTATAAGAGATGCTACACTATATCAAATGCCAAGGTACTGTGTTGTACTGCTTAATATAAATAAAATGGAAAAGGTGCTTTTTCTTCGTGCCTCTGCAAAAAGAATGTTCCCCTTCATATATTTTCAGATATGTTTTAGCCTTCATGCCATTGCATGGACGGGTATATTGAAAGTTTAGAATTGAACTTAAGGGAATGTTCAGTTTCACTAATGCAGCATATTCTTGCCTTAACATCCTTTTGTTTGGGCTGTCATGATTTCTTTCAGTTAAAGCAGTGAACAAGTATGGTTCAGATAAACTCAGCAGCTTGCATGCCACTGATATGCAGTGTTGAAACGTAATATTTTGCAGGCTATGTCAGGACTTACAAAGTTCTCTCGGTTACAACTGAGGAATTTTACTGTTGCCGCTGGCCTCACTATGTTTGTGGGATCGGTGTATGTATACACAATGAAAGCTGTTGGTGGAACAGATGAAATGTCAGCAGCTATAGAACAATTTGAGAAGGAAAAGGCTCTTAAAGAACTACAACAGGATGCTGATCACAAAACTTGATTTATGATGCATAGTGGGACGCTGAAAAAGATCGTACAAATTATAAGAGATGTTGATACTGTTTTGAAGATATCAAAATGGGAGGTTTTTTAAGGTGCTCCTTTTCAGTAATACTGCTAAGCAAGGTTGATACTGAGGCTTTTGTGGTTGAGTTGATTTTTGTTGAATTGGACTGGTTTTCATTTTTCCTTCCATGTTGTTTTGGCACACATTACACGCTGACAGTGTAACCTTACACTTGCATAGGGGACATGCAGGTGCACACACACACATGCATGTGAGTGTACTCCTTTCTTTTTTCTTTTTTGTATTTGTTGTCCTAGTGCATCGACCACTGCATTCTTGATAGTAAGACGATTCAATGCATAATATGAGAGTCCCATCCTTCTTATGCAGCCGAAGGAGATACACTAGGCTGAACGAAGCCGTATTTCAAAAGTTACCTCAATTTCCCTTTGAGTTTAATTTCTTCTAGAATAACCATCTTGTAAGCTCTCTTCACAGTGGACTGGGCTCTTGGAATCAACTTTATCTCATGATAAACCTCACGAGTTGGGGGCTTTTAAGTCAAATCTTCAAGAAATATATCAACGTACTCACTTAGCCATTTTGGTTCCCTCATATTGCCTGCATTATTAAGCTTCACAACATAAATTTCTCGCTTCTTCTTGAGTCCCTTGAATAATTTTGATGCCTTAACAAGTTGTAGGGTGGGAGTTTCAGGTATTCCAACCCTTTGTACCTTGTTCCTATGGAGATCTGAAAAGGAGATGGTCCCTTTGTGACAATGAACATCAGCTTAGTTTTGCATGAGCTAATCCATTCTAAGGATTCCATCACACACCTAAGAGCAAGAGTTTGAATCTACATTCGGGCGGGCTCCCATCCGAGGAAAACCGAATTATATCCATCTCATGATACATGAAAATAACTTTTCCACTTTCCAATGCCACTTGTATTGGTTTACATTGCGTTTGGTTGATTATTAATTTATACATACATCCTGGTGAAATAAAAGAATAAGTGCTACTTGAATCGACCAAAAGTTTAAAATATTTATCATGGAATTTGCTAGGGGAATGAATCATTAAGAACTACCGATTTTGTCCTTGGTGCTCAACCGCGGGCATGAATTTTTCCTCTTTCTTCTTCCTCCCAGTTAGCCACCATCGATAGCATTGGAAACAGCTGTTGTGACTGGGTTGGAACAGGCCTCCTCCATTTTCTACAATTTTCAGGGGAGGTCCCTAATTACTATGGGTCGAGACCCGAGACCTTTGGAAATGAGATCTGGGGGTAGAACAAACTGAATAGGTGACAACAACAATTGGACCATTTGGGCAATCACTCATGAATTGTCCTAGTTGTTAGTATCTAGAAGTTGACATTCGGAGGGAAGAGTCTCGACCTCTAGGTGACATTTGGCTCTAATCTAAACCCTTATTTCTCTTAGACTTAGGCACACTAGAAATTAAAGGAGCTCTCTTTAGGGGAGGAAGTAAAAAGGGTGTTTTTTTTTTACAAAGGGAATTTCTTTGGGGAGGAAGTAAAAAGGGTTTTTGTTGGGTTGGTTCTTTGGGAAAGGATATTTCTTTAGGAGGAAGTAAAAAGACTTTTTACTGGGCCATTTCTTTAGGAAAGGCTTGCACAAAATCTTATGCCGTTCTGACTTCTTTAGCTATAGACAAGGGCTTTGCATTCTTCACCAATCTATCTAAGAAAGGATCCAACATTTTGACGAAACGATGAAGAACAGACTCATCATCTGTGCAGGAGCATATGTGACAAGGATCACATAACACTAGTCATATGCCTCAGCAGGTTTGCCATTATGGGAAATCTCTAAGAACTCATGTATCTAACAAGGGTCATATAAGACTAGTGATATGCCTCAATAGGTTGGCCATTCTGGGAAAGCTCTAATAACTCATTCATCTTTTCTTCCCAAAACCCAGGGGGGTCAGGGGCGCAATGTCTCAGATGAAGGTAGTTCTTCATGTCCTCCCATCGCATCTGGTTCTGATTAAGATGGTTGGATTCAAGATAATTTCTCCAAAACTTGCTTTTGGCCACACCAGTAATCTTTAATCTAGCAAGAGCCATCTTACTCCTATCATTATACCCTACGATATTAAAATACTCATCCATAGAGTTAGTCCAGCTTAACATTGCCTCATCGAGGTTCTCACCAAGGTTGAACAATCTTCACCTTGGAAAGGACTTGGCTAGGATTTGTGTCAAGGGGTATAATGTTATGAGTTTGAAGTATGTAACTCATGAACTTTCCTTAATAAATCAAGGAAAGTTCATAATAATGACTAAGCATGGCTCTCATAGAGCGATGATACGTCTGAAGAGTAGTCATTGTTATGAACATCTACGTACAAGTATAATGATGCTTTAATAAGCAGTTGCACATATAATTATACTATCTTGCATCTAAATTATAGTACCTTAAGTCATTTTGCATGCTGATCGAGAAGCAAAAATTAAGAGTGATGAGGAGGTTTATGATGTTTCGGTACATTTTTTGTATGTATGCTTTTGTAGCTCTCGTCTGAAACACTTTCATTGATTATGATGTTGTTACCCTTTATGTTGATCATGTATTAAGTTTTCGTGTGCTCTTTGAGGTCTTTTTCTTTTGGTCCTTAAGTTCTAGTTCATTAGCCTTTGTGCTTCAAGCTCTTTGGCTACTTGGTTTGAAGTGAAAGCCTAGGGAATTTCTGCTTATCGGAAGCCTTGGATGTTCCTTTGGTTACGAAAACCCTCTGTTTCAGGGTACGTGATCTCTTGCCTTATGGGGTTGAGTTGCATGGTTTTTACAGTCGCTCTTCTTGTGGGGTTGAGTCCTCCATTAGCCTAGCTTTGAGGTTATAGGCATGCTAGTTGAGGCTATGTGAATTCTCTCATGGATCCCTTTATGTTGAGGTAGTCCCAAACACTCACTGTCTCTTTACCCTTCCCCATGTTCCGTATTCCTTGTCCAAGCGAAGAAAGAACTGGAACCTGGTTCTGTGTAAAGGCGTTGCTAAAATGAGCTCCTATGGGAAGAGTGTGACTCTTGCTTACACTGTGTATGCTTTCTCTTACGTGTATTGAGGAACACTAATGTGGTAGGGTGGTAAAAGAAGCTTAGATCACAGTCTTGGTGGGTTTAAGGAAGTGTGGTTTGATGCGCTAAAATTGATTGTATTTCCAAACGATCAATCTAAATCGGGTTTGAATCAAAGGTCCTAGTGTTTCTAGATCAGGTTTAAAAAATAGTTTCAAACACTTTTTTTTAAAAATAGTTTCAAAGACTTTTTTTTCCAGGCTCACATCTCTAGGCTCATATCTGTAAGCTCATGTGTCTAGGTTTATGCCTCTAGACTCATGTCTATTTATTCATGTTTTACTCCATGATGCTTGGATTATGATGTCAGCCTAGCTAGGGAGCATCCTCACCAAGGGGCCATTTTGCATGAGCTAGCGAGCCCATTCACCCCCAGTAGTTGACCTCACCCAAGCTAAATCGGAGGACCCGAGTTAAGGTTGGTCACTTTAGAATTGTCACTTTTAACAATGAGTGTGAACTTCCTTGCTACCCTCGTCAATATTGTCAACTGGCTTATTATTAGTGTTAATACGTCTTCTTTAATATAACTATTGTGTGAAGACATCATTGTAATATTTGGAAACCATCTTAAACTTTTCAATATTCTTTCTATGATAAAAGAAATTCTCATAGTACTTGGCATATTCGTTTTCATTCCTCTTGAACTCACACACTTAGCTATTCAAGTTTAAAAGAACAACTATTGTAATTAACAATATTCTTAACACCATCACTTGTAGATTAACTATAAGTAATAACAATAAAACCTAGTTTAAGAGAAGGTAATCCTTTTTACTCGGGCATACCAAGCTCTCTACTTACATAACGAAATGAAAGCTCTCTACTTACTTGGGCATACCAAGCTCTCTACTTACATAACGAAATGAAAGCTCTCTTTAATCTCCTACACTGTCTCAAAAACCATGATTTCTTTACTATTTTTGGAAGAATAGGAAGAGTTAGATTATCTTTTATCTTCTTATAAGCCATAAAAGAGATGCTTAAGATACTTGATAATTAAGAAAACATAAGGAAAGGGGAGAATCTCTATGAGAGAAATTCTCACAAGCATCCTATCTTAAACACAGAATTGATTAGAGCACAGCTTATCCCCACAATTTTAT
The DNA here is from genome assembly GCF_041138505.1 of Cibotium barometz. Classification (NCBI taxonomy): domain Eukaryota; kingdom Viridiplantae; phylum Streptophyta; class Polypodiopsida; order Cyatheales; family Cibotiaceae; genus Cibotium; species Cibotium barometz. Next base: position 39,931,843 of record NC_141097.1, on the reverse strand, counting down.
TTCTCTAATTACCTTAATCATTATGCATAATTACTAATCCTAATTAATTGAATTCCCTTGAATCAATTTAAGAGAAAAATATCTCTAATTTAAAAATCGAGAGAGAGAGAGAGAGAGAGAGAGAGAGAGAGAGAGAGAGAGAGAAGAATAGAAAGCTCCAAGAAAATGCTTTGCGAGGCCTCCCATGGCACTCTACAACACTCCATAGCACATTAGCAATATAATTAAACCCTAGGGAAAGATTAATTATGTTTGGTTGTGCTAAAAATTAAGAGAAAAACCAAAATTATTACTTACAGCACGCATAGTTTGACTTTAGGAGAACATGATATGGTCTTTAGCTCTAGAACCAACTGAGAAGTGGGAGGGCTAGTAGTAGGAGGTAATAGGCAATAAAAAGGAAACTTTGTTATGACAAAAAGCAACTCCCGGGGAAGTAGGTGCATTTTTTAGTCATGAGGATACAAAGAGAAGCATCCAAACCTGCCAAAATCAGCAGCAGTAGTAGAATGGTGGGTGATGGCCTCCCATGGAAAGGGGATGGTAGAAGATGAGGTGAGAAGCATCTTTCCCATCCTAACATGAGGTACTATGGGGGGGACACTATTAGTATACACTGTGAATGCCCACCTCTCAGCATGTATCTCACATCTATGTTTGGTGCAGATTTATAAAGTCCCCTATTATGAGGAGAAGTCGTTGGTGCACGTGTCTTTGGTGGAAACCTCGTCTTAGATGCCGATGGGGTCGTTATTGTGACCATTGATGATTAAGAGATGGTCAGGGGTGCAAGTGTCCGTAGGTCCGAGGGTGAGAGCCCCCGGCCTGATAGTATAGAGAATAATATTCATAGAATATTTTCTAGGATACCTAGGTTCATTATTAGTAGGCAGTGGACGGTTCGTTACGTTCTTAATATGTGGGTGGTGAGACTACATCCATACAGCATAACCGACCGCATTGTATATACATCCACTACACCACTTATTGTAGCACTATATAGGTATCCAATGCTATGAGTATCCATACCCTCTACACTTAGTACTTCCTCCATCGAGAGTGTCTAGATTGCCGTTTAAGCTCTTCTTTAGAGTCCATGGGTGGATTGCTCCATCACATTATACCTGTCTTAGAATTTTAAATTCTCTATTTATTACATTATTTATGGCACTTTGTTTTGCTATCTATCTTCCCGTTATGCTATATTCTTATATGGTATCAAAGCATAAAGTCTAGTCTTTCTTTACATAGAATTCTAGGAGTGATGGCTTCTACCTTTGCTACTTTTGTTGCTTTGCACTAGTCATGTGCATTCATCCACCAGTCTTCACAGAAGGCAAGATTAATGGGACAAACTACACTCTCTAGAAATTCAAAATCAATGCCATCCTAGTCTTCTGAGCTTCTAGAAACTGTTCTAGGAACAGATGTAAACGTAAGTGATTCTATTCTTACTTTGATTCAACACACAACTAAAGCATCATAGCCCTGGATCATATTGAGGAATCAGTATGAGACATGGATCAAACCAAAATTTAGAACCTAGAGAATTAGCTTACTATTGAGAAGTTTGCTAAAGGAGAAACTCCTAAAGCATTTATTACGCAGACCAAAAATCTATGAGATCAAATGGCTGATGTGGGGATTACAAAGACCAATGAGGAATTGGCCCGAAGGTGCATCCGAATTATTCTATAAAACTACGATGGCTTGGTTCTGACACTAACCACTCAGGCTAGAGTACCACCCCTATCATTTAAAGAATCTTGTATTGTGTTGCTTGAGGGGGAGATGCGCCTGAAGATCCATAATGGTGCTGATGCTGCATTTTTAGCCAATGCTAAAGGCAAAGGAACGACATCTTCTGATGACAAGAAGAAGAAGCCAAAGAAGAAGAAGTTTCAAGGGAGCTGCTATTACTGTGCCAAGAAGGGTCACACTATGAAAGACTGTAGAAAGAAGTAGGCTGACAAGAAGAATGGCAACCTAAAGTCTTCATGGAAGCGAAAGGAGTTAGTTATTAATAGTGCCGAGACGACAGAGCTTGAATTTTGGGTCACCATTGAAGAGGCTCGTCTGCTTAGGCTCTAGTTGTTGATGATTCATGGATTTTAGATAGTGGAGCATCCTAACACCACATGAGTAGTAAAAAGGCTTGGTATAGTTTATGAAAGACTCTACAAGAACCCATCGGTGTTGTTATTAGGAATCTTGCTAAATGTCCAGTCTCGAAGAGTATGAAACCATCTCTTTTGTGGGCAGCTACTAGAGGTGAAGAGAAGAAGCTATCAGATGTGCTCTATGTACCTCAAATAATCAAGAGGGATCTACTATCAATTTTTGTTGCTACTAGATCGTGGACTTGAAGTATGCTTCAAGAAATTGAAGCAAAATTTCTAGATATTGGTGACAAGGTAGTTGGCAAAGGAGTAAGGCACAACAATCTATACAAGCTAAGTGCCCAGTGAAACTGTAGATAAGAGCATGAGTAGGTTTTGGTACGAGCGATTTGGTCACATCGAATTCTTAATGCTAAAGGAGATGTAGAAAAAGGGAATAGTAGCTAATTTCCCTACATTTTTAGAATTGCAGGAACTATGTGAGGCTTGTATGATGCGCAAGCAACAATGCAAGGCATTTTCACATAAACGTAACAATAGAGCAAAGACTCCTCTAGAGCTAGTACATGCTGATCTCTTTGGTAAGATGTCTACTACTACTACTACATTGGGGGGATCTTCTTTGAGATGTTAATTGATAATTACAATAGAAAGATGTGGGTCTATTCCCTTCGGGATAAGGTAGAAGCTTTTGGCAAGTTTAAACAGTGGCATAAGCTTGTGGAGAATGACATAGGAAAGAAGGTAAAAAATTTTCATATAGATCGAGGGTGAGAATTACTTTCAACAAATTTGATAGCTACTGCAAGGATAATGGCATCAAACACCAACTCACAAGTGCTCACACACCTCAGCAAAACAATGTTGTAGAACACCGTAATTGGATTGTCGTGGAGATGGCTTGATGCGTGCTAAAGGGAAAGGGTTACAAGACACAACAATTTACATCCTCAATTGGAGCTACACAAAGGCACTTAAGAGTATCACACAACAAGAGGCCTACTCTAGTAAGAAACCTTTAGTGTATCATTTCAAAACATTTGGCTCTGAATGTTATGTGCATATAATAGATGCATCTAGGAAGAGGCTTAATGCCAAAAAGCAAGAAGTGAATCTTTCTTGGATACAATCAAGAGCCAAAGACTTATTGACTCTATGATCCAAAGGTGAAAAAGATAATCACTAGCTGAGATGTGATGTTTGTGGAGCAGCCACACTCAGTGGGTGGAGGAGATAGGTCCATCCACTCTATCATCAGTTGGAGAAATAATTCACCCCATGAGCCCAACCCACTAGCCAAATTTCCTCTTAAGGAGGAGGAGTTTTGAGAGGATGAAGACTCTCACACATCACAATGCCTATTGCTACCCCACATGGAAAGCAACTTTCAAAGTGGACACATTAGCTCTTTGATGAGCACAACCCAATACTTGAGCTGCCAAAATCTTTAGTAGATGGACCACGCAGATCAAGGAGGATAGAAGAGCAGAGAAGAGCATCTAATCTCATTGTCAACATGGCCTTAATGGTGGCTGAGATAATGGAAACAATCAAGGAGCCAATCACCTTGGACGAAACTTTAGCATATAAAAATTTTCTTATCTAATATTTACTACTACAGCATTGCCCAATAAAATTTACAAAATATCTATTGTTATATGTGTCTCTAAATCTCAAATTAAAAAAGTAATATTATATCTCTTTACAATACCTAGCATAAGAATCTTTCTAGCCTACCAGGAAAAATTCACAAGTGAAATTTTTACAATATAAGTGAGTAGTAAAAGAAAATATCTTTATAATACCCAGCTTAAGAATTTTTCTAGCCTACTAGGTAAAATTCACAAGTGAAATTTTGTACAATATAAGTGAGCTGTAAAAGAAAATGACTGATGCCATTAGTTTCCAAGAGGGAGGGACCTTACATCCTTCTCCCCTAAAAATAACAAGCTATCCTTGGCTCCTCAGCTTGAGAAATAAGGATAGGCATGACGAATATCATAAGCCTTGTCTCAACAAGTAGCATCTTCTATAGGTAAGTGTTACCACTTTACCAAGATTTCTTGGAGTAGTCTATTCCAAAGGGGCTTCTCTCAGAAGTTTAATATCTGCTTATGATATACTTTAAATTCTCCTTGTTTAGGGATAATAACTTGGCATCACCTAATATATGGGAAAGGTTAGCCACATGCCTCTTAAGGATACTTATATGAAAGATGTTATGGATCTAAAGATGAGGAGGTAGAAGTAGCTCCAAAAAATTCAACACAGCTCTAGTTTTCAAAATTTCACTGTCGGTCATTTCACTTATAGTTGAATCATCGTTTCATCAAAACGATCCAATTCCACTTTTCTACTATTCATGCGACAGATAGAATCGCATGATTTTTGCATTGTTTTCATCTCAAGTCGTTTTTATCTTGGATCATTTTTAGTGCAATTGCCATTCTTATAGGTTTTACAATCGACCAATTCAACTCTCGGATCGTAGCTTCTCCAATTGATCGATTCCACTCTTCTTGTTCTGGAATTATTTTGATCTTAATTTAACGATTCTACTCTCTAGTGATCCTACTCTAGTGATATTACTTTTCAGCAATCCTACTCCAATGATCGTACCTTTCAATGATCCTACTCTAGTGATTCTACTTCAGAGATTCTTATTTTCGAAGATCTTACTATGGCAGTGATCCTAATTTTTAACAATCCTACTGCAATGATCGTATTCCAGTGATCCTACTTTTCATAGCGATCTTACTGCAATGATCCTACTTTATAATGATTCTACTCCAGTGATCCTACTCTAGCAATCCTACTTTTTAATTATGCTACTTGAGTGATCCTACTTTTCAATAATCCTACTCCAATGATCCTACTCCAATGATCCTACTTTTCGGTTCCTTGGCGATCCTTTCTCAATGATTCCACTTTGTCGATTCTAGTTTCTATGATCGTCTGATTCTACATTTTTTAGATCGCCCAATTCTATTTCTCATATCGACTAATCCTATCGCTATTTTTTAAAGCAATTTTTATAGATTGCTTCATAGTATCTATTGACTTTAGTGCAAGCTTTCTTTTTGCATCGTTCCTTCTCAAATTCAACAATAGTCAGGTATGACCAAAGAGGATGTTTTATATGGGTCAAATTACTCCCAATGGAGCTTTTTATGGTCATAAATGACCTTGTTAATGGGCTTACAGGGGCATATCAATGTTGACAATCAAGGTTAACAAGTCCAACAATAAATTCCTCATATTACTCTCGAACAAAGAAGATGGGATTCTCATGATGCTCAAGCTTTGGCATTGATTGCCTTGTTAATTAAAAGGTCTATTTTTCCACACATTCACTCGTAGAACATCCATGCTTGCTTGAAACACTCTAAAAGTTATATATTAGGCTAAAAATGATGCAAGGATTTTTTATCTCAAAAAGCAACTTGACAATGAAAATATGCAAGAAAAGAGGTCCGTGAATGAACTTAAGAAAGAAACTTCTTAATATTGATGAAGTTGTTCCTAAAAAGAACATGATTAACATCACCCTTAATTCTTTTCCTGAATCTTATCTGGGTTTCAAAACTTCCTTTTGTCTTTCATTGAGAGGCAACGTAGCCCCTCTTACCTATTAGGAGCTGATAAGCTTACTGTTTTAGAGGAGAAACAATCCAGAAAGAATGCTTTTGAGACTTCTAATCATGTTCCTAAAAAGAACATGATTAACATCACCCTTAATTCTTTTCCTGAATCTTATGTGGGTTTCAAAACTTCCTTTTGTCTTTCATTGAGAGGCAATGTATCCCCTCTTACCTATTAGAGCTTATAAACTTACTGTTTTAGAGGAGAAACAATCCAGAAAGAATGCTTTTGAGACTTCTAATAGTAATCAAGCTTTAGCAACCAATGATAAGGGCAACAAATTTCAGGGGAGGACCAATCTCAATAAAATTTTTGAGGCTGAGGGTGATTGTAAAAAGCCAAAGAAGGTGACTTGCCGATATTGCAAAAATGTGATCACCAATAAATTGAAAATTACCTTTAACTTCAAAACAAAGAAAAGAAGAAGAAGGAATCCAATAAGGATTCTAACATTTTTGCCTCGACGATAAGAGTTCTAAGAAAGAGGACTCTGCTAATGTCATTGTCCATCAAGACTTTTCACTTATGGCTATTTGTAGTTATAATCTTGAATAGGATGCGTGTCTCAGTGTAACTATCTATCACTAGTTTCTTTGACAGTGGTGCTTCTAAGCACATAACTTCTCAAAGAAGTTTGGTCAAACCTATGCAGAATGCACAAAGTGGTCACACTGTTACATGTGTGCCAACAATGCCTCTTAACTTGGTGACAATCTTTGTCTTCAAAATGTACTTTTATTCTAAGTATTCACAAAAATTTGCTTTCTATGCCCCCACTCTAGCAAGGGGGTCTTAATGTTGAATTTTTATATGGTAAATGCATTTTCCGTGACAAAGAATAGGACAAACAAATTGTGCTTACTAGATCTTTAACTATAGGTGGTTTTTCTGGCAGAGACACTTCTAATGCAATGAAAGATGCCCAGTTGTGGCATATTAGGTATGGCCATACTTCTATTGGTGGTTTGATGATTTTGTAGCAATATGGGATGTTAGAGGATCTGCCTCACCTTGATCCACCACCAAGATATGTTTGTGAAGGATGTATCCTTGACAAACTTGCTCGCCAACCTTTCCCAAAGAATGCAGTAGATAGAGTTGATCACAAATTGCAGCTTATACAATGATGTGTGGTCCAATACAAACTACTTCTTTAGGAGAAAATTTATATTTTGTAACATTCATTGATGATTACAACAAATCCAATTGATCTTACCCTATGATAGCTAAATCAGAGGTATTTTCTCACTTTCAACATTTTGTTACTATAGTTGAGAATGATACTAGCTTAAAAATACAAACTCTCCACGTTCTAATAGGGAGGAATACATGTCTAATACAACCAAATATTTTAAGCACAAAAGGCATAAGCATCAATGTATAAATCCTTATACACCACATCAAAATGGTGCTACTAAGAGATAACATAACTCTCATGGAAATGGTTAGATGCATGGTTAAGGGGTCAGTAAATTCCACAGACATTTTAGATAGAAGCAGTTCTTTATGCTACTTATGTGTTGAGTAGGCACCCCACTATCACTCCTTATGAGGCTTGGCTTAATCGAAAACCTAACATTGAACACATGCGTATTTTTGGTTATTTGGCATATGCACATGTGCATATGCCAGCACAAAATTCAACTAAAATTAATGGCAAGGTAGTGAAATACAGTGTCGAAAGAAAAGGTTGTTGTCTCTACAATCCTCTCACTAAGAAGTTATTGTCAGTAGGATGCTTTTGCAGAGGATTCTATCTATCCATTCATGGAGTTCAATAAGCATGCGTATGTAAATTCTCCGAACATGTTTACTGGTTTATTACATGTGCCAGTATCTGTTAATTCTCAGCTCCTTGTTTGTTTCAAAGGGGGAAATTCTCAAGGAACTGATTTGATGCTCCAACTTCAGATTAGCTGATGTAGTAAATGCTGAAAGATTAGCAATCAATGAAGGGTTATGCCTAGATGGGTTAGAAATACCTTGAGTTTGCATTTCTTAGTTCTCTACATGATATCGTTGAACCTGAGTCTTTTGAAGAAGTGCTTGAACCACTTCTTTAACTCAGCATATATTGCTAAGTTTGCATTTCTTAGTTCTTTACATGATATGTAGATAAACCTGAGTCTTTTGAAGAGGCTTAAGAGAGATTCAAATTGGGTGAAATCCATGCAAGATGAAATTCATTCCATTCTGAAAAATGGTACTTGCGATTTAGTGGATCTACCACATTTGGCAAGAAAGCTATTAGTATTAAGTGGATTTCAAAGTCAAGAAAAAGGCAAATGGATCTATGGACAGATTCAAAGCCAAACTTGTTACAAAATGTTATGCCCATTAGAAAGGGATTGATTATCATGAACCTTTTTCTCTCACTTCTCGTATTACCACTACCGATTTGTTATTGCTTTGGCATCCCATCATGGATGGAAAGTGCACCAATTGGACATCAAAATAACGTTTTTAAATGGTGACTTTTACAAAAAGAAAATATGTGTCACTAGCTGGTTATGCCTAATTTTCTCAAGAACAAAAGGTATGCAAGCTTAATAAAGCTTTATATGGTTTGAAACAAGCTCCTCCCAGAGCTTGGTACCTAAAGATTCATGCGTATTTGACTGGACATGGATTTCAAAATAGTCATGTGGAAAGCACTTCACATGTGAAAAAGGACAAGTAGGATTTTCTTGTTGTCACTCTCTATGTAGATGACATGTTATTGAGACATGCACTAATTAAGGATTTCATTATAGCCTTCAAGGTTGATATTGTCTTAAATTTTCAGATGTGAGACCTTAGTCTTTTGCACTACTATCTTAGTATGTAAGCTTGCAGGCATTTAACTTGCCCATAATCACCAGGGAGTGGGAATTTAAAAGAATCAATAAGCCTGCAAAGAAGGTAGCGTATTTCAAAACAAACAAGCACAAGCCACACCGGAAGGCTTTTCACATCTTATCATGCTATGCAGGTTATATTACACATACTTGTTCTTTTATAAGCCACATCACACAACCCATGTGGATATAGGGCTACTCACTCGATTGAACATAACTCACATGGGCCCCAATCCCCTTCAAGCAAAATAAAATTGGGTAGAGTTGATATATGCAAAGATTAAATGGTATTAGCATTCAAGAATATGAAAGATCCCAACGTGGGAATAGTAGTCTTGCTTAGACGGGTGATTTACCAAGCCACAAATTCTATAGACAAGCTCCCACCCTTGTTAATAGTAGTAGGTGCTAGTTCCCAATAGAAGATGCCACCCAAGGATACCAAAAATAAGAAGGATAAGGAAAAGAAACCAAGGGATGACAACAATGTGAACAACCACAATAGGGTAAACAAAACTTCTCTATCAATGAATAGGGTAACATCACTATTGAGTTTAGGTTAGAGATAGAGGTTGACACCGAAGTAGAAAACGATGCTTAGAAAAAGAAAGAGATGGGGAAAGACAAGGTAAAAGAAGGCATGTGGAGATCAAGGCCAAATCTCTTTTTTGTAAAGAAAGCTCACCTTTGAGTTCCTAAGCAGCTCCTCCTCCTCATCCAAGCCTTCTTCCTGCACTTTCTTTATGTTCTAGTAATAGCATATGCTAAGGGATTAAGGGCTTTAGCTAGGATTTTTCCTCAAGAACAGTTGTTGGAAAAGCTTTGGGGAACTTCAATGTAGTTTGGTTGGGGTAGTGTTGAGGCTTATGTTCTTCCTTTGTGGGCTTGTAGAAGAAGGTAGATCTGCAAACATAAAGTGTTGAGATTATATTAGTGGATGTTTCCCTTCCCTTGGTTGCTCATTATGTTCTTAGCTCTTGTGTAGATCTATCCGTCTCGTGGCCTTCGCCTCCTTCAAGCTAATTCTCCTTATTTGGCTAGCTCTAGGGGTCTTCCTTTGTCTTTGGCTCTTGTCTTTGATCACCCAACCTATGGCCTTCCTTGTCTTTGTCCTTTGTAGGCTTTTTACCCCCTTGCTTATCCTCCCCATCATTGCCTTTATCATCTTCTTCTTCCCCCCTCCTCGGAGTTGTTTGACTCTTTTGGGCTTTTGTGCTTTTCCAAATGCTCCAGTTCCTCAAGGAGATCTTCTACTTCTCCTTGCTCTTCCTATGGTATGGTCTGGGGATAAGCCACATGCTTTGTTCCAAAGAAACATGCATTCTCCTCTATTTATAATTGAAACTACTTGTGACATGGAGATAAAGTAATAAAAAGTTGGTAGGTTCAAATACCAGGCACGCCATATTTGCTAGCTTTTTGTATGGTCAATGTTTTACACGTGCCCTTTAGCCATTTTAAATATGCTCTACATATATGGCCATATCCATAGGCACTCTTGCCATGTACTCTTTGGCTACTATCAACTTAATGCATTCTTCGGCTAAGTCAAGAGGAGCTTTTTTAAATAGGAATACCCATGGTGTGCATCAAATCCTAATATAAATATGTAAAATTGAGCAAGGCTAAGGTCCCTTTAAAAAACATCAGTGTTACATGATCCTCGGGAACTTGTCTACATATTCAGGCAAATTATAACAGGGAGAGGGGATCATCGAGTGTCATCCCTTGGCAAATGAAATCAAGGTCCAAGCTATATCTACTTAGCTTCATTCAATTGGGAGGGCTCTCGTTATCACATAACAGGTTAGGGAGCTATCAAGATGGCATCCCTTTCCTTGCGTGGGGCTGTCGATAGGAGTGCAAGGCATTGAAGGCTCTTCAACCCGCTTTTGAGCATCTACAACTCCTCCTCCAATACCTTCTTTACATGGTCATCCTTGACCTATAATTACATTAGCATATTTTTAGTGTTTTTCTCTAGGGCTCTTTATATCTTATCTGCTTCTTTAACTTGCATTTTATCTGCCCTCGAGCATGCCTCTGTCAGGATTCATACTACACTTATTGATAATTTAATTTTTCTTATGAATTGGATATAGAGAAGTGGTGATCTAGAATTGGATAAATTACATCTAGAGAGGTGGTCATCCAGCATGGCTATTTTATGAGTAAGCTCAATGTGGGCACCTTTTCTTTTACTTCTACCTTCGCTTTTAGTTTTGCACTTGATCTTCTAGAACGATTTGTTCTTCATGGAGGGTTTTAGCCTCTTGTGCATGCCTCTACACCTTTCTTCAAGGAAGGGATCTTGGGATATGGTAGAACTCAATGGTTAGAGTCCTTACAAAAATAGACTCAATGGTTAGAGTCCTTACAAAAATAGACTCAATGGCTGGAGTCCACATAGATTTCTCCTCAATGCCTAAAGTAGCCATAGGTTCATGAATAAAGCCACAAAAGCTTGTGCAAAAAACTAATAACTCCAAGAAAGGTCAAATGTATAATATGTCAAAAAGGTATAATAATCCTAGGGCTAATGTGTTTTATAGTCCCCAAAGCCCTATATGCCCAGATCCCACATGCTAAATGTACCCTAAGCTCTCATGTGCATGTGCATCCTAAAATCACTTTGTTGCACTTTCAATGTTGTCTCATACATTTGCACCTTTACTACACGTAATTTCAAAAGCTATAGTGTATTTTGTATATGATTGCCTCTATGCACCCCTTCTCTACTTTCAAGCTTCGCACAGCAGTATAATTTCAAAAGCTGCAGTATATTGTATATGATTGCCTCTTTACACCTCTTCTCTATTTTCAGGCTTCGCACAATGGCATAATCCACATCATTGCTTGTATCTAGTAACCGTGCTGTCTATTTGACATTGTCTGAAAGTTTGGAGAGCCAACTCGGCTATTTGCATTTGCATGAATATTGTAGAATTAGTAGCTTGACTCTGCATTGGTGATGGTTGTATTGGAGGTTGTGGGGCAGGCTACGGTGCTAATGTGGCTTGTTATTTTTTTTCGCCTTGGCCTTGGTCTCCACTATGCCTTCTTCTACATTGTCTTTCCATCCTTTTTTGCTTCAATGCTAACCTCTATCTGTAACCAAGACTCTCAATAGTGATTTTACCCTATTCAATAGAGAATTTTTGTTACCCCTACTGTGGTTGTTCACTACTGTCATCCCATGGTCTCTTATCCTTGTCCTTCTTGTCTTTCTTATCCTTGAGTGGCATCTTTTGTTGGGAACTAGCACCTACTACTATTAAACGATGGTGGGAGCTTGTCCAAAGAATCAATGGCTTGGTAAATCACCCCATGTGAGCAAGGGTGCTATTCTCATGTAGGGATCTTTTGGATTCTTCAATGCTAATACTCTTTTGATCTATACATTAATCAATTTTTCCCAGTTTTCTTTTGCTTAAAGGGGATTGGGGCACATGTGAGTTATGTTAAATCTAGTGAGTAGCCCTACATCCACATGGGTTATGTGATGTGGCTTGTAAAAGGACAAGTATGTGTAATATAGCGTACATAGCAATAGGATAAGATGTGGCAAGCCTCCGAGTGTGGCTTATGCTTGTCTATTTTAAAATAGGCTACCTTCTTTGCAAGCTTATTGATTCTTTTAAAGTCCCACTCCCTAGTGACTATGGGCAAGTTAAACGTCTATGAGCTTTGCTATTCTTCTTTCATTATTTGGTGGCCCCAATGGCTATATGAAAAATCTCTCAATGTGGTTGTCAAATGAATGGATGGCCTGATAGTACTAGCACATGGCCAGATCCATTCCCTATTGAGGCAAATTAGACAAGAGCAATAGCTTAATCTTCTACAATAGCTACCTTGTGGGCACATCTTCCAATGCAAGTTAAGGTCAATGGATCCTAGAATTGGAATTTTAGAATCATGTCATCGTCACCCATGACTTTGAGGCTTGCTACCTCCAAATAATTGCTCTCCCTGGCTTCAAAGATCTCTGGGGGCATGTATAACTCCGGTGGGGGCACTCGGCTCTCCTCTGCCATTTTCTTACCCTTCCCTTTTACAGGGGTGCCTGCATTCATTTTTCTCAATGCCCTTAAGCTACACCGTAATACTGTACTTAGTCTTACGGTGCCTTCACTCATTGTTAAGTACAAACAAAGGTATACACATTCACTATTACTATAAGGCACAACCTTTGTATGCACGAGCATTCACGAAAATCAATGTCTCAATATTTGCATCTGTTAGCATGCATTCCTAGTCTACAAAATCACTATTCTAATTTGCAATCCAATCATCCCAACGATTTAACTCCATCAGTGATTCTACTCTACTAATGATCCTTCTATGCATGCAATCTATGAGATGTCGGCAATCCTACTGTGAATCAGACTGATTAAACTCTCACAATCCTGCACTCTACCAATTCTTGAGGCAGGTGATCTGACTGCTTTTGGTCGTACATTTGTACAACTATTTGGGTGAGTATTATGGGCTACCCCTACTCTTCACTTTGTTGCTGATATTGTATGCACAATGAGTTCTATTACCCCAAAATAGATGTATGCACTTTGAAGTTTCACCACACCAAACTTGCAAGAGTTTGTGCTTTCCGAACAAAGTGTTTGTGTGTGCACACTGAATCAAAGCAACCCAACTATTGCAAAGAAACCAAGATTGTGTTGTGCTTACCTTGAAGACAAGAATAGCACCTGGGAGGCATGGTGGTGGTGAAGAGCTTGTCTACAAAGTGAGTCGATAGCAAGGTCGTCTAGTTTTACCAAAACTTTGTGTGAAGTAATACTAGGGACAAACCGGTGTAGGTTACATTATATATATAATTGATGACATGGCATAAGGTGGGATCGGTGATCCTTGGAGTAGAATCAGGAAAATTACACATGTAAATTCGGCCGATTCAAGAAGCAAGCAATGCAAGAACTTGGTGATTTATGAACTCGGTGATCCATGAAGTAGGATCATGGTGATTGGAGATAGCAATCAATCAATTGAAGGATTCGATCGACAACGATTGGCCTTTTAACAATTGGAGTAGTCATCGATCCACCTTGACACTTAGCGATCGGAAGCATAGAATCGGGCGATTTAAGAGTAGGACCAGTCAATTGGTGAGTCATATCGTTCGATTGGTCCATTCCATCGATGATTGGATCCTCGATTTTTAAAACATTAGGAACTAAATGCATATGTCATTAATTGTAGACACCCCTAGGTATGATTTGAATGTGTAAAACATGTGGTGTGATGAGTACACTTAGTGGTCCATGGGCTCTTAATATGGCAAGGTTCACTAAAAGTCTTCCTAAAGCATCTTTTGTGTATTTTATAGGTTTACATCCATCGCTCCTCCTGACTCATTTGTCCTCTCCTTTTTTTTCTTTCTTATTGCTATGCTTTAAGCTATGGCATATTTAGCTTTCTTACCCAAGTTAAGGGGCTCTGCATCATCTTGATCTGTGCCCAGATTAGGAATGAGGCTTTGATGGTCTTTGGGTCTTTTTGTACTGGGATAGTCTTAACATTGTGCCCATCAGAGGGATCAACGGGGGCAAATAGGTAAGTTGTGATTTCATGCAGAGCTAAAGAAGAGCGTAGTCCTTGGATTTGCTTTTGAAGCTGCTCTTGCTCTTCAACAGTCTATATGTGCTCTATCTTAGCTTTCCCTTTATCTTTCTTTTTTGGGGCATCCATATTTTTTATGGTGTGACTTGTCTCGTTTTGATGCATGGTCCTTAAGCATGATGATGAGTTTGTTAGAGCTTATGGAGGGACCCACGCTATGGGGTAGTTGATGCTGAGGGTCATGGTCCTTTATAGCTCTTTAGAGAACCCAATCATCATCAGCAACATAGTTGGCCTCATGAAAAGTTGTCTTCAGTTGGTCTTCATTAGCTTCTTCTTCTTCGTTGATCTTCTAGTCAATGTAGACCTTGGAGTTCTTTATCTTTGATTTATGTGGGCAATGATAAAACATGAAATGCCCATCCCTTTTAAATCACAATGTAAAAATTATATAAGGAGTCTTAGCCTTTTCAAAGACCAATGTCTTGCCCTTGTACACATGATTTACGAGCATGATTAGAGATTTACAAACTACAAATAAGCCTAAAAATCCCTTTCTGCCAAAAAATACAAATTTGGAAAAAGTACAAGTGCAATTTGACGATTGGAAGCATAATTAACGATTGTATAGTATAATCCTTAATCAAGAATTAGCAATCGGTGATGATGACTACGATCGGATGATTGATTGCAGTGATGGAATCGGCTAATTTGAGTAGGAATGAACAGTGAGTCAAATTGGTAGTAGATTTAATCAAACGATTGTTGAAGGAATTGACAATGTGAGTGCAATCGGTTGATTGGAGATGAATCAGTGATCGGTGCAAGAATTGATTATCAACAACTTTGATCGGCAGCAGGACCAATCGGTATATTGAATCGGTGATCATCAGATGAAATTGGACAATTAGTAAGTTGGATCGTGATGATTGAAAGGTTGAGTCGAGCCAATTTGTTCAGATGAATCATCGATTCAAGATAGAATCAGCAGACGATTAGAGTGATAGATTGGCAATCATCAATCGCCTAGATGATTACAATCGATGATTTGATAGATGAATCATGCGATTACAATCAATGATTTGACCAAGGAATCGTGCGATTTAACGTGCTAGAAAGAAAATTTGTACAACCGATACAGTCACTTCTAGTCGATCGATCACAGGAAGAGAACAATCATCGACGTGCTAGTAGAAAGAAATTTGTACAATCGATGTAGTCGCTTTTAGTCGATCGATCAGGAAGAGAACAATCACCGATGGCGATTAAAGGCAAAGATCAAAGTAGCAGTCACATGATTGGAGAAGTGCATGACAAGATTGGAGAATTGCAAGTGGTGATTAGATATAGATTTGCTAAAATTTAATGGATTACTTGATGGGATGGCCATAGAATTGAATCACAACAAGCATAGAGTATGAATCAACATATTATGTGCTCAGTTGTACAAGCTTTGATCAATTTGGTGTAGCATTAATGTTTTAGCAGAAAAAACTACCGCTTGTACAGTTACTATCTTCATAGGTTTTTGCCAAGTCTAAACGGGAGCTTGTGCTTGCTTAGAGTGTAGAAAAGATGGGGAACCATGTTGGCGCTCATGGTTTAGAGCTTGAGAAAGAATGAAGCAAAGGCTAAAGCTATGGTGGATCAAGGTAGCATATAAGCTTGATTAAAGACATAATTAGTGATTATTAAAAAAGGGATTAAGAGAAGGCTAATCACATGCTAATTTCACATGAGTAGCATTAAGGAGAATCAAGTGTATTAATTTATTAAAAGGTGCCTCTTATGTAGGCTCAGTTCAAGGCATAAGGAGCAAGTCAACTCCACTGATTTCTCCCATAATATCTCCTAGTCCCACTATTCTCTCTCCATGATTCATGGTGGGCTGATTTTGGCATCTATCTTCCACACTTGAAAATGTAGAGATTCCTCAATAACTAAGTTGCTTTTACAATGATGAAATAATTTAACCCTTACACACACAAAATAACTAGGGATATTTACTAAATAATCCTAATAGATTTTGTCAACCTTTCTTTCCTTGCTCTAGAAGAGTTGCATCTTTGGCACACCCAGATCTATCTTCTTCCTTGGTAGTATTCTTGGGCTATTAGTGACCTTTGTGTGGTCACTATTAGAGTGACCTTTGTGTGTAGGCACACCCAGATCTATCTTCTTCCTAAGTAGTGTCCTTGGGCTATTAGTGACCTTTGTGTGGTCACCCATCCCTGTGTTGTTGGATCATTGTTTGGCTTTCAGCTTCATATCAGCTTAGGGATGTTAACCACACTGGTTAACATCATTTTTAAAGCGTGGTTACGCTTTTTGTAATCCATCATTATGTGACCGCGCGCTGAGCGCTTATTGATAAAAGATATATGGGATGACCAAGCTTATGACTTGTGTAATGCCGGTCATAGGAATGAGTTAGATGTACATAGAACTAGGAAGCCAATTTTGGGCCCCCAATTGTAAATGGGCAGCCGGGCATTGTAAAAAGTGAACTCATGTATATAAATGATTTATGGAATATGAAAAGACACAATCCCATTTCTCACAATTCAGTCTTGCCTTCTCTCACTCTCTCACTCTCTCACTCTCTTATGTTTATGGTTGTAAGCTTGTGTTTGTGAATGCTTGCTTGCTTGATTTTGGTGTATGCACGGCTTGGATGGTGTTAGTCCAAGCTTGTCTTCTCTTCTCCCTTCTATTGTCTCCATTTCAAGATCTCTCTTGCATGCACATTGGAATTGAGTGGAGGTAGAGCTTTCCATAGCTTCCTTCATCCTTGCTCACTACCTAGCTTGTGGATCTCCATTTGAGTGACACAAGCGGAGGTGGAGTGAGCCCCTAATAGCGGCCTCACATAGGGGAGTTAACCCTTATTAGAGTTGGCTAAATGCAAGTCTCCAAATCGACCCTTGCATAGTATCATTCTCTTCTTCTCTCCCTCTCTTGTGCAAGGTAGTATGTTTTGGTTAACATCTTTATCGCCGTTGCCGAGAGGATGAGCATTTGGCTTAGAGTCCTCCATACATTTTCACTTGTGTGAGAGCCATCACATTCACTGATTAGAGTGCAAATCCACCGGTGGTTGCATGTTGAATGTGTTTGTTTGCTTGTTGTTTGATTTTGGTTACTCTTGCCATGCAGCCATGGAGATTAATGGAGCATGAGGAGCGTCGAAGTCTTCATCGGATGTGGGAGACACAAGTAGGTACCTAAACTTTACTCTTGAGATACATGCAATTTTTAGTTTTGTTCTCAACATTTGTTAAGTTTCACACAATTAGCTTAATACTCTAATTAATCTTAGGTAATTAGGTTTTCTTTAGCATTCTAGGAATCATTGGGTAGCTAGAGACTAGCTCTAGCTAGGAATCATTGGGTAGCTAGAGACTTTAGCTCTAGCCTCCTACAGAAAGAAAAACTCAAAAATCATAAGAGAAGAGCTCAAATCATAAAAAATATGAGTAGGAGAAGAGGTGAATTTGTCACTCTGGACTGTTTTCTAAGAAGCATATGGCCGTACTATTAACCCATTCCTAGGATTAACAAGAGCTACCGCCATTATCTTACATCAAGGAGTCACGGTAGATACACCAAAGAGTCATACATTCAAGATATGAAGCAATGGTGTCCAAAGCTATAACTTGGACGGGCACCTGTAATGGTGTGACTGAGTATTTATGGCGATTCTCGCTTCAAGAGCATGTGGTAGCAAGTTAGGATGAAGTCCTAAGTGATGTCATCCGTCAGCCCCAGTTAGTGCTTTTCAGGAGATGTGACACCTCACAATCATCATGGCTCTCATGAGGTATATATTATGAGAGTAGTCATTGTAATAGCATTAGTCCTCTTATGAGCCTAAAGTTCTCGGCCAGCATCAGTTTAAGTGAGTGTGAACAGTTAGGGCCATGTATATAAGTGAATATCTCTCATAATACAACATACTCTCCCATTGTGCAATTGAGTCTTGCTCTTGCTAATCCTCTTGCTAATATCTCTCTCTAAGGCATGCTAGTGAGTGTGTGAGTGAAGTAAGATGAGAGGAAGGACGAGTACCCGTAGTGCAACACGGTGGTGTGACAACGCTCATGGGAGGCACAGAGGAATTGCTTCTCAAGGAGTTGTAGAGCTTGGAGACCTTAAGGGTTACGAGCTCAGCCATTAGAAAGATCCTCATGACAGTTGCGGTTCACCAGGTAATCTCTTAATTGGATGTGTTTCAAGGAGGGTTAGGGTGAGCCATAACATTTTTGGCACCGTTGTTGCTAAGGAGCCATTCCTTAGCTTTTTCCATCGTTTTTTCTCTAATCTACACATAACCCATTGCCCATTATCTTGATTAATGGTTTCCCATAAAAAAGATGTGGATTTGATGGTGATTTGTGTGTGATTTAGTATAGAATAGCTCTCTTTTTTGTTTTTGTAAAGAATGCTTTTTGCTTAATTTTTAGCTTAATTTGTTGTTGTTAATGTGATTTTTAATGTTCTTAGGACTTGCACATAGTTTGTATTAGGCTTGGCTTAGTTTGCATCCATTACATAAAACAATGCATTAGAATGCATTTTTTAGTGAACGTTAGCTCTCTTTAGTGTTAAACATAGAACTAAAATCATTAATTTTAGCTTAATTAGTGAGTTTTTTGTTGAAATTGTTTGCATTAGAGTGCTAGCAAGCATTAGGAGTAGCTTAATCTTTCAAAAATTTCTCAAAACCATCAAAAAACTTTTGAATTCAACTAATTTCTCTTAATAGACTGATTTTTATCATTAAGGGTGATTAATCTTATTCAAGGGGCTAAAAATTTAGAAAATGTATTAATTGGGGTCTAAATTGATCATGTGAGTAGTTGAAATTAGTGTTTTTAGGTGTTTTGAGAGCATCTAGATGCATCAAAACACATAATTACATCAATTTCTTCATGAATTGGAGAAATTTGACTCTCTTTGCTTAATTTTGCCTTAAAAGTAGAGACCAAAATTAAGAGTCTAATTAATCTCCTATTTTATATTAGTTTACACAATTGTTGATACACATAGCTTAGCATTCCCTTGCTATATCCAATGATGTACTCAATTGTATGAATTAATTAAGGATTAGTGGTTAATTAGAGTCCTTGATTAGTTCTTAATCACCTTTTTACATAACTCATTAAGGCTAATGAGCATTCAATGAGTAGATGCCCATGAGTTGTCAAATTGTCCATTTTGGGGGTCATTTATGAAGGGTGTAAGGGGTGTCATAAAAAGGTTGGCATTTCTGATTCCCACTTACCTTTTAGGAAAAATGCCAATATCTCCTTAATTTTAAATTCAAAAAATATCTCCCCCAAATAAGGAAATTCGTATTTCCCACTTTGGAGGCGCTCTAAGGCTCATCAAAAAGTTGACATCGAGCTCTTCAACTTTGGTCTCGGCCGTTTGATTCCGATGGGTAAGAGATTATGTCTCTCTACATGCTTAGTCACTGCATCTTGCCCGAAGTCACCACTCATGAGCCTAAAAAGGCCAATAATACAGAACTATTATGGGGAACATGCTCATATAGAACTCGCAAGTCGGATGAATTCCCCGGACAAGAACGCTATACTCACTCAGACACCCACTGGCTTAAATACGTAGGGGCAGTTGAAGCACATGAATACTTTAACCAAGTCTGGCAAAAGGAGTTCACCAATAACTCCCTCCTCGTTCACACGACCACCCCCAAACCAATGGAACCCGTTGAACCCCAATCCGAATTGTAAAAGCTTTGCCACTCTGCGTGCAAAGCACGTAACACAAGAAGTTAGTTCTTGCAGAGAAAGAGACCAAAAAATTGATAGAAGAGGAAAGCACTAAAGTGGGGGAGACTAAACAAGTCTCTAAACACTTCAGAACCTTTAAGATGGCTGATTGATTTTACAATATGACTCGGCCCAAAGGTCTCAGAAGGAGAGCCAGGGACCTCATATGATGGTCCAGCCAAGGTGAAGGAAGGAAGTTAACCTTGCGGGCCCAGGCAAAGACCTGAGGCTTATTTACATTGGGAATGAACTCTCGACCGAGGAAGAAACATAATCTGTCGCTCTCCTCACTGAATTCCAGGATTGCTTCTACTGGAAGTACACAAATATGAAGGGTGTACCTTCGGAAGTGGTCAAGCATACCATTCCTATGGTGGATGGAGCGAGACCGATCAAGCGAAGAGCTTACCCCCATGAATCCAAAATACTACAAGATGGTCCAGGAAGAAATTGATTAACTCATAGATGCCAGATTCATCGATGAAATTGAGTACACGGAATGGGTTTCACCGAAAGTGATAGTGGTGCCCGCCCAAGAATAATGGAAAGGTGTGAGCATGGACCTCAAAAGTTCAATGCCACCACTATACGGGATCACTATCCCTTACCCTTCATAGAGCACGTGCTCAAAAGAGTCGCAGGAAAGGAAGCCTACAGCTTCCTGGATGGATTCTCTGAATACAATCAGGTATTGATCGATCGAAAAGGTCAACACAAAATAGCCTTTGCTACCGAATGGGGAACTTATGCATACCGTGTCATGCCTTTTGGGCTAACCAATGCCCTTGGCACCTTCCAACATCTGATGTGCACAACCTATAAGGAGTATCTCCAAAAATTCCTTGAAGTGTTCATGGATGACCTCTGTGTCAATTCCACATTGAAAGCACACCTCGAATGTTTACGGAAGGTTCTAGAAAGATGTAGGCTCTACCGCATTTCCCTCAATCCTCTCAAATGCCAGTTCTGGGTTCGGCATGGAGCTATTATGGGACATATTATCTCCAAACAAGAAATATCCACTAATGATAGCAAGGTACGGCTCATCCTTGAGAGCAGCCACCACTAACCAAGTTTAAGGGAGTCCAGCGCTTCATGGGACACGTTGGGTACTATCAACATTTCATTTTCATGTATGCCGATATAGCTCGCCCCCCTTATGGACTCTTAATCCTTTTTGATGAGTGGGCTGGGAATGCCAACAAGTGTATAACACCCTAAAGAAATCCTTGGCAAGTGCTCCTATTTTGAGGTCTCCCAATTGGGGCATCGTATTTCATGTCCACATTGATGCCTCCGCCGCTTGCAGTTGGGTGTGTGTAGGCTCAACCCGATGAACATAAGATGGATTTCCCTATTAGCTTTGGCAGTCACCAACTCAACGACGCATAACAAAAATATACCACCACTGAGAGGGAAGGATTAGCAATGGTTTTACACGATCAAGAAGTTTCGTCATTATCTTCTAGCAACCAAATTTATCTTCTTTGTCGACCATCAAGCTCTGCTCTATCTGGTAAACAAACCTTGCACAATCAAAATAATCACCCAATAGTTGCTGATCTTGCTTGAGTTTGACTTCACTCGAAAGGGATCACAACATGTATTGGCGGACCATGTGTCACACATTCCCAACGGCGAGCCGCCGGTGGGAGTCGATGGCGATTTACTAGATGCTACCTTATTCCAACTGTGCTTAATTCCGAAATGGGGAGAGGAGGTTGCACACTTCCTTGCCAATGGCCTACCAATTGACCCACTCCTCAACAAAGGCTGAGCACGGTGCCTCATTAAACAGGTGGCCCCCTACCAATTAATTGAACACTAACTCTCCAGACAGGGGAAGGATAAAATTATAAGACGCTGTGTCTAAGAAGATGAATATGTCTTCCTTTTAAAATAGGCTCACTCTGCCTATGCTGGGGGGGCACTTTGCAACAGATATCACCGCACGCAAAGTCCTCACTGCACGACTATGGTGGCCCACCTTGATGTTCGACGTAGCTGAATACGTCAAGCAGTGTGATGAATGCCAACGAGTGGCAATTCCACGCTTTAAGGACAATATGCCCCTAAACCTCGTTGTGTCCTTGCAACCATTTAAAAAATGGGGCATTGATTTCATAGGACCCATTAGTCCCATGGCTCGATACATCATCGTAGCCACAGACTATTGCACACGAAATGGGTTGAGGCACGGGATACTCACAAGGTTGATGCGTGATCAACTGCCAAATTCTTGTATGAATCAGTTGATCACTCGCTTTGGATGCTCTCTTGAGATTGTGAGTGACAATGGCACACACTTCATTAATGAGGTAATACAATTCCTCTTACAAGAATTCCTAGTCACTCACAGAAAATCCTCCCCTTACTACCCCCAAGCTAATGGCCAAGAAGAAAGCACAAATAAAGTTCTTTGTACCATTTTAACCAAAAGAATTGAGGCCAGCAGAAATGATTGGGAACAAAAATTGCATGCGAAACTCAGGGCCTATCGAACATCCTATAGGGCTACCACCAATGCAACACCCTTCAGGTTAATCTATGGTACCAAAGTGGTCATGCCTATGGAGTTCTTGGTCCCAAGCTTGCAAATTGCAGTAAAGGAAAAACTCACAAGAAATGTCCTTGACTGTCACTTGTTTGAGCTAGAAAAGCTTGATGAAACATGCCTCCTTGCTGTCTACAATATGACTGTCAAAAAATTGAGGTGTAAATAGTGGTTTCATGACCAACTTAAGGATAAATAAAGTCTCTATTGTAGACATGGGTATCGATTCTTGAATTTGTGGCTCAAGTATTGTCGAGGTGGTAGGTAAAGCTTCTGGTTGGTTGCCATTGGTGTTGATGGAACACAGAAGCTCTTGTGTATGTTTTTTCTGCATGAAAGGGGTTGAGTGGCTTGTGTGGTGTTGCTTGGGCCTCCATTCTTATTGAACTTTAGGTGAAGTTTTTAGAATTGAAGTTGGTGGGTGGTGAGGCTTTCTTCACTTTGTTCAATCGTTAGCAACCATATGATGGGATTTCCATCATAATACCCTTGTTGAAGCACGTGTACATACACCCATCTTTGATGAACATTATGAATTGATGTGGCTGATGCTTTTAGTGCTGCTGAGGTTTCTTTCTTTGGATAGGCTTAGGGGACTTCTTGATGCGCTTGGGAATCCAAGCTTTGGTATTACCTTGGTAGTACCCTTGTGCTTGTATTAATCTTTTTGGTATCCACACTTGTTGAATTGTTGGAGTTCTTTGAGGAACTCGCATAGACTTTTGTTTGGATGACGTTGTGTACTTTTTTTCTTCTTTGGCCTTTGAGTTTTCCGTTGAGAAAGAGGCTTTGATGATCGAGGCACCCAAATTGGATTGGCACCTTCATAGTAGCCTTGAGCTATACGTAGCTTCTTTTCCACCCATATTTTGATACCATTAATACCTTGATTTTAGCTATCGTGGTGGAGTTTTCTTTTTGGTTGAAGAGCGGAAGGTTTGGGGCCCTCCTTTACATTGGTTGCAATTTTGAGACTCGTGGGCATTGTTGATGACGATGAGGCTTGATTCTCTTGCGGAGTGGTTTGCTGTGCTGACGATGAGGCTTTTAAGCTTGCAGCCTTCTCTTGTGGTGAGGGTGGTTGACGACGAGGAGTTATCTTCGAGGCTTTTCCTTTGAGTTCCTTTTTAGAGATAGATGGTTACACTTGGGAGATTTCTTTAGGAATAGCTATTGATTGCAAGGTTTTGGCATTTTTGTTGGTGAGGATGGAGTTGAAGGGGTAGATTCTTTGTCGGAGTTGGTCAGTGACGCAGATGGTAGGTCTTTGTGTAGAGGGGCTTCTAAGAAAGAGTCTTGTAACTTTTTGCCTTCAACATCATAGAAATCCATCAAGGTTGGATCCTCTTCCTTGCAGTATGGTATTGTCAACTTTGTGTCGTTGACAATCATGATAAGCCTATCGCTAGCAAAGCAGCACAATGATGTTTGGGCAGCAATAGTCCATTTATGCCCCAAGATTAAATCTTCTTCCAAAACATACTCAACCACAGAAAACTTGCAAGTAAGGGGGTTATACTCTATATACATTGTTTGTTCAAAGTACCTCAAACATGGCATGTTCAAGTCTTGTGTGAATGGAATTCTTTCAGGATGAGCCGTGAGTGTTGGTTGACCTAACAAATCCCATAGCTCGAGGGTCATGAGATTGTGCTCTCATTGTGGATAAAGGTGTGCTTGGATTGTGGTGATTTTATTGGAAAGTTCCAATCTAACCATAACTCTTTGGATATTATGAGTAAGATATGTTGGAAGTTCTAGCTCCTCTAAGGTATCTTCCTCCCGTATAATAGCAATTTCACAATGCCTACAAGAGTGTCCAAGGTGACTTTTTGCATGGATTCATCAATTGAATACCACGAGTCATTTACACAAGTGTCACCAAAGATGACATCATACTCAAGGGGATCTGGGGTAGCATGGAATCTAAATTCCACTTTTCCACCGATTGTTTGAGTAGCATAGATAAAGCAACCTATAACTTCAATGTTTTGTCTATTGGCACCTCTTACAAGACCATTGTCTTTAGGGATGATTTTAGGTTATCCTAATAACACCCAAGTGTCTATTGTCAGGATGTTATGATTAGCTCGAGAGCTAATCAATGCGCGTTTGCGCTTAACATCATTGTCCCCATAGGGAAATCTAACCATACCATGATAGAATCTTTAAGTGGAACCATGGATGTTCCCGTATCCAATTTAGTATTTTTATTTTAGTTTCATTTTCCCATTCACTTTCATCCTCTTGGCTATCAACTTTTTAAAGAGTGCCCAATGTATACAATAGCACACTTGGTCCTTTGACAACTTTAACTAAGGGCAATTTGGAAACTTGTGAATCCTTACAATCCTGTTCTATGTACCTATGGATATCTTGGTACAACTCATGGTGGTGAGCCTTTCAAGGTTCTGTTGAAATATACAAGTGAATAGGGTGTGTGTGGGAACAAGCTCTTGGTTAGAGTCTGTAAAAGAGGAGATGTAATTGTGAAAGAACCTGTGAAAAGGTTAGAAGAATCTACTGGGAGAGAATAATGGGTAGCATGAGGGAATTTAGGAGTGTGGAGATATTCTGGGAGATATTCAGGGAAAAGAGAAGAGGTGGAGAGAATCAGGCAAAAGGTGGAGATATTCTGGGAGTGAATCATGGAGAAATCAATGGGATTTGATGCTTGATGTAAACACTATAAATTGAGGCATAGCCCTAATGAGAATTTGCTGGTTTTTGAGTATCCATGCCTACATTAATCTATCTGCTAATTATTCACTAATTACATCTTAATCATTTGCTAATCACTTTCTTAATCATGTTGATTCTAGTGTTTGATCCACCATAGCTCATCATTTATGCTCAAATTTCAACATGGTATCAGAGCCATGCCTAGAATCAACCAGATTTATGAGCCCATTAGTGAATTAATTAGGATTAGTAGAAAATTAGCAAAATAATCAATTTTTAGTGAGTTTTTTCATTTCCCCTTCACCCCCAGTCAGTGGAGGACTCCATTCTCCATGCACAGTCAACATTAGTCTATGCCCTTCTAACACAAGCTAGTCATTAGCCCTAGCTACAAGCTCATCAAGCGGCGCAGCAAAACGCGAAGGCGTTTAGGAGAAATCCGCGTTTTTTCCAGCGCTGTTTTTTCTGAGTAAAATGCAGATCTACACTCCATCAAATCAAATTGAGCTAATTCCTTTTAGCACAAAGGGTAATCAAGCATGCTCTACAAGCTGGTGAAGACAGAAATCAATTTCATCAAGTCTACAGTGAGATCCAAGCTCTTCATCAAATCTGCAGGTGACTTTGGTAAAACAGAGATTAAGCTTTCATTATTTGGTCAAATCTTGTGTTTCTTGGCTTAATCCTCTACTAGACTCATTGCTATTGATGCCTTTGAAAGCATTTGAGCTCATTTGAAGTGGAAGGCACCACATCTGAGCTCCCCGCATACTCTGTTTTCTGCACACAAACCAGAGCATTAATTTGCTAATCAGTGATTAATCAGTGCTAATCACTGTACTTTGGTGCAATTGAGGGTTCAAATTAACCATTAGGTATCTGATACAGATCCCTATAACTTCAGATTTCAAATTGGAGTTGGTTTGATACTCCAACCATCCCGTACAAATTGGTTACTCTCAATTTAGTGTAATTTCTGGGAAAATTGTGCTGATAAATTTGTGAAAATCATCATTTTGCATTCAACCCTTGGTTAATGCCTGTAAATCTCACTCAAATTCAAGATTATTCACAGCCAGAATTGCATTTGGAATGTGCATGAGAATGAATGCTATACGCATTATGTATTGGGCACATTTTATCAGTGTAAAAATGGGAACAGACACTGCCCTTGTCCAGAATAAGGCAAGAGGTAAGACCTCCCGCATAAATTTGGGTTTGCATTGCATAATGATACAAAATAAACATAAAAAGCCCAAAGGAACTGTCAGCAAAACATTGAAACATGTTGCTCACATGGAGCAAAAAGACCTGACGGACGAGCTCATGGCCCCAGCCATGGAAGAAGAAGAATATCTCTTCCCAAGAAGAGGATCCACACCGAGAAGAAGACCTGAAGGAAGACATGGACACAAGAAGAGAAGCTACCCCGAGAAGACTGAAAGAAGAGACGGACGCGTGGAGAGATGCTGCCACGAGAAGAAGACTGAAGAAAAGAGAAGATGTGAGGCTCCAAAGAGTGAGGAGCCATGTGAAAATCTCTGAGAGAGAGAGAGAGAGAGAGAGAGAGCCCACAACCCAATGTAACCTGCCCCAATAAAGTAAAACCACCTCTGAGCCACCGATGATGTAGGCCACGTGGTAGATGTATGTGTGAGCACTTTAGTCAAGGTCGCGGGCACTTATAGTAGCCTTGGACACATAGAGAGAGAGAGTGTCAAGGACTATGGAGTTTAGGGACTTGAGGCACTGGTCGCGGACTGTCAAGTAAGAAAGAAACTTGATACAGGGTCCAGGTGTGCTGAGATAACTTGAGGGGAGGAGTAGACACTGGTCGCGGACTACCAAGTAAGGGGAGGCAAACTTGGTATAGGGTCTAGGTGTATTAGGAGTATTCACTTGAGGGGAGGTGTTGAAATATACAAGTGAATAGGGTGTGTGTGGGAACAAGCTCTTGGTTAGAGTCTGTAAAAGAGGAGATGTAATTGTGAAAGAACCTGTGAAAAGGTTAGAAGAATCTACTGGGAGAGAATAATGGGTAGCATGAGGGAATTTAGGAGTGTGGAGATATTCTGGGAGATATTCAGGGAAAAGAGAAGAGGTGGAGAGAATCAGGCAAAAGGTGGAGATATTCTGGGAGTGAATCATGGAGAAATCAATGGGATTTGATGCTTGATGTAAACACTATAAATTGAGGCATAGCCCTAATGAGAATTTGCTGGTTTTTGAGTATCCATGCCTACATTAATCTATCTGCTAATTATTCACTAATTACATCTTAATCATTTGCTAATCACTTTCTTAATCATGTTGATTCTAGTGTTTGATCCACCATAGCTCATCATTTATGCTCAAATTTCAACAGGTTCAAGGGCTGAAGCTATGCTAGCTTCACCCCACGACAGAAGAGCACTCCTCCAAAGGAGGATTTAAGAGATTGCTTAAATTTTGTAAGGGACTCGTCAAATTCTTGACGTGCTGTTTCAATTGCATCCTTTGTGCAATCTTCCTTTGATGACCCTCCTTGGTTTGATGAGTTCATGTCTGTAGAGAGCACGTCTTCCTCTTGAAAGGGAAAGCAATAATCCTCTGGTTTTTGTATTCTAGTTGCTTTTTTAGGTTTGACATTATGAGGTTCAATCACAACTGGTGATCCTGTATGACACTCAACAATGCTTAGCATGATCTCTTGAGCTTGCCTTTTGCGTTCCACATATGTCATGTGATCATAGTTTTCAATTTGGATGGTTGGGGGTGTTCTAGTTTCTTGATTGGCCTGTGAGGTACACTGAGTGACGAGTTAGAACTTGTTTCTTCCTCACCAAGTGACATACTAGAACTTGTTTAATCTTTTGACTTTTCTTTGACCGTTAGGTTTTCATTATGTTTACCCATGTGACGAGAACGAACTTTCTTTAAGGCTTTCATATCATATGTCGCACATGTGGGTTTTGTGGTTTGAGAGGTAGCCTTTGAGGTAGATGCATTCACATCATGTGTAGCTTTTGGTTCTTTTAGGGTTAGGTCCTTCACAGGCTCCTTTTCCCTGTCCTTTATTTCAACCTTTGTTTCTACTGTTTGTTAGCCCTTGTTTTTCTTGGGTTTAGAAGGTTTAGCATTTTCTTTTGGTTTCTATTTTAAAACATGCTCCTCTGCCCATTTTGAAGTGTGTTCTTGGCATTCGTTTCTCGTGCCTTGGCTTACAAGCATGTAAGCACATTCAAGGGTACCGTGGACAATTGCCCATTTTGCACACTCAAGATGCTAAGAGTTGTATTCTGCGAGATAGGTTGCATTGAAGCAACTCACCTTGGGAAATCTTGGAATATGTAATTGATGCCACATCGTTCGCATATGCCACTTTATGCGGTCCATGACAATAGAAACATTGAAGTGTTTGCTTAACTATTTCCTAAGCAGTTTCTATCCTTTGAATTATGTTTGTTTGTAGGTGAATTAGGATGTTAGGGTGTGTTGTGACCAAAGGCTTTACAATGTATGCAGTACAAAAAGATATGCCTAGGGTACGCACACTGGGGATTGGGATGAATGTAGTAATGGCAATGAACATAAGGCATTTTGCCCATCACTTTGAGAGGCATTAAGGATGTTTGGTTTTGAGGGAGCTCATCCTCTCTCTGGTAGTTGGGTCCAAGCCTTTGAAGCAAGGCTATGTAGGATTCAGGGAATGACAATTCCAAGATCAATTTTTCTTTAGCCTTTGCTTCATTTGGTTTAGATGAGGAACATCTCGTATCATGATCATCCTCCATCATGTTGTCATCTAAACGTATTACTTCTTTACAACATTGATCGAATGTTTTCGAATTGGATACAATGATCAAGTTGTGTAAGCTGTTTTGCTTTAGTCCCATCATGAAGCATCTCTTTAACTGAGCATCGTTTAGTTTCTCCCATGGCTCACATTATGAGTCCAAGATTTTTATCCAAAGAATAAAATCTCTAATGGTTTCATTTTGTTTTCGCTCGATTGAATAGAGTTCTCGTGCTGCACTCCACCGATCACCTTGTCTTGAAAAGCCGTGGATAAAGGCCGTTTTCAAGGCCCTAAAGTTTGCCTTAATCTCGCAAGCATGTGATGGATCTCATGAATTAAATTAAATGAATTTTTTTTATACGTGGCCCCGTTTCACGACATGAAAGTTAATGGTTTCATGATGTGAAAGTGTAGGGTTTCACGACGTGAAACTGGGTTTCACAAGATTTTTTTTTCGACAATAGCTATTCTGTTGAAACAGCTATTCCGTGAAACAACTAATTCCGTGAAATAGCTAATTCATGAAGCAGCTATTCCGTGAAACAACTAATTTGTGAAACAGCTATTCTGTGAAATAGCTATTCTGTGAAACAGATATTCCGTAAAACAACTATTTTTTTAAGTCTAGAGGAAAATTCGAGTTTTCTTGTGTGCAAGAAATATTTTTTGAATTTTAAATTGGGGAGATATGGGCATTTTCCCAAAAAGTAAGTGGGAATAAAAAAGTCAACACTTTTATGATACCCCCTTACACCCTTCATAAATGACTCCCAAAAGTGGCCATTTAACAACTCATTGGCATCTTTTCATTCAATGCCCACCATTAGACTTAATGCGTTATGGAAAAATGTGCTTAAGAATTAATAAAAAAAATTAATCCTTCCCCCTTTTGGACTAATTAAGGGTTCTAATTAACTATTAATCACTAATTAATTCATGCCATTAAGCACATCATTGGATAGGGCATGGAATTGCTAAGCTATGTGCATCAACTTATGTTTAAATTAGGCTATAATTAGAGCTATAATTAGAGCTTGATTAAACTCTTGATTAAGGTCCCTTATCTTTATACAAAATGAAGCAAAGGAGAGCAAAAAATGCCTCCAATTGATGAAGAAATTAATGTAATTAGGTGTTTTTATACATCTAGATGCTCTCAAAACACTCAAGAACACTAATTTCGACCTCTTACATAATCAATTTTGACCCCAAAAAACACATTTTCTAGTTTTTTTGGTCTCTTGAACTGGATTAATCACCTTTAATGATAAAAACCAATCAATTAGGGAAGAGGCGCCATCCAAGTTGTAGATTCGGACACCATTGCTTCATATCCTGAATGTATGATCTTTTGGTGTGTCTACCTTGACTCCTTGATATAAGATAATGGTAGTAGCTCTTGTTAACCCTAGGAATGGGTTAACACACCACTTTATTTTCCTTAATCTTTGCTCTCTCCCTAGCCAAACCCTTGCCAATTTTTTTCTCGATCTTGCACGTTATTGCATCCTATCCTCCACACAATGGCCAAGCATTGTGACTCCTCCCTTGAGGTACTCACCCATACCCCACAGAAGAAGAAGCATCTAGCTGGGGAGCCGCTTCAAAGAATATGCCAAGCACCCCACACATCTATCCCATCTCGGGGAGACCTTAATGCCTAAGGTCAGTGGACACACCACACCATACATAGCCTTATGAAAAATAATCATAAGGTGGAGCATAAGCTCTTAGATTTAGCTCCTAACTGTGTCTCTACTCAACAAAAGTGCTTTACCATGCCGCAGGATGGAAAGAACTCCCAAGAGCCATCCTGTTGGAGGGTCCAAATGCAATTCCAACCTCTCTCCCTCCCCCTCGCTCCTCTCCCACCTCTCCACCCCCCCACAAGCGCCATCACCCTGACGCTCAGCCACAAGAGCAAGTCCCCCCCCCCCAATCTGGCCTTGGCCCAGACACCAAGGCACAAGCCGCTAAAGCCCACCACAAGTTTGCTGAGGAGGAGGCACAGTGCAAAGCGTTCTTTGACCAAAACTTGTACGAGACACCACCACCTCCGAGCTCCTCTCCATTCCCTCCTCACTTCTCAAAAGCTAGCCCATCTTCCCTTGCCTCCTCTAGCGCAACACACTGGAAACTCTCTACTGGATGCAAACAGCAAGTTTCCACTCTTATGAGGCTTACTTTTCCATTCATCGCACGGGGAAGTGCCGGACTTTGCCAAAGGCTTCTCACATTTGGATCTAGAGAGCTTATTAGCCAGATGATGGATTGCATGTACAGGCAACCGTGGTGCAGCAATAAATGTTGCTTACAAAAGGCCCAAAAGAAATAGAGTCAGGAAGCTCTTTACAATGCCACCATCGCCAACCTCAACCTCCAATGGGCATGGAGGTTCGAGAGAAAACCTTGGCCAATACCCTCTCCTTGCTCTCAGAGCTTTAGCGATGGCGGCACAAGAAGCAGAACAGCGGTGGGGGCATTGCATGCCCTATCTCTTGCTCAGGCCGAAGCATAGGACCTCTGTCAACGTGCAACCAAAGTCAAAGAAACCCTCACAACCACCAACCTCGCCTTCCAACAATACCGCAAAGTCACAGAGGAGGCCCTCCACCACAAAACCTCTCAACTCGAAGCTATGGAATTGGGCCCCACCCACCCCATCTAGCCATGTCCCCAGTACACTTGAAAAAAAGGTCGACACTGCTACTGAACTCCCCATCCTTGCCATCCCTCCACAAAACCCCACCCAACTCCTCGAGCTTCACTTCTGAACCATTCGCCTGAACTTACTCTACAACATGATATTTTCATCGACGAACCCCTCATGAAAGCCACATTCTCCTATATCCTCACCAAACTACCCCTTCACAGCATCTCCCTCTTGGCAACCTTTTTCTTTTAGGGCTAGCTTTCTTTCACCCACCCCACCATCCTTTTTGAACTCCCTGCCCATCCCCTCCAAGCCAATCTCATGAACTGGGCACATCTCCTCCGCTTCGGGCTTAGATGGCTTTGTAGGGTTCATGAAGAGTCTGGCCGTTTGGGAGAACAAATTGTGTGTCCCAAATGGGCTATGCCCTTACCCCTACTCCTCCCCCCTGAATAGCAGAAGACCTCTAATACCTCCACCGTAACGGATGGGATTTGTATACTCGACATACAAATCCCTCCACCACCGATATGAGATCCCGCCATATACAGCTGAGGGTCTCCTTATCCTTTACCATCGGTGCCATCTTCAAATGGAGTTAATACATGCCACGGGGATCATGTAGCTCGATGACTCCCATGTGGCCTTCCCCATGGAGTTCATCCCCTAAGAAGTCATCGAAGACAAGACCTTGTTCAACTCCAAAAGCCTCGACAACACCTCCTTTGACGAGCGAAGACGACAACGACAATGACGACAGCGCGGTAGAGGAGCCCCAAGCACCCACTCCCATCAGCAACCCCCACCCTCATCTCCCCTGCATCAACCCCCTCCTCCTAGCTCCTCTCACCCCAGCACAAGCACCCCCACTCCTACCAAGCGCCACCACACTTCCTCTCTTCCCCTCAAAGTCCTCTACACCCCCTCACCTCCCCACTCCGCCTCCGTCTCCAACTCCTCCCTCACCTGACACTCTCAATCTCCACTTAGGCCTTCCCCTACCCCGAAAAGACTTACCCCCACAACATCAACAAGGCATCCCCCTTTAACCCTTGACACCCTTGCCTCGTTTTATCGGCCAACCCTCCACCTTCGTCCACAATCGCCACACTCCTCGACATCCCTTCCCCCACACCCTTGGAGGAAGGGGAAATCCCCCCACCCCCACCGCAAGAGCAGGAGGAGGTAGATCCACCCATTGAACTCCCTCAACGACGACATGGACATCCATGTCTTGTGGCCATACCTCGATGCTAAACATTCAGCTGGAAGCGCAAGCACCCCCCTCGTCAACACCACGGCTACCACAAGCCCCCTACCGGCGCGACTGCTTGCCCCATCATGTTCAAACTCATGGGCGACCAATCAGCCTGGCGACATCCTTTCCTCCTCAAGCCATTCATTTGGGAGCATAACTGCAAGGCACCACATTAGCTCCGCTTTGATCCAAAATATTTGTCCATCCACCGCCCGTTGGGCCTGGAAACTTTTCCACCAAGAGAAAGCAAAGAACCCAAAGCTTCTATACAACTTTTCGTGGTTCGCTCCTCCGATGCCCCAGCACCCTTGCATTGAGGACACCATGCTCAAATGTATCCACGACACCCTTGCATTGAGGACACCATGCTCAAATGTATCCACGACTTCATCAATAGATATGAACAGGTGTCGAATCCAGTAGTGGTGGCCACCATCCGGTTCTTTAACCTCATCATCAATCTCTTGGAGACTGTCTTGGATTGGCACCACTACTACGAGGGAAGTCAAGCCATGGCCTTCAACCTCAACAAAGGCCCCACTCTGAAGCAACTTTTTGGCTACTACACGCGCATCTAGTGGGTGCTTTCCTGCACCTACAAACGTTTGAAGATTTGATAGAGACCGCCTTCTGGACGAGTTATAAAGTCTTCCATCGAGCCCCCCCCACATCCCATGTCAGTGAGACTTCATCCAAACTTACTTGATTAATTACCGCTAGATCCCTTGCTAGCTCCAAGGATGGACCTGAACTGGTTAACATCATATTTCAAGTGTGGTTACGCTTTTTCCAAGGAAGAGAGAAATAGGGATGACTGGGAAGATATGCATATGGGCATGAGGAAGTTGTTAGATGAATATAAGGATGGGTTTGACATGCTCAAGTTCTTACCACCAAAAATCAAAGTCGATCATGGAATAGAGCTTGAGCCTAATGCTAGGCCCATCAACAAGCCACCATATAGATTATAAAAAGTGGAGAAATATAAAGTGGTAAGACAAGCATAAGAGTTCATGGATATGGGATGGGTGGAGCCAAGTCCATCTCCTTTTTCATCTCTCGTGCTTCTTGTGAAGAAGAAGGATGGTACCTTTTGGATATTCGTGGATTATCACGATTTGAACAAGATTTCTATCAAGAATCAATATCACATACCATGGATAGATGATCTCTTGGATGAACTGAAAGGTGCATGTTTCTTCACAGATTTACTGAAGATCTGGCTACCACCAACTAAGGATGAAGAGTGCTGATGCATATAAAATGGAATTTCGGACCAATAGAGGTCTCTATCATTACATGGTTATTCCATTTGGATTATATAATGCACTACCACTTTTCAAACATAGATGAATAAAGTGCTTCAGCCCTTTCTCTACAAGTTCGTCTCTATATTCTTTGATGATATATTGGTGTATAGCAAGGGTGAAGAGGAGCACTTGATGCATGTGCGCATGGTATTGGATGAAGAGCTCAAAAGGAAGCTTACTCAGCCCCTATCTTGGTGTGTCTTAATTTTTTGAAGCCTTTACCATTAGGGATGGTGCATCTGGAAGAGGCATTGGTGCCATGTTGTATCAAGATCATGGGATTAGTGCATTTGAGAGCAGCAAGCTAAATGGCAAGGAGATAAGTTACATGTTTGTGGTCAAGAGATGATTGTAATTTTACATGCAACCAAGAAGCGACACCATTATCTTTATAAAAGGCGTTTCTATGTGAGAAGCAACCATAGGGTGTTTAAATACTTCTTATCTCAATCTAGCCTATCTCCAAAACAAAGAAAGTGGATGGCTAAATTGCAAAGTTATGATTTTGAAATCACTTATACAAAAGGGAAAGATAATGTAGTGGATGTTTGTATGCAATTTTAAAATTGCATTAGGATTAGGTCATAGACATTCAAATGGTGCAGAACTTACAGCAAGGTACCCACCCAAAAAGATTTTCCACATTATGAGCTAAAAAATGGACTCTTATACTATAGAGACAAGGTCTATCTTGTACCTACATCATACAATGTCAAGGTGATGGAAGAGTGCATGCAACCCCTATGGTGGGGCATTTGGGTCTTTACAAGACCTTTGACAAGGTAAAGAAAAGTTTCTTTTAGAAAGGTACGTGGAGAGATGTGCATGCATATGTGACAAGGTGTTTGCCTTGTCAACTAAACAAGGATCCAACACATAAACCGGGAGGTTTGCTTTAGCAAATTGCCTATTCCCAAAGGCGAATGGACACACATATCCATGTATTTTATTACTAAGCTCCCTCGCACAAGGAAGGGTTGGGACAACATGTATGTAGTGGTGGATCGGTGGCACATTTCATTCCATCCAAGGTCACATACACGGCATCTATGATTATGAAGCAATTTGTGGAGTATGTGTTCAAAATGAATGGAATGCCTCAACAAATCTTAGAGGGAAGGTATAGCAACAAGTATCGTAGTTGCATCTATGTCTACCTACCTTCCTAGAAATCATAGGGATGCATTAGACATTGATGAGAGTCTATTAGACGATCATGAGCATTTGACTAGTGATGCATCCATTATTACAAATGAGGTTAGTGATCTACTTCAAATGTGGGTTCACGGGATTCCTATTAGCATAGGCATGAGCTTCTCCTGTTAAATATTCTAGGCTATTCTTCTAGGGCTTACACATGTGGGTTCATTCCTACTTCGACCACTACTTCTAGTTCTCATATCTTACCTAGCAACATTCATGTGAATATAGTTCATGTATTTAAGCACTCAGGCATAGTACATGAGAGTAGTGATGGTTTTGTTAAGGTAAGGCAAGATTATGCATATGGAGAATATTCTTATTAGATCATATGTTGTTGATCTTGAGATACTTGTATTTGAGATAGGCGTCATCTCATATTAGATCATATGTTGTTAATCATATGTTGTTGATCTAGAGGTATTTGTATTTGAGATAGGCATCATCTCAAATTTAGTATTGATGGAGATTGATCTATCATAGAATATAGATCATATAAGGACGCCCTTGATGGAGATAGACTGTCTATGGGGACGAACTTAGAGACCTTGAGGATGTCATGGATGATAGCATTTATCTCTAATGATTATGATGATCATGTTTCTAATACATATATAGATGGTCTTACACATGAGGATTTGTTACATAGCATAAATCGTGCTTTGATGTAGTGAATCATGCCTCGGATTGTTTGAGAGGTGCTACATGGGACCACGGCATTGATTCAAAATTGATCTTGCATGATACCAAACTCAAGTTATGTTCATTTGGCTTCTATGATTGTTGACATGATCATATGTTCTTTGGAGCCGGGATATTTCTCTTTGCATGCTATGCCACTTGGGGTGTATGGTATTTGATTATGTGGCATATCATTCAAATACACATACGGCACATTGTGGTTTTGGCCTACACAATGATTCATTTGTGCTAGGGCCATTCAGCATTCCGGCCATGAGTCGTGGCTTCATTTGGTGTGGATACCTTGGATGTCGTATATTCACACTATGGTTGCGTGGACATGCTTATGAGTTTTTTCTTCGCCCCAATTGCTATTACTACATTGGATTCAAGGGTCCGTGATGTATACCAGACCTATCCATTTGACTCGAAAGGATATTTCGATAGCTTCATCATCTCGACGATGGTTCCTTACACTTCACATTTGACCCAGGAGGATATTTGGCTAGCTTCATCATCTCGACGATGGTTCCTTACACTTCACATTTGATCCACGTTTACTTGGAGCCATTGTTTTGGAGTTTATATGGTTCGGATTTCCATTTGATCCAAGTGATTACATGATTAGCCTCATCTTCAATGGCATTCCACCTTCCTTTCCATTCGATCGAGGAGGTCATGTAACTTTGGCATCGACATCGTGCGACTCATATTTTTGGCATTCATTTGCCTCGGCATTGACACCTAGTTATGATCATTTTTTGGCTTTTGTGTATAGCTTTTTGTGCAAGACCACCCTTCAATTTTGTGAGGACAAAAGGGGATGGTTTGTAACAAAGTGATTTTAGGATGCACGTGCATATAGGGAATGAGCCTTGGCACATGTGGGCTTAGGGCACATTTAGCATGGGGGATTTGGGAATATTGGGCTTTGGGGATTATAAAAGACATTAGCCCTAGGACTAATCTACCTTTTGACATAGCATACACTTACCTTTCTCTGTTCTATTAGCTTCTTACACAAGTTTTCAAGTTTCCGGGGCCTTCTTGGTTTCCCTTCTCTTTAGGATGGTGATGACCGACACCCATGTCTACTCCATGCCATGAGTGGCCCTTCACTTTAGGATGGTGACCTACACCTCTCTTGCATTGGTGTCATTTTTTAATTCTTTCCATCTTTTTAAAGAGCTTTTCTACTGTCCTTTTTGGTAAGTATTTTTTGTTCTTCTGATGCTCTTCCACCTTTTTTAAGAGCTTTTCTACTATCCTATTTTTTGTTCTTCTGATGCTCTTCCA
Organism: Cibotium barometz; assembly: GCF_041138505.1. Taxonomy (NCBI): domain Eukaryota; kingdom Viridiplantae; phylum Streptophyta; class Polypodiopsida; order Cyatheales; family Cibotiaceae; genus Cibotium; species Cibotium barometz. The sequence continues at coordinate 39,894,457 of NC_141097.1, read as the reverse complement.
CCAACTTACGGTCCCACACCTTTAGCTTGGGGAGAAGGCAAATTTAACCCTTCTTGAGAACAAGGTGTAAGTGCAACAATAAGATTGTCTCTTATTTCCAAATCACTTCTTAGTGAAGATGATAACAAAAATCATGCATGAGAATATTCTCACTCACTCCAAATTCCATAACAACATGTTTTCATGGATGTGCAACAAGATAATGTCACTACCCTAGCAAATAAGATAATGTCACTATCCTGGCCTTCAAAGCACCCTTTTACAAGATTTAGATGATATTATTTTTTCTTCTTCTTTACTCTTAGCAAAAAGGAATAATAACTACCCACCTTATGCATATATGAGGCTTCCTTCATGAGATTAGGATACTTCAAATCCTTCACTGTAGAAACATCTGCATCCAGCCCATTCCCGCATGCTCCAACTTCTCTTTACAAGCTCGTGCATACTACGTGTGCATATATTTGTACTCTTCATCATGTAGCTAGTAAGGTATTAGTACAAGTCACATGAGTAACATAAATTACAAACTAGATTTTGGTAGCCAATGATGGAAAGAGCAAGGTTTTGTAGAGAGAGGAGGGGGAGGATTAGGGTTTCATAGATGGTTGTGCTTGCAAGGTAGCATGTGGCCACGAGTCCCAGTTCTCATGTTTCCATTTAAAAATTTGCATAACTTTCTAAGTACTTAAACTGCCTACTCCGTCATTGGTGGATCCTTGTATTGTTATGCAAACTTTTTACTCCTCATCACTATTCCTCTTTCAATTAGAATTGTTGGTATATATGTAGAGGCTTTGACTTGCCCTCCTTGATAGCATTCCCAAGTTGTGTTTACCTTTTAATATATCTTTGCAGAGCTACACCTGTAGAATCTAGCATATTTGTGACAACAAACACGATCCCTTGTCATCCTCAATGTTTTCCTTGAATCCATCAACCCCATACGGCAGCTCCCTAGTCTTACCGAGGCGTATCAGGTTTCTATAGGAATGCACAATGTCATGGTAGGTGGCACATGAGGAAAACCTAGCCTTTAAGGAGTAGTGTGGCAAAGGTACTAGTCTCATACGTAGTAGCAGCAGCAGTACTAGCCTCACAATAATGCACCAAGCAATGGGTCGGATCATCATCACCACAACAACGATTGAGGAAGCTCCTCTTTCTCTTTCCACCACTCCAAGATGAGGTCATAGTTGGACTATCACTATTGTGTCAGTGTGTGTTGATTTTGAGGAGGAAGTAATGCCTAACTCCTCGCTCACCATAGAATACTTGTATGGAAAGAATGATCGCAGAGTCAAGGCGGAGTCCAACATGTTGGACAATGTACAATATAAAACAGTCTACACTCTTAAATCTGAAAACATACGAAAAGTAAAATAATCCACTGCAAAGCCTACAACGAGAGACATACCTTTGGAAAGAAGCTTGGGTTGCAAACTAGTCTGCAAATGTGTAAGGTGAGTATTCAAACAATGATGTAATCCACAAAGAAGAAGAGGAAGTTTACCTAGAGCAAGAAGCTCAGGTTGTAAACTAGTCCACAAATGCACAAGGTGAAGTCCTGAGGAGCAAGGTGAAGTCCTGAGGCAAACACATCAGCAAACAATGATGACTTCCATGGAGGATAAGAGAAAGGAAGAACAAAAAAAAGAAAAGAATTTTTGCTGCTTCATTGTTAAAGAAGAAGACTTCTTTCTTCTTCTTCTTACACTCTCCTTTAAAGCTTCACATGTGTGCAAAGTAGACAAAAGTGTTCTTCCTCTTCTACTTCACACGCATGTGAAGAAGAGGGGGTCAAAGAAAAAAAAGAAGAAAAACTTTGACTTATTTTTTGTTTTCTCTCTCTTCTTTAACTTCCCAAAGAAGAGGAGAAGGAAGAAAAAGTAGTTGAACTTCTTTTTGTTTTATTCCTCCTACATCGAGCTCTTCTTCTTCCTTCTGTCCTTCACGCGCATGTGAGAAGGAAGAAGAGTCTTATGGTTTATGAAGACTCGAGACAAGACTAAAAGGTGCTTTGGTCCCAGCAAACCACAAACGGTCAAAGAATGAGACCTCCTCCTACCATTCTTGCCTCAGTCCCATAAAGCCCAATCTCAAGATGACATGGTTGGACTTTATTGTGTGTGGTGCATGTGTGTCTCTCGACTACCTTCATGCTTTCGATAGCCATTGCAATCAACACTAGCCTTGTCTACAACCTCCGCGAATGCTTGTTACTACAGGCATATGGCTACCTCTACATTTGAAGTACAACAAACTTGCCCACACCACCTGATGTGATCATTGTGAAGAAGCAATGTCTGGTACTGCTTGACAAAGCAAGACTCTTGGCATTTTACCAACAGCAATGGTCACCCGATCAAGAAAAAATTTGCTGAAGAAGCCCTAGTCAACTGCGATTTTGCTAGGCAAGGAACTTACTATAGGCAACACTTCAGCAAGGAAATATTCCAACAACACATCTGCATGCTGAATGAAAGGAGGTGATGAGGCTAATCAGAGGCTGAGATGAGAACCTATTTAACCCTAGACATTTCCCAAACAAAGAACTAGGCATTTGTTACAGATGGGTGACAAGGAAGCCTCCTATGTGATCAAAGGCCTTCACATGATTCTCAAGAAAGCAGGAGGAACCATTGCAGAGGTGATCTTGAAGACACTGTAAACACAACACGGCAAAAATGTGAACTTTGATCACACTCCATGTGCACATGGTCCAACAGGGAAGAGCAGAATCAGAAACTATGTACGTGTGGCCAACATGGGGCCCCTTTCTCAATACACTTGGGTAGATCAACCTATCAACAAGTAAAAGTACACATAGACAGTTGAGGTCCCTTTCTCGGCACCGTAGATACACTTGGCTAGAGCAAACTATCAACAAGCAAAAGTACATGTATACAGTAGACGTCTGAAGGTTCAAGATATGAAAAGGAGATGTTAATCTTCTCACCGCACTCAAGAAGTCAACACGCATATTAAGGATGACAGAAAACAATATCACATTACTTCGATTTTCAATGCAAAAAATAGCCATAAGCTCCACAGGATTGTGCTCCTGTGGACGGAGTTTCAGCTAGAGTGCAATACACAATGAAGGTAAATGATTGATGTGTAGGTGGATAACTAATAGCCATAAGCTCCACACCAATGTACTCCTGCGGCCAAAGTTCAGTGGAAAAACTGGAAAGATCTTGTATGCTGTTAAGGAAAGAGTGCAATACGCAATGAAGGTAAATGATTGATGTGTAGGTGAACACCTAATAGCCTTTGTAGACACCTCTACAATCACCATCTGATAAGTGCCAATATGGCCGTTCTACGTACCAACCAACAAGAAAAACCAATACTTTGAAACATATAGGAACCCACATCATAGTGTCTCAAAACTCCTATCCTATGAATGGCTCCACACAGGACTATAGGTCCATACAAGCATGCAATGCCAAAACTTCCTAATCTGCACACAAAAGATGTACCACCATTAGGTGTACATACATACTGTGATGCAGCACATCCGAGCTGTATAAACATGGCTGCTACTTTTAATTACATGCGCTGGCAGAAGCCAAGACCCAAAAAATTGAAATCGAGGTAGGAACACGTAACTCCAAGAGATCAACAGCATAAGCATAGCAATCCAAAATATACAAAAACTAGATAGCGCCAAAAGAAGTCCATGACAAGGATATTTCTGAAGAGACCACAGAAGTTTTCTGAGTGAAAATTAGCTAATACAATGGCAAGTTGAGGACCTTTCCGATGCCAAAAAGGCTTCACCAGGCTGAAAGCAAGCAGATTCAATTCCCAGTGTGCATGTAACAGTTTTCTACCACACATGATAAGATCTACACACAAACATCAAAAACAAACTAAGAAAGAATTGGTACCCATTTGGTTGCTGAGATGCTAAGGTAAAGCACGTAGAATCAAACAGAGAACAGGTGGTGGAATAAGTCATGTCTTTACACACTTGATGCTTACATGGTGTCCACGGACTTTATGCACAAACACAATTAAGTTATCATCCAAAAACAGTTGGAAAAGGACTTCTAGCATGAATATCATTTTGTCAGTAAGCTGCCACAATGACCAACACTTAAACAAACTTTTAGGTTCTGACACGTACATCCCTCAGCTTTGGAAGGGTTGTTTCTCAAAAATACGTTCAGCATAACCAAGCACAGAAGGTGCAAACTGTACAGTCTTACAACCACTACACTTCACTTTTTCCCCCTGAGCTTTGCCCCCAACACTCTCTCAAGTTTAGCGATAATTTGTTGATTCGGTATCGCTTTACCAGATTCGTACTCTTGAATTATTTGTGGTTTCTCATTAATTTGCTGCAACCAAATACACAAAGAACAGTCGCTGTAATTAAAATAATGGAACATATCATTTTTAAAAAGAAAACTCCCTAAATACCTGTGCAAGTTGTGCTTGAGTTAGCTTTTTTTCCAGACGAGCTTGCATAATTGCTTTCTTGAGATCTGTAGACACTCTCTCGTCTGAAAATAAATGTATACGGAAACAGCACAAAATCAAATCAAGCAAACCCCGTGGATAAAGCCATAAAAGGTTATAAAGAAAAAAAGCTCAACCAGAAAAGTAAAATTTTCTACCACAAATCTTCCACAAGATTAAATACTAAGAGAACTATCTGTGCACAAAGACAACGTACGTGAGAGGACTTCAGTCTCCTCGTCAAGCTTTTTTGTGTTCAACCCAGGAGTGCTTGACGAGGCCTTGTTAGAGCCAGCATTATCTGCAATACAACCGCATCAACTTGAGAAACAATATCTAAATTGTAAGCCATCCAAAAACAAAACAACGCAGTGAACGCACTATCACATTCAAAGGCTGCTGGAAATATTAAAAATTTGGTTAAGTTCCAGACTTGAAACTAGCAATTACAAATAGAAACCATGAATTCAATTTTCAGGCTATATACCAGTGGAAAATCCAGGTTATTTCCCAATCTTAACAAAAACCAAAGTGCTTCTTGACTCAATGAGATTACACTCACAAAGCTTCCTTCGACTGGTATTTTGATAGAAATGGGTGTAGAAACGTTTGGGCATGAAGAACATGGAAAGTATCAACATGGTGAAACATGACCTAATCTACAGTATATTGCATGAATGAATATATACAATAGAAAAATGCATATCTATAAAAAATCCAATTGCAACCTACTGTGCCCAAATGATAATGATGCATGAACCAAAGCTTACTTGCTATTCCCAATACTTGTGCATGGTTGAGATCTGCACATTGGGCTGCCTTCTTACTAATCCAATTCTCATCTCGTTTGGACTATGCTGATTTGGCACCGAATGTCTGAACAATGACCATGAACCATCCTTTTATAGGTTACCAGGTTGGTCATAGGCTGGTCAGCCATCACTTTTCAGACCCAAAAATGATAGCATAAATGTAATAAAAAATGTATTCATACTATGCCCAATAAATGTCCCACCTATGGGTGCATGTCTTGGGCACTTATGTGCACCTATTGGGCTGTCAAATCTGCTGCAATCTGTCCCCATCCTGCCCAAGAAATGTCCCACCTATGGGTGTATGCCTTGGGCATTTTGTGCACCTACTGGGCCGTCAAATCTGCTCCAATCTGATCCCATCCTGCCCCTAAATCTGCCTCCAAGTCAGCTGATCATATCCGCATGACGTGAAATACCATCTTGCTTAGCTTGGAGCATTATGCACCTTTGTCCACTTCCAATCCAGATTGCGGTCCAACTATAAGCACAACTTGCGCTCTCCTCCTCTCATGGCTCTGGCTCTGCCATATCCCCTGGGTTACTAGCGGCTTGCTCTTTGCCTCTTGCTCGTGTTGGCTCTACAATTGTAGCATGCAACACAAAGCAAGGCCTTTTTTATAACTTTATGTTTGAGTGAGTTTAAGCAATCCACTTTAACTCTTGAACAAGGAGGGAGGGTTGACACCAAACAGGGTCCCAACTACCCACTTTAAGGACACCCCCTCCTGCAAGCAAGAGTATTTGCTTTGGAGAACTTCTCTTTACAATGCAAACTTTACCAAGAACTTACTGACAACGGTTGATTGTGGAATGCCAAACGCAAGGACGAAGAAGACCAAACGTTGGTTGAATGCGGTCTGAAGGCACTTTAGAAGCCACTTTGGGAGCCAATATGCACAGCCAGATCTACTGAAGGAATGCAGGACCGATGGCTGAATGCTGAAGATAACTTCTGGCTGCCTTAAACTGTAGCATGCTCAGGGTGCTCTGCTGAAGATATGTATGCGCAAGTCCTAGGACTTAGGCACACATGGTAGTTGCTTTATTCACAATGTTGAATTATGCAAGAGATAGATGATTCCGTGAATGGGACTGAGTGCGGCTTATATATGCACACCCACAACAAGTCCGCCATGTACATAGAGTTGGCATGTCTTCTTTCCCCCCGCCACCCCCCCACCCCCCCACCCCCTGGGAAAAAGATCCTTCTATTAGTCACTGAAAAAATAGCCCCGAAGGACTAAAAACCACCACAAATGGCTAGATACAAACTCGCCTTGTGTTAAGTGACCTTATCATGTCACTTCACTAGTACTTCACTCATTCTCATCAATCTACCAAGTGTTGTGTTTCTCTCTATCTCTGCTTGCTTGCTGCATCTCTATATGTGTTGCTACCTTTGTCTCCACTCCAAAAATTGGTATCAGAGCCGTTTCTCTTGGCCCTCATCCCCTCGTCATCACCTCCTCGAGATGCTCTTCTAGTTCTCTCTCTACATTATGAAGCAACGGCTGAAGCAAGTGGGCAAGCTTGTCCCATTTTGCTTTCTGAAGCTTTGGTCCATTTCCCATTGTGAAGTAGGTCAGTGATGTCCCCATGAAGTTGAAAGTTACCAAATAGTTGGGCTATGCATGATGTCTTCCACATCTCATGGTTGAAGCCTTGTGTTGGACCATCTTTGCATAAGCTTTTGAATGACCAGCAGCCTGAAGTGGTCGACAAGGCAAAAGTAATCGAGCCCGAGCACATTCTCCTCCGCAACTGGAAGCATGGTTCCGATCAAAGACTCGGAGAATTCTACACCAAGTTCAAGGATTGAGGCACTTAGGAAGCCATTTGGCTCATTGAGGAATTTTTTGAGTTTTACCCCCAGATTTTGGTGGACTATTTGGATGCCATGCAACTATTCCCAAGCTAAGCAAGAGGGAATGTCCCATGCACCCATGCATTGAGGTGCTATTGTGACACAGTGGATTATCATTAGTACTACAACAATAGAATGCCATGACCCCATTGTGAGCCCTAATCCTCCCGGATTTCAGCGGACTTTTTGGATGCCATGCAACAGTTCCCAAGCTAAGCAAAAGGAAATGTCACATGCACCCATGCAATGAGGTGCTATTGTGACACAATGGCTTATCATCAGTGCTACACTTGTACAGCAATAGAACCTTGTAGGGATTTATTTTGTCGGATGCCACGACCCCATTGTGAGCCCTAGTCCAAGGACGCATCAGGCATGAGCTTCATAGGTCACACCTAAAGCCTTAGGTGATACATACTGTCAGTATGCATCACTTAACGCACTGAGAGAGCAGTCACATATAGGTCATCTTAGTGTGCTAGTCTATAAAAAGCATGTAGAAGCATTAGGCTTAACCTTAAGACCGGCCAACCCCTTGGCAAGCATATGCAACGCATGTGACTTGTTTCAGGGCTGCTCACCAATCTTGACAACTTGTACACAAGCATCCACCTATGTATGGCCTCTTATGCGACTTTGTACAGTCTGTGTATGGCCCTGTACAGGCAGCGTGCAGGCCCATACAGTTTGTGGCAACACTCACACCCCTCAGACCAGCATGCATGTGCCTTTTCTAGGACCATGAGTCAATCAACCACCATGTGACACAGAAAAACAGCACCATAACAACACGTGTCAACATCTGCTTTTTCATGAATATTCAGCAGCACCCTCTCCCTTCTCCATAGCCAAGCCTTCCTCCTCCTGTCTTGGGCGCTAAAACACCTCTAAACCTTGGAAGTCTTGGGATCTAGTCCATTGGCCGATTTGGAGATCCTGGCCACAGCTTAGAATCTTTGTCTTTGCGGAGTTCCACAAGCCTCGTACCATCGGATTAAGGCCCTGATACCAATATTAGGCCCACATAATTGGAAACCCTATCACGGTTGAAGAAGCTTGCATCACATCCATAGTCAATGACCATAATAGAGTTCCACTGCACCAATGCCTGCTGCCCGTACATGCCCTTAACAAGACTATCTGCGATCCACCATGTTGTCCGCCAAGTCCAGAGCGGAAGTACCACAACTCTTGGTCCACGCATAGACCAATTGTCAAGCCATAATGATAATAACCCATAAGTCACTTGTATAGTGACTATTGTTGCTATAAATAACCATCAAGTCATAAATAGCAAGTATCCAAGGATTTATTAATAATGAGCCACTTGTATCAACATGCTTCCTCTAACCTCAAGGCTTCCCCAATCTTGCCAAATTAGGTCCCATATTAGGCCCTCATTATTCAGTACATAACATACTCCCCCCCTAAGACATTTATTCCTAAATGACATTAGGGAGAACCGATATTTCAAACTAGCCTCTATCTCCCAGGTTGAGTCTTCCTCGGACCTCCGCCATATGTCACAAGGCAAACCATACAATCTGAAAAGTTGCTCAACAAACTGATGTGCCAATTTGGTTGCTTTCAAAGTCATCGTCCTTGTAGGTAAAAATCTTGACATCTTCGTAGGCCTGCCTATCACCACCCTAATACCATCGCATATGCCCTTTTCACATCAATGGCAATCCGACATTAAAATTCACGAAAATACCTTCCCATTTGTTAAAAGGAATCTCCAAAGGATGTAACAACCCTCCATCCCTAAGGCATTCAGCCTTATTCACCTTTCACCACATAGTTCTAGACATCCACCTTCATTTTAGGCAAGTAAAACATCCGTTTTGCCGAATCACAAGTTTGTTGTACCCCCGGATGACATGCTATAGAAGCATCATGACATTCAAATAGGGTCCTCCTCCTAATCTCAACACACCGTTGAAATGCCCATTGGTCTAGCGTAACCCTCTCAAGGAATCATATAAGTCAACACTAATCTCAATGAAACTCTGTTGGGATTCAGAGCCTCGTGTGTGTGAACCCCTGTTTGTGTCTGTGTAAGTGTGTGAACTCACGTATGTGTGTACATGAGTAAGTGTGTGAACCCACTCTTAAAGTTGTTAGCATAATATCTAGATATTATACATGTTTGACATAAGCAATGATGACATTCAGATGAGCCTCTAAGGCTATAAAAGCATAGTACTTGGTGAAGCTTAAAAATCACATCAATCATTCTATCATCATTGAATCGTGCAATAACTTCTCACTTGAACCTTGTTATATCTTCTCTCTCTACAATCTCCATAGTTCTCTCCTTTTTGTCTACCGCTCGTTACCATCATGTAAAACAAACATGGTATCAGAGCTAGGGTTAGCTTTTTAGGGTTTTTTCATCCATTGCAGAACTACCGCCCACTTGCTGATGGCTAGAGTCGCCATCTGTGCATCATTGCCCGCTGCTGCCATCTTTACCTGCCACCTGTTCGCCCAAATGATGATGCTGAGCAGCTCACCACATTTGTCGTAACTGCTTCTGCCGCTCAGAGCCACGATCTCCTCTGCAGCAGCATCATCCAAGTTCTAAAGCAACAGCAGTCTCTTTGATTTGCGCAAAGTTGGAGTAAGATGCGACCGTGTGCACTGCCGCATGTCTCAACCTGAACGTTGTCACCTTCGCTGTCTCAATCTGAATATTGTCTCAACCTGAACATTGTCACCTTCGTTGTCTCAGCCTGAATAACACTTATGCACAATCGCCATCAATGTTGTTGATGGTCGCCCTTGATGCCTCCTATTGCTTTCACAGCATACCATCAGTTACACCTTCTTCTTGAAGTTTGCCATTCTAATCAGCACATCCCTACCAACGCCGCCGCACTACGCCACTGCCCACCCATCTTTTCCGTCCCCGTTCCCCGTCCCCATTTTGCGTCCCATGTGACTATGCTACCATGACAAGAATGACAACGCTCTAGCCCTCATTGGTCTCGGTCTTGCAGACAGTCTCATCCACCATGTGGACTAGACAAATCAGCCAAGGAGGTATGGGATAAACTTGAGAATTTGTTTGGTAACATAATTAATAACTCTAAGAAGTTTCTCAAGCAAAAAAAAAAAAAATCAAATTGAAAATGAATGAAATCCTTCAACAACTTGCCAATCTTAAGGCAAACGTTGATAAAGATGATTAAAAACAATGCCTCTATCCAACATAAAAAGTGTTTTAAAATACTCCAAAACCTTGACTGTAACGAGGGTGGCTCGAGAAATGTCATCTATTACATATTAACCATGGACAACCAAGGCAGAAGGAGAGGAGAGAAAAAAAGAAACCGTGGATTTCTAAAAAATAAGAGGAAAAAATCCCTTCAATTGACCCTTTGTATTCCGGCTTCCATTCCTGCGTTTCGCTTCTTAATGTCTTACATACCGCAACAACGTGTAGGTTGAGTACTAGTCTGATGAAATGGGAGCCATCCTTATGGATGAAGACAGCCACCTCACGAAACAAGAAAAAGCTACATTCCTCCCAGAGAATGCCCTCTTCACAAAGGAGAAAGGCAAAGGGAAAACACTAGATGCAACTTCTGTAAAAAGCTCGGACACACACAATGTTGGAATATATCATCTCCAAAGGGCCCTACATTGGCATATTTCGTAGATATTATTTGGGATTTTTCTACCATTTTTTAGGCATTTAATGCTACTCGACAATTGTCGGCCAGCTGTACCGACCAACTCTATGGAGGGATATATAAGGATTCTCACCCTTCTCCTCACTTCTCATCTCATTCTTGCATATCTGTTGGAGGTCATTGGCTGTAGTACCAGTCTCTTATGCTTGTAAGCACCTATGGGCTTCCCTCGTGGTCATTTTCAGCAATAATCAACTGTTTCCAACCTTCTACAATTTGTGCTTTGGGCCTACAACCTGTGATGCTCTTTCTCTCATGGTATCAAAGCTCGGGCCTATGTGGTCCTAGGCGGATCGTAGCCTTTGTTGATCGAGATGCTCGAATTGAGGGAGGGTGTTGGAGGTGGCAATTCTCGTAGCTACTCTCGGGTTGTCACATGACTCAAAGTGGTCAATTATCCCATATACAAAAGCATGGGAAGTCGAAGTGCCATATATAGGGTGTGGCGGCACCTTGTCATAGATATCTCCTCCTCCGGCGGGGTTTTTGGGAGGAGCAACGACTGGAAGATGGGAGCCTAGCCACCGACGTTGCTCAGCGCCATGGGGTACTGTGCAACTCTGATGGCCAATGAACAAGAAAGGCGCACGCCGCATGTCAACCTTGTCCAAGAAGAAGAAGATGAAGACACAATAGAAGCTTCCACAACAACACAAGAAAAAGCATTCATAGCAATGGATAATCTTTCTCTCAACGAGGAAGATTATGACTAGGCCTTTTGAGATATTCTGTGTGTGTGAGTCATGGGTTCTCTGTCCGAGAAGTCTCGTAATTTCACCAGTCGGTGTGGAATGCTCAGTTGAACACAATGCTGATCAATACACTTAAATACACCAAGATTTAATGGACGACAACCACAATACAAGATGTAATTTGCTGGATTGACAAGAGACGCACAAAGAGCCGGAACAACCGGCCCCTCCCTCAAGTAATGTTTACTAATCTTGGGAGAATCAAGTACATAGTGTCATGGGCATTTCTGACCATATTTCCATACCAATGCATACAAATACAGTATGGCAAATAATATGGTTGTCGGTGAAGATTTGCAACTCACACTACCCTCTCAAGTGCCTATGTTTCCTAGCATCTGCTCTCTATTGTTCCACCAACACATGGTAGTAACAATCTGCAAGAGAGCACATACGACAAGAGAACACTACACAAGATAAATGAACATGAAGTCTTGCGCCTCCCTCCTGCTACTTCCTTCCATAATTGAGCATTAAAGATTACCAATCGCAGGTAGAGTCAATGATGGCAGAAGTCTTCGCGATGGAAGCATTTGGAGTGTTGCAATCTTCAATCTGTTGTCATCCTTCGCGACAAAAGTCTTCAAGAGAACAAAGGGTGTCGTGTGCACAGAGTGTATCTACCGTGTGCAACAGGCACACAAGACTGGCTTTGAGGCTTGGGGTAGCTTGGAGCCAAGCAAACAGAGTGGCGAGCTTGGCTGGGAATGGACTGACGGGCGGGCACCCATGTGTGGACGCCCAGTGACCAGCCAAGAGCCTATAAAAGAGCAGCTAAGGTCAATGAGTCAATCAATCGTCAAAGTCTTGCAAAACTATGCAGGAGCTTTGTGGTCAGAAGCCTGGATCTAGTGCAGACGTGCACCTGCTTCATGCAGACGAGGCCGGCAAGAATCTCGAGACCCGCGAGGGTAGCTTCGTGCCGGTATGGGATGGTCATGGAGTAGAGACTGGTCGGTGCATTAGTTGATGGCTCGGTGGGGATAGCCAGGTCTTGTGGGCGCTGTCATGGTTGGGTGGTGAGTCAAGCATACACCCTTCACAATTTATGAATTTGTTTTACAGGTTTCGTGAAAGACGAATGTGGCATGCACTACTCACGGAATACAAGATCAAGTGGAAGAATCATGTCGAGGAGAACGCTACATGGGAGACATTGACTACCCTTCAGAGGGATTACCCTGAGTTTTTACTGAGCTCAGGTGTGAGATATGGATAAAGTTACTTTTTTGATACGGTTGGCTCTTGTGCCCGTATCTAACTTCGGATCGTGGATCTGGATTTATGGCTTTAATGCATGGGTTATGAAATATTATGGATTGGTAGTGCATCTGCTATTCTTGAAGGATATCTCCATGGTATCAGGTTTATACACTTGCAGACAACTGCTTTAAAAGACGAAGGGGATGTCACCATTTGGTCCCTTCCCCATGGATTTATGGATGTGTTATGAAATATTATGGATTGGCAGTGCATCTGCTATTCTTGAAGGATATCTCCATGGTATCAGGTTTATACAGTTACGGACAACTACTTTATAAGACCGAGGAGATGTTTCACACACTGAGCAGAGCCAAGGTGTGAACGGGGATTTTCCACAGAAGAAAGCTGAAGCATCTATCGGCAAAGTGTGGCCTAAAAGATGGTTACACAACATGAGTAGCATGGGATTTTATTCATCAAAGTGACTTATAATGTTCATAAGTGTCAAATCCCCACGGATCTTCTCGTAGAGTACTCCTGAAACATGACTCGAAACCTACAAAACAAAGCCAAATAACGTGAAGGGGGTGCAAGCCTGACTCACCACCCAACCATAACAGCCATGGGCAAAACCCACAAGTCTTGGCTGGCTGTCCCCACCGAGCCATGAGCTGAGCTAACTAGCAAGATGTACCGACCAATCTCTACCCCGTGACATCCCATACCGCCATGGAGCTACCCTCACGGGGCTCAAGACTGCTGCCAACCTCGGCTGCATAAAGTAGGTGCACGTCTACACTAGATCCAGGCTGCTAACCATAGAGCTCTCACAAAGACTCGCGAGACTCTATGACCAACTAACCAACCTTGGCCACCCTTTTATAGGCTCTTGGTCGGTCACCAAGCGTCCACACTTGGGCACCCGCCCGTCAGTCTATCCCTAGCCCAGCTCGCCAATCAACCTTCCTAGCTCCAAGCTTCCCCAAGCCTCGAAGCTAGTCTTGTGTGCGTGTTGCACACGGTAGATACACTCTGCGCACATGACATACTCTCTTTCCTCTAAGAGCTCACTCCTCAGCTCAATAAAAACCCAGGGTAGTCAATGTCTCCCATGTAGCGTCCTCCTCAACACGATCCTTCCACTTGATCTTGTATTCCGTGAATAGCGTATTCTGTAATCGCCATTCACGAAATCCGAGAATCTTTTCTAATTCGTGTGGGATAAATGTCATATCCTTGACATCTATGATTTCTTCAAGAGTAACTAACTCGTTTGTTTCACCAAGTACTTCCTTAAGTCTACTAACATGAAATATGGGATAAACTTTCACATGAGAAGGCAAGTCCAATAAAACATTCACGAAGCATGTCCTCCAAAGTTTGATTCACCCTTTCAATCTGGCCCTCACATTGAAGATGATCTAAGGAACTCAAATTCAAAGTTATTTCCAACTTCTCAAAAACGAGCTTCCAAAACGCACTTATAAACTTACCTATCACTGACTATATATTGCGGTACACCGTGAAGTCTAAACAATTGCTCGATAAACTGCCTTGCTAATTGCATAGCTGCAACAGTCTTCCGTGTAGGTAAAAATCTAGCCATTTTTGTCAAGCGGTCCACCACAACCCAAATAGAATCGTGTTCTTGGCAATCCGGAGGACATAATCTTCTACGTACCCTTTCATCTTTGGCCAATAGAAAGAGTGTTTCACTAAAGCTAATGTCCTGTGTACCCCAGGGTGTCTAGCAGAAGGGGCGTCGTGACACTCCTTAAGAATCTTGGACCTAATGTCTAGGACCTGTGGTACACAAATTTTGTCATCACGGAACAGTAAACCATTATGAATCATCCACTGGCCTCCCGCAGCTTGAATTGTAGGCCGCTCAATCATTGAGTCTTGGTCAGTCAATGAGCTCCCGTCTTGGATACTCTACCAATATGAACCAAAATAACTATCAATCTTACAAACCCCTCTCAATGACTGAAATAAGTCAGTAGAAATCTCGGTGAACGACGAAGTATTCACCTCTTTGATCCGACTAAGCGCATCCGCTACACTATTCATGGACCCCTTTCGATAGTATCATAGTCACAGGGGACGGAGGGGTGGAGCGGAGGGACGCCGTCCCGGGAACACTATGGGACGGGGACGGACGGACGTCCCCAGCTGGGCGTCCCTCACCAGGGACGGCGTTCCGAGGACGGATCCAAGAGGGGACAATTGTGGGGGACGGCTGCATGGGAACGCCTGCAAGTTACTGTTTGGGCAATGGTCACATTTTTGAACTTTTTTTTTGCCATTTGGGAGGGGCTTTTCATGGGCCTTTAGCCTTGGCCCATAGGCCTTGAGCCTATGAGGCTTTGGGCCTTGGCCTCTCTCTTGCCTCCCTCCCTATAAGAAGACACACACACATACTCCCCCTCACACTTCAAGCTTTAGCTTCACACACACACACACACTCTCTCTCTCCCTCAAGCAGCAAGCCTCAAGGGCCAAGGTCTCAAGTTTCAAGCTCTCACACAAGCAAGCTGTAGCCTCTCAAGACACACACTCTCCCTCACACACACACACTCTCAAGCTTCACACACACACACACACACCCATCCTCACACTCAAGTTCTCCCTCAACTCTCAAGGCTCAAGCCTCACTCACTCTCTCTCTCTCTCTCTCTCTCTCTCTCTCTCAAGCTATCAAGTGACAAGGAGGCATCCATCATCCATGGCATCCTCCTCATGGCAGTGGCTCTTCAAGTTCCAACTACCCGTAGAAGGACGACGGGATGGACATGTGTCATGGTGGGATGAGATCAATCACATCCCATCTCCTCATGGAGGTGGTGCACAGCCATGGACATGCAAGCTTTGCCCGTATATGCAAGTGGGTGGTACTGACAAAGTAATTTTTAAGTGTCATTCCTAACCCCCGTCCCCGTTCCCTACATATGGCCGTCCCCTGTCCCGTCCCCGTCCCCCGTTACCGTCCCCCGTCCCTTGTGACTATGGATAGTGTGTCCATCTAGCTTTTCTTCCTCTCAAATCATTCGCATCACACACATACTTGATTGACTAATGATTAGTCAATACCACAAACTTGGAGCCATATAAATAATGCCTCCAAACCTTGAGAGCGTAAATGACAACATAAAGCTCCTTCTCAAGGATTGACCAACGAGATTGAGTATCGTCCACCTTTCGACTCTCAAAAGCAGTAGGCCTACCAGCTTGGAATACAGCAACCCTGATTGCATAGTCACTCGCGTCAATGTCAAGAACATAAGGCCGACTAGGATCGGGTAGTGCTAAGGTAGGTGCTTCCTTGACTTTATCTTTCAAAAGTCTAAAGGCCATATCCAAATCATTATTCCAAGGGATATGCTGATTTGACTTACTTCCACGACCTTTCAACAAGTCGGTCATCGGTAGTGTGAGCTAAGTGTACTCTCGCACAGAATTCCGAAGAATAACAACAAAACCGAGAAAAGAACGAAGTTGTCTCACTGTCTGCGGTATAGGCCAAGCCAAAACCTTCTGAACTCGGGTATAGTCAATGCTCAACCGATCTTGTGTCCCAAGTAAATGATTTCTATGATAAAAAAATCACATTTACTTAATTTAGCATACAATCGATTCTATCTTAAAATAGTCAAGACAATCGTGAGGTATCGTAACATGATGATCAAGAGTTTGTACAACTATATACTAAAATATCGTCTAAGAACACAACCACGAACTTTCCCAAATGTTCATGAAAAAGATCGTGCATCATTTGCTGGAAAGTGGCTCGAGCATTGATTAACCCAAAAGGTAATACGAGAAACTCGTAATGGCCATACCTAGTTCGAAAGTCGGGTCTTTCGACGTGCCTTTCATGAATACGTATGTGGTGATAGCCAATACGTAAATCTATCTTTGTTAAATACTTCGCTCCGACTCAACGGTCAATCATGTCATCTGATCTAGGGAGAGGATAACGGTTCTTGATTGTCACTTTGTTCAGTCTCTTGTAATCTACACACATTCGCCAGGTGTTGTCCTTCTTTCTCCAAGTAACACAAGCCCACCCCAAGGTGATTTACTTGGATGGATCTGACCCATCCTCAAATAATCTGCGAGTTGTTTGGTCAACGCATCTTCCTCAGCCTAGCTGATCCTATAAGGCGGAATGCTCACAGATTGAGCACCAGGGACTCGATCAATACGATAATCCACTATCTTTTCGGGTGGTAAGCCCAATGGCAGCTCCTTAGAAAATACATCTTGAAACGAATCAAGTAACTTCTTTAATTCTTTGCTTTCAAACACACTTAATTCATTAACATCCATAGTAGGTATAAAAAATGAAGAAAGTCGAATCAAGACACAGTGGAAAGCGATATACAAAGAAGAATCCATTATATTATCAAAATCAACGTTATTTATAAGAGATCCCTGAGAGGGATGTATTCAATTACGTTAGATACAATACCGAGTCTTCCTATGTTCCAAAGAAAAAGTATCACTACACCAATCTATCTGGACCTGAAGAGTCTTAAACCACTTAATATCCCTAATAGCAAGTCTACATGCTCTAGGTGCATAAATGATAACATAGCACTCCAGAATATCTTCGTAGTCTGGAATCCGGATCGGTAGCTTCTCCATCTTTCGATCCCACACTAGCCGACCCGCAAGTAGGCGTACCTCGTAGGTATGATCGCTAGGTGTTGTGTCTAGACCTAATTTCTGCACAAGTTTGTAATTAACAAAGTTGTGTGAGCTTCTAGGGTCCAGAAGAATGTGAATTCTATGGCCATTCACTTCTCCATAAACTCGGAGAAGATCGTGCAAGCCAAAAACTTTAGAGTTGAACATGAACTAGGACAAGAAAGTACAGTGACTGAAGTACCTGTCAAAGACAAATGGTTGGCAACCTTCCTCTTGGGTCCTGGGTTGGTCTTAGCACCCTTCTTCTTCGGACACTCGTTATGCATGTCCTTTTTCTTCGCATATAAAGCAACGTCCCTCCTTCTTGAGCTTCAAAGCCTTGAGAAGACGGTTTTTCTTTGCTGGAGTCGAAGTAGAATTCTTCGAAGATTGGTTTGAAGACTTTCCTTCCGTCGTGCTAGCCATCGACGCGGAGAACTTTCTTTTGTACTTGTTCCCCTGCTCGGTTACGTGTTTGGTTTTGGAAGAGACCATCGTATCATCATAAATACGAGCAAAATGAATGGCCTCATCCAAAGTTTTGCATTTGTTATTTTTGACCTGTAAACGGTATGAGTCGGGTAAACCTACTACGAAGAAACCCAAAAGTAGTAGAATCCATCTTCGTAGTTTTCATATGCAAGTCTCTAAGTTTTTGGAGGTAGACCTCACAAGTGAGTTTCTGCGAGGTCGTGGTCAAACTGGCGAACTAAGCAACTAACTATATCGTAGTATCCTCTTTCTTCATGAATTCTTTCTTGAAGACTTCTTCAAACTGTGCCCAGGTTGTTGGTTTAGGTTTGAGTTCTTTCCACCAAAGCAAAGCTTTACCCGAGGGGAAACCTGCTGCTAACTGAATCTTTTTGTCATCGCCATATGGATGAAACTGGAAGTGGACATGCCATGTGTCCACAATCTCCTTGGTACGCTGCTTTTGCTCGCCCCCAAACTGTTCTGGAGTAATGTTGGGGCCTAAAGCTTGTGCTTCGCCGTCACCTGCAAATAACTGTTACGCATGATTTCTGCCCTACACCGACTGGGATGTCCGGTTAGACATGGGCTGGTTTAGCTGCTACGGCTCTCTCGAAACAAGGAGGAGAAAGAGGTGCAAGACTCTACCGGTGGCCATGAGATTGGTATTTCTTGATGGATTTCTAAAATTTTTGGGTTTCTTGAGGTTTTTGGACTTAATCTTGATTAATTTTTCATTAATCTTGCGGAAATAGCAGGGTTGGAGGCTTGCTTTCTTGGATTTTTAAGTGATTTTGGAGAGATTTATTCAATTTGGACCAAATTTTGTAGTCCTGGACCAAATTTTGAGACAAGTAGACTAAAATTGAAAAAAAATTGAATTAATCACCTGTTAATCGCTCTATTAATGACGATTATGAATTTGTGCTTCTCCCTCAATCTTTCCATCACCATTGCTCCTAAATCTTGCACCGTTTTGATTCAATTTCTTGAGGCTTTGATAGAGCTTGATGGGAGGATTAAGATGAGCTCCATTTTATGTGAAGATTTCTGAATTTTCTGCACATTATCTTCCCTCTTTCTCATTCTCATGAAACCCTAGAAAGTGCAACCATTGATCATTCATCTTAAACATTACCCTTCTACCTTGTAAATTGTGGAGCTAGACCACCTAACTTGGCCTTGTTGAGCCCTTCCATTGGTGATTTCTACTCGTAAGGCTGCCCTGCGCAGCGACGAATTCGCGAGCAGCCTCACGGCTCAATGTGATGAATACCAAGTCCAAGATACTTGCAATAGCTCTTCTAAGCTTGGCAAAAAGGGTGGAGAAGATGTTGGAGTCCATTTGCAAGAGTTTCTTGGTGATTTTGTGGCTATGGTGAACTACCAAAAACAGAGAATAAAGTCTTCAAGAATAGAGGCATTTAAGCAATTTCCTTCATCAAGATCAATCAATGGTGGTTCTAACACTCTTTGGTAAGTGGCTATTCAACATTTTCTATAAATCAAAGCTTCCATTGTAATCAAGGACAAGTTTGGGGATTCCATGTGTGAAAATCCCTAAATTACAGAAATTAGGGTTTCCTACATGCTTAATTAGCTCATTGGTATTGTCTACATGCCAAAAATGGAAGTATATAGCAAACTATTTGCTCTCATTTGCCATTGAGCCACATGTGGGATGCCTTTTTGAAGAGTTTGATAATCAAGGCAAGCATTCATGCCCTTATGATGAATCTATGGCTTACCATTCTCCATTGGGATGATGCCATGGATCATTAGAGAAGGGAATCTTCATCAAATGAATGGTATTATGCATGCACATGAATGCAATGGATGTGATTCTATGCATTGGAAGAGTTATGGAACCCATGAATGAGCTATTGGCACCAATTTTGCATTGATATAACACATATTCTCATATCTTTGAGCATTGCAAAGGGTATTGGATGCCATTGAGCCACTTATAGCCTTCTCAATGCTATGAGGAGTCACATGGAGTATGGACAAGCATATGAGAATGTGGATTGAGCTATTGGTCTTGCTTACCCTCACATGCTTTAACTCGCGGCGGTGCCCGGGGGACTAGGGCCTTTGACACACTTGTTGATACCATCAATGCATATTAAAACATTTAAACATGGCCACAACCTTAACATATCCATCATCACTTTGCATAAAACATAAAAGCTGGACAAAACATCCACAAATGCTGAAAATGGAGCTTGCACGTGTGACACCGCATAGAGGCCGGAATGGGCCGACTCTCCCCTTGGAGTATTTTATTTCCCAAGGAGAATAATATCATGTACAAGCTTTGAGGGCCTTACTCTCCCCACGGGAGATGCCGGATTATCCATATACAAATGCCATAACACAGCCCAACACGAGGCTACCAAGCCGGAACACAGGCTGTAGAAATGCCGAGCCAACAATATAATCCATATACCTCCGTGTGGGTACTGATTCTTCCCCAAAAACCACGGGTCTTCATGCAATAGAGCTGGTACAACAAGTACAACTCTCCATTCAGCCGATACAACAGGTACAATGGCTGGTACAACCGATACAGTGGCTGGTACAGTCGGTATGGTGGCTGGTACAGCAAGTACAAATGCTGGTACAGTATGTACAATGACTAGTACAACAGATACACAGCAAGTACAAAAGCTGATACAACCAGTACAATGGGTGGTACAACAACCAGTACAATGGCTGATACAGTAGGTACAAAGGCTAGTACAACAAGTACAATGGCTAGAAATCATAATAAATGATTAAATACCCATGCCTTCAATATTTCTTCACGATGGAAGCCTCCAAAACAGTCCCCAACAGCCGGTATTCTTCATGGGCAACCTTCAAGAGAGAGAGAGAAAGAGAGTAGCCATCATTAGGGCAGCCTGTAACGGTGGTAGAGGCTAGTGTGCAGCAAGAGAGCCTCCATTAATGAAGAGAGAGGGCTCCAATTTATAGATTTGGGCCTCTTTTTGAGCTAAAATGGCAAGAGAAGGCTACAATGACAAGTGGAGAGCCACACAATAGCTGAAGTGACAAGTGTGAGGCCACTTGTCTCACTTTGATCCACTTTCTAACAAGTGTCAGGCCACTTGTCTCACTTTGGTCCACTTTCTTGCCACATGTCCCAATCTAAGAGATGGGTCCTTCCATAAACTTTCTTTCTAAAAATATCCCAACTAGTAGACATTCGATCATAGGCACTTTGCCAACTCTTGGTATCTGCTCAATTCCAGATGTAATGACGCGAACAGAATTTCCATCGGAGTCAGGCCAAAAATAGCAACTCTCCTATATTTTAGGAGTGTGGTCCTTTGTATTCTAGGATAATCCCCCATTCCCAAAGCTTGTACTTTCCAAATATTTAGACATCTTAGAGTCCACCAGACTCCTTTTATACTGGGAAATGTCCAGGCTGGTGACATTCTCCCCAACTTCTTAAAAGTTGTCCGCAACTTTAAGCTTCAAGCCATATATTCAAGATATAATCATGTCCCATTAAGTGGCCAAGACAAGACAGTCTCAAAAATCCAATATAATTGAAGAATCCATGTCCCAAAGAAATGGGTGAGACTAAATAAGTCTCCATAATAGCAATATCATGTCCCAAAATAAATGGGCGAGACAAATCAGTCAAATAAGTCCAGATATCATAATCCATGTCCCAAGTAAATGGGCGAGACAAAATAAGTCTCCTGCCAATAAGGCATCGGTCCACATGACCCTTGGCATAGATATAAGTTCCGTGCCAACCAGGCGTCATGTCCACTTTACCACTTGCACTCCGTGTTGGTACTCTGACCACACACCTTGGATGAGAGGTGGGCTCAAGTAACAAGATAAAACAATCACTCGCAGGCATAGATAACCTGGTGTTCCATAAGCATTTCTGCTACACATAGTTTATAGGGATTTCGGCCACCAACTCACACTACCCTCTCAAGTGCCCATGTTCCCTTCCATCTGCTCTCTATTGTTCCACCCATACAAGGTAGAAACAATCTTCAAGAGAGCACGTAGGACAAGAGAACAGTACACAGGGTATGTTGTGCTTGACACTACCCTCTGAAGTGCCCATGTTCCCTTCCATTTGCTCTCTATTGTTCCACCCACACATGGTAGAAACAATCTTCAAGAGAGCACGTAGGACAAAAGAACACTACACAAGGTATGTGAACCATGAGTTCCATAAGTCCAATGCATCCCAAATAAAGGGAGCCATAAAGAATAATCCATCCTAGTAAAAGGGAGTCATAAACATAATCCATAAACTTGAGGATGGATCCAAATCCCTAGAAAAGAAGACCAGGAATCCATAGACTTGTATACCATAACTCTTACCACATACTCCGTGCTAATCACACACCTTCGAGTAGAGGTGGACTTTATCCATAAAAGCATCATATCCATGAGATATCCAAAGATTTCTTCTCTATAAACTAGGACAGATTCGTCCATAGAAATTGCTTGTGAAGCCCAATATCTATATAAATCTCGTCCAAGAAAGAAATCTCCATAGATATAATCCATCCCAATAAAGGGAGCCATAAACAATGTTTCCCTAAAACCATCTCAAGGCAAACAACACCACCTATCTCCTTGCATGGCTATACAAGGGTTAGTGAACATCAAAAATACTTCATAGTAAATAGCCAAAGCACCAACTTTGCAAACTCAAAGTATACTTAGCTTTTCTTTGCCATGTTGGTCATGAATCCAAAAGAAATATCTCGTCACCATATCCTTAAGATATCCTGAGATATATCTCCGTATAGCTTGCCTGTAAGCTTGATAATATAATCCACAATATCCATATGGAAAGAGTGCTAAACGTGTGCACAGAAAGCCAACTCCACACTTCCAAGATAAAATTTTATGAATTCATAAATCCTTAGATCAACAAGCTGTCTACTGCTCATGCTCTTGCTTCATAAGCTATGAAGCGGCTGGCCATGCTTAATAGCAATGATGGTAAGTGTGGTCCCCACTTGAGATCTTTTCTCTTCCTTATTGATAGAAGGAAGCCTCCGCTTCCAAGAAAGCCTATCCTCTGATATACCAATGTAACTCGCGGCGGTGCCCGAGGGACTAGGGCCTTTGACACACTTGTTGATACTATCAATGCATATTAAAACATTTAAACATGGCCACGACCTTAACATATCCATCATCACTTTGCATAAAACATAAAAGCTGGACAAAACATCCACAAATGCTGAAAATGGAGCTTGCACGTGTGACACCGCATAGAGGCCAGAATGGGTCGATCCCCTCCCCCTCCCTTGGAGTATTTTATCACCCAAGGAGAATAATATCATGTACAAGCTTTGAGAGCCTTACTCTCCCCACGAGAGATGCCGGATTATCCATATACAAATGCCATAACACAGCCCAACACGAGGCTACCAAGCCAGAACACAGGCTGTAGAAATGCCGAGCCAACAATATAATCCATTTACCTCCGTGTGGGTACTGATTCTTCCCCAAAAACCACGGGTCTTCATGCAATAGAGCTGGTACAACAAGTACAACTCTCCATTTAGCCGGTACAGCAGGTACAGTGGCTGGTACAACCGGTACAATGATTGGTACAGTCGGTACAATGACTGGTACAACAAGTACAGTAAGTACAAATGCTGGTATAGCATGTACAGTGACTAGTACAGCAAGTACAGTGACTAATACAGCAAGTACAAAAGCTGGTACAGCCAATACAATGGATGGTACAGCATGTACAAGTACAAGGACTGGTACAACCAGTACAATGGCTGGTGCAGTAGGTACAAAGGCTGGTGCAATAAGTACAATGGCTAGAAATCATAATAAATGATTAAATACCCTTGCCTTCAGTATTTCTTCGCAATAGAAGCCTCCAAAACAATCTCCAACAGCCAGTATTGCCTTCAAGAGAGAGAGAAAGAGAGTAGCCATCATTAGGGCAGCCTGTAACGGTGGTAGAGGCTAGTGTGCAGTAAGAGAGCCTCCATTAATGAAGAGAGAGGGCTCCAATTTATAGATTTGGGCCTCCCATGAGCTAAAATGGCAAGAGAAGGCTACAATGATAAGTGGAGAGCCACACAATAGCTGAAGTGACAAGTGTGAGGCCACTTGTCTCACTTTGATCCACTTTCTAACAAGTGTCAGGCCACTTGTCTCACTTTGGTCCACTTTCTTGCCACATGTCCCAATCTAAGAGATGGGTCCTTCCATAAACTTTATCTCTAAAAATATCCCAACTAGTAGACATTCTGTCGTAGGCACTTTGCCAACTCTTGGTATCTGCTCAATTCCAGATGTAGTGACGCGAACAGAATTTCCATCGGAGTCGGGCCAAAAATAGCAACTCTCCTAAATTTTAAGAGTGTGGTCCTTTGTATTCTAGGATAATCCCCCATTCCCAAAGCTTGTACTTTCCAAATATTTAGACATCCTGGAGTCCACCAGACTCCTTTCATACTGGGAAATGTCCAAGCTGGTGACATGCTATTGTTGTGGTGATTGGAGTTGAGTGGTTTTGTTGGATGGAGGAAAGATTCTTGGGATTTGATTGAAAAGCATGAGTCCATGCTCTTTGGTTGTAATGAATGAGTTTTAAAAGGGTATGAGTCATGCCATGTGGTTGTAAGTAATCTTTCTTGCTTTTACATTCAAGCAAAGCACATTACCACATCACAATTGTTCTCATGACTTTCCATTCCTAGCATCTAGTATGTTGCGAGGTACCTCGGGCATTGGAGAAGAGGCCTGAGGGGAGCATGGCTTGAATCCACCGTACCCTGAGTGCCGTGGAAAAGCGGTACGGTGGAGGATTAGGTACTTGGTAGGAAAGACATGGCCCCAACTTGTGCCTAGAATCGGACTAGATACAAGGGTGGGAAGAGCTTGGCTAGGAGATTAGCAAGCTTCGACGCGCTTCATCGAAGACATTGGTACATGTATTGCGGTGATCCACTTGGGTTATGCATAAATTTGATGCCTATTGGATGAGGCAAACATTGGAGCAATGTGATATGCAGTTTATGCAAGATGTCAATGAGTATTGATGCTGAAATTTCATGCTTAGGAGATTGAGATTTGGCTCCTAATACAAAGGAGATCATGCCGAAATTTTCCCAAAATCCTATGCATGGTTGGAGTTATGGGCATTGGTGAGCACATTCTATGAGCTTTTGGATGCCAATGGAGTATTGGATGCTTGAACAAGTGAATTGGGACAAGCGGGAAGCCATTGGTCACTAAGAAGGACACTTGGGCAAGATTCTGCAAAATTGTCAAAACCCTAATTCAGTCAAAATCCTTTAGGACTGAACTAAAGGTGATTGCACAAGCCCTTAGTACTTCCTTAGACCTACCCAACAAGCCCTTAACCTTCGAAATCCGATATTCCTTTAGGGTGGAAATTAGGGTTTTACCTGGACTGATAAACCCTAATTCAATCACAGGGAGTTTATGGTCTCGTAGATCTAATCACATAGGCTCGTAGAACTCATCAAGGGCTTCGATTTGAGCAAGAAAGTTTTGAATTCCGATTTCTCTAGCTCAAGATATAGTCAAAATACGATTTCAGCCTATAACCCTGAGAATCCTAAACAGAGAGTAGTAGCACACTTCAAATCTTTTGGGTCTTTGCATAGGGATTTAGAGTATCTCATTAGCTCTCTATCAAGCTATAGATCTCTTTAATCCGACAACCCTACCCCAATCTATTGCCATTTTTTCCAAAAACAGGGATTTTATGGCACCGAAACCCAAGGGACTACCGAGACGCAATGCATTGGTCTCCGAGGAAATAGAAGGGGAGGAAGCAATGGAGCATGGC
Organism: Cibotium barometz; assembly: GCF_041138505.1. Taxonomy (NCBI): domain Eukaryota; kingdom Viridiplantae; phylum Streptophyta; class Polypodiopsida; order Cyatheales; family Cibotiaceae; genus Cibotium; species Cibotium barometz. The sequence goes on along the minus strand of NC_141097.1, from coordinate 39,868,658 downwards.
ATTTTCGATGTGACGGAGAAAAATTTTGGGCAAGCTTCAAGAGAAGTGGAGGAAGAAATGAATGTTGGGAGTGTCCCCAAGTATACCCCGCAATCCTCACATTCCGTCTCCAATGACGCCCTCCTACAAATGCTAATGGAAATCAATGCAAAGATGGATTCTATGGCTACAAAGGTGGAGGTCAATGATAAACTTGACACTATGGCTACAAGGATGGAAGCTTTGGAAGAGAATGTCATTCGACCAATGAGTCAACATCCATATGATAGTGGTCATGGTGGTCAACATGAAGACAAGCAACATTTTGAGACAGCTTTTGAAGACCGAAGGGAAAGCAAACAACCAATGATGCAAGAGGCTTCACCTAAGTTGACACATGAGCATTCAACCAAGAATGTTTCTTTTGGGTTCATGGCGGATGCTCGAAGATCTTCTATAATGAGGGAGACAAAGCCTACTTCATTTCAAGCGGGTTCTTCTCAAATGAATGAAAGGCAACATGCACCTACATTCAAACATGTGGAGTCCAATGTTGGGGATCCTAGAAGAGTACCTTCGCAACCCAAAACAAATCAATACTCCATGATTGAAGAAGAGGTGTATGATGTGAATGATGTGGATATACATGATTGGAAACATATGTTGTTCATCAAGAAGCAAAGAGAAGCTCATGATAGGTGGATGGAAATGCCACACTTTCTCAAGAGGGAGTACAAGGATTTTGCACAATTCTTTGGATCATGTGCAAATGCAAAAGTACAAGCCTTCACACCATCATGAGAATGCATCATCTACCGCATCGTTTGCATCCTTACATTTGGAAGATTATGCACATCAATGGTGGAGACATATGATTAAGGAAGGTACCATGCCACACACTTGGGAAGAATTGAAGAGGAAAATGAATGTCATTTATTTTGCCTTTGGTTCTTGATCGATACCATGAGCAATGGTATGAACTCACACAAAAGGGTATACCGGTTAGAGAGTACATCAAGAAGTTTATGAAGCTCTCTATGTTCGTGGATGGGCCAATGAAGGCATGAGATTGAAGAAGTTTGTGCATGGTCTAGATTCATACATTAAGGCGGATGTTTCGACACAAAGACCTACCACTATCAAGGAGGCTATGAGGTTGGTAGAGCTATATGAGCCGAAGTATAGGAGATTTCAGCCCAATGCAACCACTCATAAGCCATTCAATGCTTCTTCTAATTTTAGGAAGAGTATGTCTTCTACCACTATCCACTTACAGTCTTACACTCACAAACTTCCATCATCTTTTGGAAGTGGGCATACCATGAATGAAGTTCATAATGATGCTAAGAAGAGCAGTGGGTTCATCAAGAAGTCTCCTCAACCCTTCAAGAAGACTCAAAGGATGGATGATCCTAAGATTGAGGAATTGAGGAGCAAAGGCCTTTGTTTCAAATGCAAAGAGAAGTGATCACCCGGGCATATTTGCAAGTCAAAGAAAGTGGTGGCTACTATGATTATCATGGATGAGGATGATGACTCCAAACCATCTCATGACATGGAAAAGTTTCAAGATTGCAATGAAGAGACACATGGGGAGCATTTGGAGGATCATTCTTTTATTAAAGAAGAGGATGAGTTTCCTTTTGACCCCGGTGGAAGGAATCATGCATGCATTGTGGGTGATGATATGCCCAAAAGTGCAAACTATGCAAAAAATGCAGCTCATGTATGTTCCATTTCACAAGAGCTTTTGGCGGGTTGCAAGAGCCCAAATACTTTGAGATTGATGGGTACCATCAATGGAAGAGTTGCACACATTTTGGTGGATTCCGGGTGTACTCATAACTTCATCAACTCTAAGTCCATCAACTCTCTCAAACTATCTCTAAAGGCACTACCCATAACCTTTCAAGTGCAAGTGGCAAATGGAAACAATGAGAAAGCTAGTTTGGTTTGCCCTTCAACAAGAGTGATTTTATCCTCTTCATACACTTGGGAAGGTGATTTGGTGGTCTTGGACATGGGACCCATTGATGTGATTATGGGATGTGATTGGTTAGCTTCTCTTGGTGATTTCCACATGAACCTCCAACAAGGTGTTATGAGCTTTTCACATGATGGGACAACAAGGGGTATTGGCTAGAAATGCACCAAAAGGGCTTTCTTTAATCAGTCCAAAGCGGCTCAAGAAGAAACTCAAGGCTCTTGGCACGATCTATGTGTTACATGTCACTCAAGGGGAGATGGATGGTAATGGACAGCACATAGACAAAGAAATGGCAGCTCTTCTCAAGGATTATGATGACATTTTCCAAGTGCCAAAGAGTTTGTCACCCAAGAGGAAGATTGACCATGCCATTGTGCTTTGAACCGAATGCAAGGGTTATGAACAAGCCTCCTTACCGTTGTCTATATTGATCTATAGCAAGAGCAAAGAGGAACATTTGGCACATGTGAAGCAAGTATTTGAAGTCATGAGGGAGCATAGATTGTTTGCAAAGGAGACTAAATGCACTTTCATGGTGAATGAGGTTGAATACCTTGGACATTTGGTGGGGGAGAATGAAATTAAAGTGGACCCAAAGAAGGTGGCATGTGTCAAAGAATGGCCAATTCCTAGCAATGCAACTCAATTGAGAGGATTTTTGGGACTCTCTTCTTTCTATAGAAGATTTATGGAGCATTATGCATCTATTGCGGCACCTCTTACCGATCTACTCAAGAGGGAAGCTTTCTTTTGGGATGCCATTGCCGACAAGAGTTTTAATGGGCTCAAAGCCTTGCTTACATCAGCTCCTATTCTTGTTTGTCCCGACTTTACAAAGACATTTTATGTAAGAGCGGATGCAAGTGGAAAAGATCTTGGAGCAGTTTTATATCAAGAGCATGGTGTCATTGCATTTGAGAGTAGGAAGCTTTCCGAGAAGGAGATGGAATTGCATGTTTATGAGCAAAAGATGTTGGCTATACTTCATGCAATCAAGAAATGGCATCACTATCTTTATGGTGCTCATTTCAAGGTGAGAAGTGATCATAGGGTGCTTTCCTCTCCCAACCCAATCTTTCTCCCAAACAAAAGAGGTGGTTGGCTACTCACCAAAGATATGACTTTGAGATATTCTACACTCCGAGAAAGGATAATGTAGTAGCGGATGCATTGTCTGGAATGTGGGCTTGCACTATGACATCAATCGTGGAAGTGTATAGTGAATGGATCAAAGGGATTCAAGAGGAGTATCTTGTCAATGAGAATGCTGCCCATATTTACAAAAAATTACAGCAAGGAGAGGGTGAAGAATTAACTCATTATACGCTTCGGAATGGTCTCTTATGGCACAAGGATAAGGTGTATTTTGTTGGGTTTTATGCTGTGTATGCACCCAGAGGAGTGCTAGTGATCATCAGTAGGTTACTGGGGCACTTTTTACTTCAGTTAGTGGAGGTTTTTTCCCCCAGTTTAGTTCAGTTTCACTTATATGCAGTTTATAAGTGTTTTGGTCCACCCGGCACATTTATGGCCGGACATGTGAACACTTATCCTTTAGGGGTCACTATCATGTGGCTTGTACTTTACTTTTTCTATCATTGAGATATACAGCAGTCGTGTTCACTCCCTCTCCTTGGTTTTCCACGCCTGTTTGCTTTCTGTAAACCCTGTATTTTGTTGGGTTTTATGCTGTGTATGCACCCAGAGGAGTGCTAGTGATCATCAGTAGGTTACTGGGGCACTTTTTACTTCAGTTAGTGGAGGTTTTTTCCCCCAGTTTAGTTCAGTTTCACTTATATGCAGTTTATAAGTGTTTTGGTCCACCCGGCACATTTATGGCCGGACATGTGAACACTTATCCTTTAGGGGTCACTATCATGTGGCTTGTACTTTACTTTTTCTATCATTGAGATATACAGCAGTCGTGTTCACTCCCTCTCCTTGGTTTTCCACGCCTGTTTGCTTTCTGTAAACCCTAACCCTAACCCTATTTTGTCTTCAATTGGTATCAAAGCTTTGAAGCTCTACACTACCTGCCCGTACACATCCTGCGCCGCCTTCAGCAGAGCATTGAAGCTCTGTATAGCTGCTGCCCGTACAACTGTACCTGCCCGTACAAAGCCTGCGCAGCCTTCAGCAGGTACACTGCAGGTTCCGTACAAGTTCGCCGACTGCGCCATCAGTACTGTACTGCACGTCGCCTTCAGTCGGCGCTTGTGTACCAGTCAGTCTGCGCCACCTGCCCGTGTCTAGTCGCCTCCAGTTGGCCTTCAGCCCGTATACCTGTGCGTCACCTGCAAGCGCCGCCTGCAGCCCCAATCAGCGCTAATCAACCCGTGTACCTGTGCGCCACCTATAAGACGTCGCCTACAACTTCAGCGTACGTGTACCAGCCACCGACAGCGCTTAAAGTCACCTGCGTAGTCATACGCCTTCAGCGCTGACTGTACCTGCACAGTAAAGTGGTCGCCTTCAGACGGGTACTGCATCAATCAAGCGCCGCCTGCGACTTCTGTACATTGAGCGCTATTTGTCACCTGCACAGAGAAACGTGCACTGTGTACTTTCAGTGCAGCATTCAGTGCTGTGTATTTGGGGACTGTACCTGCAGAAATAACACAACCTACACAGTCATTCGGTGGTAAGCATTAAAATTCAATTTTTGGGCATTTTTAATTTTCTCTGTGAAAATATACAGGCACAACAGGCAAATTTTCTAGCAAGAAAATATACAGTTTTTTGCACAGTTTGGGTGCAGCAAATTTGGGCATTTTTGGGGCATTTTGGCATTGTGTACGCCATTTGCTGCTCTACTCAGTCATTGGTGCATTGAACTGCACATTCAGAGGATTGAGAGTGCAGGCAGATTTGGGTGAACTGTATTCAGTGGAGTACGGTTGTTATCAGGGTTTTTGCTATTGGGTTTTTTGGTAAACAGGTACAACATTGTGCGTAAAGCATAATGGCAAATCAACAGCAAAGTGATGTATTCACATATTTGTCTAAGGAAGACAAATTGGATGGCACGAACTACTCCTTGTGGAGTTTTATGCTGAAAAATGTGCTTGTGGCAAAAGGTCTTTGGGATTTTGTTAGTGGTGATGAACCACGTCCAGGTCCATTGGCTCCAGAGACTCCTCCTCAAGGGGGTGCTCGTGGACGAGGACAACAGGTACAGGCTCCAGGACAGCCATTGCCTGTTCAGAGAACAAATGCTCAAAAGACATGGGATGCCAGGGATGCACAAGCTTTGTCACTCATTGCATTGTCAGTTCAGAGGTCCATTATACCTCATATTCGTTCAGCTGGCACTTCACAGAATGCATGGGTGACTTTGGAGCAGATGTATGCTGCTCGTAATGAGGCTAGGATCTCATTTTTGAAAAGAGAGCTGGAAAATCAGAAAACGAATGAAGGAGATGATATGTCTAGCCACTTAAACAAGCTGCAGGATTTGAGAGAGCAACTCATCAATGTGGATGAGATCATTCCTGAGACACAGCTTGTGTCCACCATCTTGCACTCTTTGCCAAGATCTTACTTGGCTTTCCATACCTCTTTGAACCTCAGCATGAGAAATGCTGTTGAACCCCTCAAGTATCAGGAACTTGTTGCTCTCTTACTACAAGAGGAGCAAATGAGGAAGAATATGAATATGAACACAAATGCTGAACAAGCATTTACTACAGGTCAAAAGGGGAAAGGGAAATCTCAGCCAAAGAGTGCAAATCAAAATTCAGGTGATGGTGGTTCTTCACAGGATACCAAGAAAGGTGATGGACAGCCCAAGAAGAAGGGCAAATGTCATTACTGTAAGAAGCCAGGTCACTACATCACGGAATGTAGGAAGAGGATTGCCAAAGAGAAGGCAAAGGAAGCTGGGATGTCTGTTAATGATGCTCCTAAAGCTCCTCCAGAGACTGCTTCTTTTGTTGAGGACAGGGATTACTGTTTTTTTACATGCAGCTATGATGCCTCTTGGTCTTCACAGGCACTCAGTTTGACAGAGCATGCATGTACTTGGTATTTTGATAGTGGTGCCTCAAAGCATATCACATCTCGCAGGGATTTGTTTAGTCATGTTGGCCCTGCCCCTGTTGGCAAAACTGTTCAGTGTGCCAACAATGCTTCATATCCAGTGTGTGGCATTGGGGAGATTCAGCTTACAGCCATTGATGGCTCCATTCTCCGCCTTACAGATGCCTTATATGTACCAGGGATAAAGAAGAATTTGTTGTCCATTTCTTCTTTAGCACATTGTGGAATGCAAGTCCACTTTGATGATGATAAATGCATGGTCAGAGACAAAGCAAATGCCTTGACCTTGATGCTTACTGGTACATTATGTCATGGACTTTATGAGTTGGATGCATTTCAGCCAGTGGATCAGTCTGCTTATCATGCATTCACTCTTACTCCAGCTATGGTTGATGCGGAGTTATGGCATGCTCGCATGGGGCATGTAAATTTTGGTAGTCTTATGCTTATGCAGCGACATAATATGTTTACAGATCTACCTCTCATGGAGAAGCCTCCAGATCACATTTGTGAAGGATGTATTTTGGGAAAAATGCACAGGTTTTCCTTCCCACGTGATCAGGCTCTACGAGCAACTGCAAAGTTGCAACTTATACACAGTGATCTTTGTGGTCCCATGCAGACGAAGTCATTAGGTGGTTACTTTTATTTTGCAACATTTATTGATGACTTCTCTCGTATATGCTGGGTCTATCCTTTGACACAGAAATCACAGGTATATGATGCATTTTTGGCCTTTGTAGCACTTGCTGAGACAGAGTCAGGATGCAAGGTGAAGACTCTCCGTTCTGACCGAGGGGGGGAATATATGTCACATGTGCTGAATTCCTTTCTTGGGAGTAGAGGTATAAAACATCAGTATACTACTCCTTACACTCCACAGCAGAATGGGGTTGCAGAAAGGAAAAATCGGTCACTCATGGAGATGGCCAGATGTATGCTAAAGGCAAAAAGACTACCACATATCTTTTGGGTGGAAGCAGTAATGTGTGCTTGTCATATTTTAAATCGATGTCCCACAAAGGCATTGGTTTCTATTACTCCTTTTGAGGCTTGGCATGGCCGCAAGCCTTCTGTATCGCATTTTCGTATCTTTGGGTGTCTTGCTTATGCACACATACCCAAAGAGTTAAGGAGGAAGCTTGATGATAAAGCCACAAAATGCATTTTTGTTGGGTATAGCCGTGAGAGCAAAGGCTACAGGTTATATGACCCACTATCCAGGAAGATATTCATCAGTCGGGATGTGATTTTTGATGAAAAATCAGAATTATCCATGGCTGGTTATGAGGCAAATCAGGCTGAAAATGATGTGTTTGAAGGTTTACTACCCATGGAGTTTCATTCCACAGTTGGTGATCCAACTCATGAGGGTACTGGACAGCCAGCAAATGATGTAGGTGGTGCAGAAATTCAGCAGCCAAATGAGCCAGAAGCTGAACCAAATATGGGACAGCAGGCACCACAGGTCAGACATATACCTAGATGGTATTTGAGGACATTACAGGACAGCCATTTAGAGGGTCCTCTTGCTGGTCGTACTCGTAGGGAGACAAGGACCAATGAGCATGCACACATCATGGATTTGAATCTGGTTATGGCAGCCAGTTTACAGGATGATGATGAGCCTGATTCATTTGTGGATGCACGAGATAATGTGCATTGGAACAAAGCCATGCAGAATGAGATTGATTCTATTAAAAAGAATCAAACATGGGATTTGGTTGATCTGCCCAAAGGCAAGAAAGCCATTGGTACTAAATGGGTCTATAAGTTGAAAAGACATGCAGATGGATCCATTGACAGGTACAAAGCCCGTCTAGTTGCAAAGGGCTATGCACAGAAAAAGGGCATTGATTATGAGGAGACATTTGCTCCTACATCCCGTATGTCGACACTTAGGTGTGTCATTGCATTGGCTGCACATCGTGGTTGGGTTGTTCACCAGTTGGACATAAAGACTGCATTCCTACATGGGGACCTCGAGGAGGAAGTTTATGTATTTCAGCCCATGGGATTTGTAGAACATGGTCATGAGGGGAAAGTATGCAGGCTGAAAAAGGCCTTGTATGGTTTGAAACAAGCTCCACGAGCTTGGTATGCAAAAATAGATGCTTTTCTACTCACTCAGGGATTTGTGAACAGTCCATCAGAGGCCACTTTGTATGTGAAGAAAGAAGAGACAGATCTGCTGGTCATCAGTCTTTATGTGGATGATCTCTTGCTCATGGGATCAAATGATGACAAAATTGCAGCTTTTAAGGAGATACTGCAACAGACATTTGACATGTCTGACTTGGGCCTTGTACATTACTATTTGGGCATACAGTTTGTGCAGGATAACAGAGGCATTGGGTTGTTGCAATCACGTTATGTTGCTAAACTTCTTGAGAAGTTTAAATTTCAGGATTGCAAGCCTATTAGTACTCCTATGGAGCCTGGGATGAAACTGTCACTACAAGATGACAGTGTTTCCTTTGATGCCACTACATATGCTCAGGCTGTTGGGTGCCTCATTTACTTGTGTAATACAAGGCCAGATATTCAGTATGCAGTCTCTCAGTTGAGCAGATTCATGCACAGCCCACGGTTGTCACATTGGCAAGCTGTGAAGCGTGTATCCCGTTATTTGCAGGGTACCTTGTCTCTTGGGTTGCTTTATCCTGAGGGGGGTGACATGCAGTTACATGCTTACAGTGATTCAGATTGGGCTGGTGATTTTGATACCAGACATTCCACTAGTGGGAATTGTTTCTTCCTTGGCGCTTCATGCATTTCTTGGCTAAGCAAGAAACAGACCACAATGGCCACTTCGTCTTGTGAGGCAGAGTACAGAGCAGCCTACACTACTACTGTTGAGTGTGTTTGGCTGCGTCGTCTTATGACTGATATGGATATTTCAGTGGAGGAGCCTACACCTATATATACTGATAGTCAGAGTGCCATTGCTGTGGCCAGGAATCCTGTGTTTCATGCTCGCACGAAACACATTGAGATTCACTATCATTTTGTTCGGGAGAGACTCCAGGCAGGAGATATCAGTCTGATCTACTGTCCTACAGATCAGAATGTGGCAGACATCTTCACCAAGGCATTACCACGTCCGAAATTTGAAGCATTCCGCAATGCTTTAAATTTGTTTCCTTTTGGTGGATGATGTACAGTGATCACATATCACTCCAGGAGGGTTTGTTGGGTTTTATGCTGTGTATGCACCCAGAGGAGTGCTAGTGATCATCAGTAGGTTACTGGGGCACTTTTTACTTCAGTTAGTGGAGGTTTTTTCCCCCAGTTTAGTTCAGTTTCACTTATATGCAGTTTATAAGTGTTTTGGTCCACCCGGTACATTTATGGCCGGACATGTGAACACTTATCCTTTAGGGGTCACTATCATGTGGCTTGTACTTTACTTTTTCTATCATTGAGATATACAGCAGTCGTGTTCACTCCCTCTCCTTGGTTTTCCACGCCTGTTTGCTTTCTGTAAACCCTAACCCTAACCCTATTTTGTCTTCATATTTGGTTCTTACCTCATCTTACATTCCCAAGGTGCTTCACGAGATGCATTCTTCACCACTTTCGGGTCATCTTGGTGTACTCAAGACATTTGACAAAGTGAGCAAAAGCTTCTATTGGAAAGGCATGTGGAGAGATGTAAAGAAGTTTGTTTTAGAATGTGTCATGCCAAAGGAATACGGATAGTCACCAATTGCCAAGTGGTTTACTCCATCCTTTGCCTATTCCGGATGGGAAATGGACTCACATTTCTATGGACTTCATCACGGGTCTACCAAAGACGAAGCATGGATGGGATCAAGTCTTTGTGGTGGTGGATAGACTCACCAAATCAGCCCATTTCATTGCTTCCAAGACTACATATGGAGCCTCTCACATTACCAAGCAATTTATGGAGCATGTATTCAAGATACATGGATTGCCACTCAATATAGTTTGTGATCAAGATACCAAGTTTATGGGCACTTTTTGGAGGACATTGTATGAGAACTTGGGTACTCAAATCACTCCCTCTACAGCCTGTCACCCTCAAACGGATGGGCAAACGGAGTGCACAAATAAATGGCTTAAAGTGTACTTGAGGCACTATTGTCATGACATGCAAGCATCATGGGATGAATGGCTCTATCTTGCTAAATTTTGCCATAATTCCAACAAGCATTTGAGTATTGGGAAGTTCTTTATCATTATCAAGTGCATGTGCCATCCATTGCCTTTCATGAGGATAAAATGGTTAATCCTTTAGCCAAGGATGAGTTGGAAAGGATGAGACAGCTTCTTCAATTATGCAAGGACAACATGAAGAAGGCTCAAGAAGTCATGAAGTCAAATGCGGATGAGCATAGACGTGAAGTGGAGTTCAAGAAAGGTGATTATGTGTTACTCAAGCTTCCTAAGAGCCGTCACAATATCCTCAAAGGATCTTCCAACCCAAAGTTGGCTCATCGGTATTATGGACCATATTTGATAGTCAAGAGAGTAGGTGAATTGGCTCACAAGCTTGACTTACCTCCTTCCACAAGAATCCATAATGTGTCCCATGTATCTGACTTCAAGAGGTTTGTGGGTTTTCAGCGCCTGTGAGTAAGCTGGGTTCACACTTGAACTAGCCGGGAGTGGACATGACCAACAAACCGCCCTCAAGTGAATTGTGTGAACGGGTAGTAGCAGGGTGATAAAGCTGTGAATGCTGCCCTGCACTATGCTCCATAGTAAGAGTGAACTGCAGTGCCAATGGAAAAAGCAAGCACTATATGACGGGGAAAAGAAGAATCCCTAATGTCATAGTGCTAATGCTAGAGCACAATAGTACCTAAATGCATCACCAGAAATGCAAGGCAAAGATCATGTGGACATCAACTACATCAAATCAAGAGGCATCGCATAATACCCCCCTGAAGGCAAGTACCAAATGCCAAGCTGAACATGCCTGTGAGACATGCAATGTAAGCTGCAAAAGTGAAACTCATCAATAGAGGATCCGATGAGAAAAAAATCAGCAATAGTAGGGCTGATAAAAGTAAAAATTCAGCAATGGGAAAAGCTGAAAATGGAGAGAAAAAGTGGGGGCTCGATGCGAGCCTCAGCCAATGCTATGAGAGGATAGGTAAACTCTCAGCGATGCCATAATCAATGGCATGTATGGCAAATGTAAAGATGCATAATCCCACAATGAATAATATACATGTGACACGTCAAAACCATGAGAGCAAGCCAACACTCGCCAAGTGTACATGAGAGAAAATGTCTAGCATAGACCAGCATAAGGGTCAACAAGTATAAGTGACCATGAGGCATCACCAATTGCATGTGGGCAAGTAGAATCCCCCCCTGAAATGCATCTGCCAGACAATGCATACCATGGAGTACAAACTATAAAGCATAGTCATCAAAAGCAATGGCATCAGAAGACATCTCTGCAGGCAATGAAGATGTAAGTGTCAAGGCTGACACATGTGTAGCCAAATTGGCCTGATCTGCACCTGTGGAAGAAGATGCCAGCTTCTTCTTTTTTTCACTCTCAATACGCTTCCTGCATTCTTCTATGGTGTGCCCTGTTTTCCTGCAATAGTTACAGCGCTTTTTCTTTTCAAGCTTGTCCTCTGTCTTACGAGGATTCGATGGGCTAGGTTTAGGCACAGATCTATTCCACGAAAAGGAGCAGCCATTGCTGACTCAACAGACATCATGTTGTTCCTGTTGGAACAAGATTGCTCTTCACTGAGCAAGAGAGTCACAAGGTTGTCAAAAGTGACCGCATTAGGTGCATTGCCAGCCAACAACCGCAAAGTGGTGCCAAATGTCTAATAAGAGTCAGGTAAGTTACGCAAAACTGTCTGAACAAGATAGCTATCTGAGTTGCTCTCGTAGGTCCTTCACATGCGTAAGGTACTGATCGATAAAGTCACCTTCAAGCATGCGGTCGGTCTCAAGCTTGCCCCCAAGGTAAGCTACACGAGCCTCATTGCGACCTGAATACAATGCCGCCAAGGTATCCCAAGCACCCTTTGCAGTGGTGCAAGAACGAATGTGCGGAATGATATGCCTGCGGCACGAGAGAGCAATCAATGCATGGGCCTGAGCATCCCTAGCATCCCAAGTACGCTGCTGCTGAGTAGGAGATGGACCTACAGGAGGATGAGCAGGAATCACTTCACCTTCCGTTGCTGGAGCATGTGCAAGAAGACGCTCCTCAATGCCATCCACATACAACCATACATTTTTGGCAACCAAAACATGACGCATCATATAAGCCCACATAGAGTAGTTGTCCCCATTGAGCTTGTTCTCTTCAGATAGCATTCCAAAGAGGTCATTATTACTGTTGGCCATGATAGGACAACAAATCTGTCACAAGTCACCACAAGTATGCAATGTCCAGCAAAACCGTAAGAATGCGGGAGATAAATAGCAGGATAACCAATGGACTGAAAGAGAACTCCATGCATGTCCCAAATCTGCAAGTGTACTGCACGATGATGCAAATCTGTCAAAGTGTCCACAATGGCATACATATACTACAGCAAACCACAAATGTATACATGTGCCGTGAAAAACACAATCAGCTGACACCTGTAAGAGCTACAAGTGCTCAAATCCTAGCAAATCAAATGTAAATTGATCGAATGCTCCAAAAATGGACTCAATGTAGAAAAGCCCTAATTTTTAGGCAACCAATTAGACCACATCTGAACCGGATCTGCACCTGTAAATCTGCTAATGCGATTGTCACTTGTACCAAGTGCTACAATGCTCAAAAATTGAAAAAAATGTCCCAATGCCAACCAAATGTGCCTATAATACTCAAAAATTTGGGAGAAATGCTCCAATGCCAACCAAATGTGCCTGTAATTTCCAAAATTTGAAAAAAATGCTCCAATGCCAACCAAATGTGCCTGCAATACCCAAAATTACCTGCATATAGTGCCAATTTTTGCAAAATAGTACCAATTTCTACAAAATCGAGTCAATTTCTGCAAAATCCCCAAATTTCTAGTGCAATTATGTACCAAATCTACTAAAATCAATGCCAATGTTACAATTGCAGGCTCAATTGTAAAAGGCCCCAAATTTGAACAGGCAATGTGTGCAATTTCAGATCAAACCTTGCAGATCTGGAATTTGAAGTTGCTTTGGACAGTGCAGAGTAGGCACAGTTGCAGGTACAGGTGCAGGTACGATCGTAAAGCGATGGGCGATGGCACAGGCGGCGACACTCAAGGCAATAGGCGCAGGCAGTGGCATGGTGCAACTGAGGGCGGCGATGGGAGGCAGGTACGGGCACAGACGGCTACTGTTGCAACTGGCACAGGGCGCCCAGATCTAAGGCGCAGAGGACGGGTGGCGCCAGATCTGGAGCGACGCAAGCAATACGAAGCAGATCTGGAGCGGCCGCGCGACGCGAAGCAGATCTGGGGCGTACAAGGGCGACAGCGCATAGGGGCGGCGGCAACGGCGATGGCGGTACAATCGGCGGCGGCGTCAACGCACAGGGGCGATGGCGGCGGCGGCGTGGTGCAACTAAGGGTGGCGACAGAGCAGGTACTAGGTACTGTAGGCGGCGGCGTTAGCGAACAAGGGCGGCGGCGGCGGCGGCGTTGTTAGCAGACAAGGGCGGCGACAGCGGCGGCGTTAGCGTGGAGCTGAGGGTGGCGGCGGGGCCGTAAAGTATGGCATAAGGACAGAGCAACGACAGCGTGCAGAGGCGGCTGAGGACGGCAGCAAGATGGCTGCAGGGCGGTTGAAGGCAAAACCCTAACCCTAATGCAACAAAACTCTAATTTCCAGGTGTGTAATAGACTCAAGCTCTGACGGGCAGCAAGGGCAAACCCTAATGCTAACCCTAACCAAGCTCTGATACCAATGTTGGGTAGGAGGGAAGCTAGCCTACACACACACACACACACACACACAACCTCAAGCACAGAGAAACATGAGTGTTGGAAAAGATATACTCAATAATGATATGAAATGAAAGTACAAGTGAGTACTAAAAGGCCTAGGGCAAAGTGCCCAACAGACATAAGTGTGTTCACACGGAAAAAAACCTGTGTCAGTCACAGGGAAAAGTGCCCGTGAGTAAGCTAGGTTTACACTTGAACTAGCCGGGAGTGGACATGACCAACAAACACACTTAGGCCATTGTGTATCTTTCTCTTTGCTACATACACATATGGATTCTCTCTCTTGTTCATCTTTGGCTATAAAGCTTGGAAATGCTAATTTCATGTGTAATGGATGCTAGAATTCATCTTTCATGTGTTTGATTTCATCTTTAACTCTAAATCCATTCCAATAGCTAGTCGACTTCATTAAAAAGGAGTTGGGCTTGTCCTTTTTAGCATGCGCATCCATCTTCAGCCTCATGCAGTTTCCCCCTCTCTCTCTCTATCTACGATGGTCAGCTCTCTCTCTCTAGGCTGATCAGCAGCCATATAGCTCCCTCTTCCTCTCTTTGTGCTGGCCGTGCAGGTATTGAGGGTGACCTGCCAACAAAAAAAATGGTCGTACAACCGCACAGCTCTTCTTCTCTCTCTACACTGGCTATACAATTGGCACAACAACCGTATATTGGTGTAGCAACCTTACAGAGGCTATAGAAATTCACACGTGAAAATCAAGGGCTGTTTTTGGGTGTTTTATGGGCTGGTTTATGGGACAGTTTTTGGATGGTCTTTGGTGTTGTGTTTTGTCTTGGCTCTGGAGGGCAAGAGATTTGTGCTGATGCTTTGTGGAAAATCCGATGCTCGCACCTTAGTATCTTGTAAAAGCTTCTGTGTAAATAAAGAAGTTCCTAGGGGGGCCGGCCGTTCTGGCTCAGTGCGGTGTTTTTATATTGTTTATGGTTCTTCCATTGTGTCTCCATGCTCTCTGTTTGCTATTTGAAGTGGTGGTCTATTTTTGTTCTGGTTCCCCCACTCGTGACAGTTTGCAAATTTTATTTTTATAAAGTAATTATTAAAAAAGAGCCAAATTTTGAAATTCAAATGCCTATTTAAACTTAGCCATCTAATCTTGCATGCCTAATGTGCTGGACAATAATTACATTAATAAGGACTAACAAAGTAGCGTGAAGGCTTCCATTGAGTGCCTAAAGCCTATAAAATTTTACGCTCAAATAGTCTTCATAGCAAAAAGACTTTTTATTAGCAAGCCTGTACAATTGCTTAAGTTAGAGATGTGGAGGTAACCTGGTTAAGTTGGAGATGTGTAGGTAATCCATTTTAAAGACAGGCATTCGAGACGATACCTGCAACTAAACCTGGCAGCCAGTACCTTCCAGTTCTCAGGGCTGCCCTCATCTGTCATGCTACAATCACAACTGCACAGTCCTTTTTGTTATGACACAAGACTTAAGCATGTGTGCCTGCTGTCGCATCTCGTGTGCCATTGTGGATGTTGGCAAGCGTGTGTGATACATGTATACATACCTTATGAGAAAGGCTGTGAACACATAAATACACACATCCCAAAGACGTTTGCAGAATACAGATTCACTTCATTCTTGATTATAGAATTCATGATGTTGCATACTCAGAGACCAACAGTGGTCAACAAAAAACCTATAAACAATAAAACGGGAGAAAAGGCATGTGTGTGTGTGTGTGTGTGTGTGTGTGTGTGTGTGAGAGAGAGAGAGAGAGAGAGAGAGAGAGAGAGCGCGCTCTGGAGATTAACCGCTTCCTGTAAGGACAGATCAAACACGATCGCACACAAAGAAGGCTTCAAACGCATCAAACTTGATAAAAGGAGAAACGGGGAGAGGCGTACACTTTTTGACGGTCTCGATGGGGCCTCCAGCGCGTCGTGCAGCGTTGACGGCCTTCTCGTCTCTCTTGTCGGCGGCGCTGGGAGCCTTCTTCCTGATCACCACCGGCTCCCAGTCTTGATGGAGAGGACCAACGCCAGCCATCGCTTCGCCTTCTCGTGCTGCTAATGAACGGAAAACCTAAATAACGTCGTACAGCTCAAAACTATATATATGCAGGGGGAGAAAAACACGTCATGATATTTATATTTATTGTCATGATGTTTATATTTGTTAAAGCGAATATGCCACCAAAATGTTTTTTTCGTGATTAATTAATTAGTTGGTGCGTACAAACCTTGGGTTCATCCCACCAAAATCTTATTATTTTATTAAGGTTTTTTGTAAAGTCCAAAAATAGAAATGGTGTTGGGGTCCACATTAGCTTTCTATTTCTGCTTGCTTTCTATAAGTGTCTACAACTCTTCTAGTAGTTTCAAGTGAGTTGGCAAGCCCTTTGACGTCTGCCGTCGACTTCTTCCATCAACGGAGGGACTGTCACGACAATGAAGCTTTTTCCGCCTCAGATGCTGTGGGGCAGAAGAGCATGGAGCAAGGGGTGAAAGATTTCATGTATTCTACTTCAAGATAATGGCCTGCTGCCATGGTGTGATCGGTCCTCGTGCGCCTACACAATCGCCCCACCATCAGCCGCACTCTTCTCTTCTCCAACATGCATCAAAGGCCTGACTACACCACGCCCAAAGTCAACCTGTCGCCTAGCATGTTTATCCTACATCCTATACGTAGTAAAAATGATGTAAGAAGCAGCGTAGAGAATATTGTGGGTCGATGAAGCGGGGGCAATGAAGAGGCAAGCGGGGTAGTAAATTACAATGGTATTAATTAATGCCCGCGTTAAGACGTGGCATTATTTAATGCAATAAAGGCGAGTCCTGCCTTTACTGCAGCGGCACATCCTCGCCATCTGTTCGACAGCCACACCACCTTCGTCTCCTCCTCCTCGTTCTCACCATGTGTTTGGTCGTCCCCTCCGTCTCGTCCTCCTCCTCCTCCTCACCATCTCCTCCACTGCCACCCCCTCCATCTCCTCCTCGTCTCTCTCCCTCCCTTGATGAGCCCTATTCACAAACTTGCTCCCTCTGCCATTCTTGGATTGTATCTCCAACCCCTAAGTGATGCGTGTTCGTGTGGCTCTGGCTGCCAAGGGCATCTTCTATGCCCTACACCACCCTCCCCCAAGAGCTTGGGCTAACAATAAGATCCCCCTCCTCGTGAAATCCAACCTTGTTCACAAGAAGGTCTGTGAATCGCTCGGAGACCCCTCACCTACGCACACACTCATCCGCAGTCACCACTTGCTCGGCTATGAGCCCTCTTGTAGGGAATCGACTGCATGACTTTGAGTAGATCATGATTAGATTAGAAAGCCAGATGGAAAGATTGTTGCAATCCACATGGCTAGCATGCCTTTGAAAAAACTTTCCAAGACTTTACTAGCGTGCACCTTAGAAAAAAAAAATCCTCCTATGATTCACAAGCCCGAAATAATTAATTAATGAGAAAAATAACATTTTGGAACATATTAACTTAAATGCATTTAATAATCGATACTCTTATAGTTGTGAATGTTTTGTATAGTGGTAAACTTGAGACTAATCTTTACAAAAAGAACGTAGCGCAATGCCAACACCCACTAATATAGCTGAGAGAATGATAATGGTTTAAAAGAGATGCTACATGTGTTACTTTAGTAGTAGCCCCTTTTTTCTCGTTATTTCCATTAATTGCAAGGTGGTTTTGGTGCCTTGGATCTCCAAACTTGTGTAGGGTTCTTATGGCTTCTTATCGACATTGTTGTTTTGGAATGGGATCACCTTTGGTCGACCAATCCATCTTATAAGATCTGTTGATGATTGACCCATTACAACGATTTGGTTTTTGACCCTTTACTTGCTTTGGAACCCATATCTTGGCAATCCCTTTCAAGTATCCTTGTGCCTCTAGTAACTTGGTGTGGGCACCTAACATCTCTTGACTTTTCAGATGTATATGATGGTAATTTTGGTAGTGAAAGTTCACCTATTCCGTTTTTCCTGGTTATGAATCATAAGAAGTACAAGTGGGAATTATTTTTCCTCATAGTCACTCTCTTATATATGTCTTAGTTCTTTGCATGCACATTTATTAAATCAACAAAGACTCGAGTGTAGATTATGTTTACTAATAGAATAGCATTAATTGTATAAAATAGATTCTTGAAAAATCATTCTTGTTATTCTCCATGTCATTGGGTATGTGTATATTAAAAACTTAATTATTGGCATTGAAAGATCATTCCATGTCATTGGGTATGTATATATCAAAAACTTAATTATTGGCATTTATCAATTAACATTTAATGTCAAATATAACATAGAGTGTTTAAGGAGTTGAAATAAATTTTAGATGGTCCATTTGCTAAGACCGCACTTTAAGGATAGTTTTGAGCCATGTGTTGCTGCTCTTTTTATGAGGAGTAAATTCATTGAATATATATTCTCACATTTTCTATTATTTATGCATTGGAGTTAACCCATGGAATATAAATTCCCACGTTTCCTACTTTTATGAATTATGCAATGGGTTTAGATTGGGACGCCTTTCTAAATTTGAGCGATCGTAACTTTACGCGTACGTTGGTGAATCCGTACATACATGCGAGTATTGGTTGCATCGTCTTGTTAAAATAATGAAGTTTCGTATGGTTGTTTATTTTTTATCAATTACTTTATTAATTGATTGGCTTAGTTGATGCACATGTAGATCATTGGACCCGATAATGGAGGCAAGCTGGTGTTGGTCAAGAATATCTTGAGATGATCAATTTTGAATGTCAATGAATAATATTCGATTTTATGGCAGCAAGCGTCATTAATTTATTTTGGACACCATTCAAGATATGTACACTTTTATAAGGTTCAAGACTCACATCTATTTTTAAAGAAGTCTAGTTTGCATACTCAAGAAAGCTATTTTTAAAGAAAGCTACTTTTGAAGCAAGCTATCCTTGAATAAGTCAACATATTTGGAAAGCACGCTATTTTGAGCCCCAAAAGCTATCCCAAGAAATATATTTAAGGTACACCAAGAGGAAGCGTGGGCTCACTTTTATGTGGGGGCAAATTAGACCCAATATTTTACCTTACGTATTCCTTTGTTCTCAATATTTTATTTATTGCAATCACTATTTTGGGTTCATGTCAACCTCTCACAACAATGGTATCAGAGCCAAGAGTGATTGCAACTAGTTGATAGCGGTGAAGAACTAGTGGACCAAGAAGTGGAAGAGCTTGGCCAAAGGTAAATTTTCAATTACAAAGCATAGAAAAACTATGGTTTACAAGAAAGGCATGCTTTTGTCCATTGGGTAACAAAAACCCATAAATCTTTTACCCAAAAGTTGTATCAAGGTGGAAAACCACTTGTCCAATTTCAAAACCACTTGCAAAAACCATGTATACGAGTCAATTTCTTCATGTCATAAATAAGAACAATCTTCTCATTTATGTAATAGATTGAGTGTGTTCTCTCTATTATCTCTCCCTTGCAACTTTATTCTAGTATGTATGGATATGTTGATGCTTAAGAGTTTGGGCAACCAATTTCATTCACTATGCATCCACTCTCATGTCTCCACCCCTCTTCTTCTCCATTCTCTCTTATTTCAAGTGTAGAAATTAAAAGTATAAGCGGATCATTTGTACTTGCAGAGAGCTTTTCATCTCTCTCCTTTGAGCTTACCAGTCTCTCTCACACTCTACACCCTTGTGTTCTTGTCATTGAGCATTGTGTGTGTAAGTGCGACTCTCCATTCTACGAGATCCAACACATACTAGCCTATGCATGACACATATGTGTTGGCTAGCCGTTTTCTATATTTGACACATATTGTTTCTCTAGACTTTGCACATTATGGGCTTTATCTAAACTTGCATCTTTTTACGATTTTGACCTTAGGAAATACAACCACTCCTAAACCTAAGGTCTTTGCTTAGCCAAATACAAACCATAGGATTCAAGATCACACTATTTATACCCCCCCTTGATCGGAGAGTAGGGAAAATGGACCTCATCCTAGCATGTGGTTACAAAGAAACCCTTCACCTGGAAATCCTAGATAGGGACAACAGACCTCATCCTAACATATAGGGTTTAGAGCATGATGTGTCAATAATTCTCACCTCCATGTGTTGTTCGGTTGAGTGCTTCCCATTCTTCCTATTTGTCCAACAGATCCAATGGTTAACCTTATTTAGGTACACTCCTTGAGTTGTCTCTCTTTACATTTATGATAATAAGCTTACTCTATAAGAGGGATCAAACTACCTTTTCAATCCCTTGTCACATTTTATGATGAGTGAACTCTCAATGCTAATGAAGGTGAGGTTTGGTAGTTTCTTCAAAGTTGGCACACGCATGCTAAGACCCTTAAGCATGCTCTTTAGTAGGATAGCCACTGCATCCTTCCCATCAATCAATGCACCAATGCTTGTGAGCTATTAATGTTCTTTAGTAGGATAGCCCGACCACTACATCCTTCCCATTAATCAGCTATTAATGTTCTCATCAATTAGTGCACCAATACTTGCCATCCTGTTAATGCTCTTTCGTAGGATGGCCACCACTGCATCCTTCCCATCAATCAATTATTAATGCTCTTTAATAGGATGGCCATTGCATCCTTCCCATCAATCAATGCACCAATACTTGCTAGCTATTGATGCTCTTTAATTTAATGATATGACTTATGAAAGATTCTTCAAAACCCATTCGATAATAAAAAGGTTAAAGCTTATTTTCAAGTGATGTGCAACAGTGCTAAATAATCTTTCTAAGGTAGTCCCTACACCATCATAAGTTATTTTTGTGGTAATGTGGTTACTCACACAGTGAATTTGACACACCAAATGCAATTCTAGCTAGAGCTTTTGATCCCATCCTCTCCATAATGCTAGAGAATTCCCACTAGGCTAAGGTTCTTATCCACTTATCTCATAAGCTTTCCCGCATGACAAGAATTTAATTATCATTTTCCACGTGTGAAATTTTCCCCCATCAAATTTGTCTACCACTAATGTAGTTGATATAAGGAAATAGTGACATAAATTGTAGTAGGGAAATCTAATGTGTGCAAATGGAAATTGCTTTTTAGTGTGAAAAACATATACACCATGCTTATACATAGTCTTTAACTAGTGTAAAACCAAGTTGCATATGAAGAACCTCTTAAAGGCTTGTGTTTATAGATTGTTCCTTTATGTTTCACTTTAGAATTTATGGCTTAAGAAAAAAAGTTACCCACAAAATTGTAGATGCCTTTGCTCGATGAATGCTTTATGCACTAATTTGTTGTGGACTACAGAGGATAATGCCACGTACAACTCTTTATGGAAAACCATATGGTCTTTTAATGCCCTTACTGATTCCCAAATGGTCCATGGAAAGAAATTTCAATGGATTTCATCCCGGGATTGCCTACTACTTTGTCACATAATGATATGATATGGGTCCCCAATATATAGATTTAGCAAACAAGCATATTTTGTTCCATGTAAGAAAACATTGACTACTCCACTTGCCGCTAAGTTTTTTATTAAAATTATTTTCACTCATTACGGTTTTCGTAGACTCATTGTTTCTGATATAGACTCGCACTTTTGCAATCATTTTTGGATAGTTTTATTCTCTAATTTAGGTACTAAAATGGACTTTAGTTCTGCTTTCCATCCTGATTGAAATGGCTAAATTGAGGCTACTAACATCACTATCATGGATCTTCTCCAATCTTATATTATTACTTCACCCTCTAATTAGGATGAGCAGATGCATATGTTTCAAATATTTAGTGTTGATTTTGCCCCAAGTTGGCCATGACTAAGGGAGCCTAAAAACCAAGTTAGGGCAATTGAGACGTATATCTTTTATTGTACCATTAGGGATAAGCATTTCACAAAACACTTAGCAAGCACACACAGTGCAAGCAGGAGTCCCACATTCTTAAGGAGACTATTAAAAATTCTTCCATGGAAAATTCCAATTCCTCTTCATTTCAGATAAGGAATAGGGAACAAGGGAATACCTTAAACCCAAGGGTTCCACAAGAGCAATCGCATAATGTTTCCTCGTCGACTACAAGCCTACAACCTCAAAGCTATGCAAGCATAGGGCAAGTGCCATTGGAAAATGACATAGCCTAACCCCATGGGACAAGAACCACCAAACCTTGAGACACATAGGGCTTTGAGCAACCACTCCCTTACATTACGTGCCACCTGAATATGTAAAAAGTATGGCTCATGAAAAATAGAAAGGGGGGTTTCCATAACATAGCATCTAGAGGCTATGATTTTGGCAAAACAAAGCCAATCCATATCTCAAGAATGATGACTGAGTTTGATAGAAGTGCACATCCCATTCAGTACGTACAAATGTTTGATCAAGTTTGAGAAGCCATGGAAAGGATTGATAAGCCCACCAAGATCTATTCATTTGGACCTTTCCTTGAAGGAAAAGCAGGCTAGTGATTAAGGGCACTAAACCCACTTGAAAGGGCCACTAGCTATGAGGTCTTGAGACACACTTATTTTTTTTAGATTCTCACCTAATGGAGCTAGATGGAACCCCATATTTAGCACAAATTTACAAGCTCAAGCAAGAGGAAGTAGAGACAATGTGGGATTACATTGCTGGAACCCAGTATCTCCATAAGAGCCATAAGTTGATGTTGAGGGTTAGGCATGAAGTTCTTTGGCCTTGCCATTTCTAGAAGCATCTCGATTGGGCACATCTAAAGTGGGGCCGGATGAAGAAGGGTCTTGGGGGGCCTCACTTAGGCCATCAATGTCTGATCCTGTTGGGTGCCTGACGGATTGTTTTTGTCTTTGTCCTTAGCAGTGTCACTGGTGTCCTCCTCCTCTGCCTTCATAGTGGTCTTATTCGTCTCATGGATCGATAGAATTCATGGGTCCCCCTCTATATTCATCATCAAGAAACATCCTGGGTGTAGGCCACATGGACAGTGTTGACAAATAGATAGCACTAGTTAGTCCTCATGAGTTGTTGTTGCTTCTAAATTTGTGATAAAGTACCAAAAGGACACCGATGGGCTTATAAATTGTGCTACCCTTCGAGGTGAGATGCCTATAAGTGTCATCCACTACCTACGAGCCATTGGTGATTGGATGGCATTGTTGATTAGGGTTCTTTGGGTAGGGAATGGACATGGCTTATCAAGGTTAAAGAGCTCAATGTATTCTCGCTCTTCCAAGCAGTTAGAGAAGGTGAGGACTCTACACCAAGACTAAAATTTGTGTCAGAGGGCATAGTGGAGGGCTCTATGATAGTGTGACAGTGTTTTGGAAAGAACATCATGGCTAGGATGGGTTGGGAGGCACTTAGGGCACCTTGGAGAGGATGGTTGCGAAGGTGGATATGGGGATGTCTTCGTCAATGTAAATGTTATGTTGGAGAGATTGAGCTGGGGGTAGCTCCAGTGCTGTAGCTCGAGGATGTTATAAGGCGACTGATGGCAAGGTTTGAAATTATTATGGCTACATCCATAAGGATGTTAACCTTCTTCTTGGCATTGAGAGTGCAACCTACTCTTTATATGACTTGGCCTTTATGTCTGTGATTTGCTGCTCCAACTGGGCAATGGTTATATCTTTTGCATCTATAGCCCTCTTGAAGTCCTTTTTGTGCTTAGAAAGATTATTTTGACTTCATCCACGAGCTTTTGCATGTTTTGTGCCATTATCTCATCCCTTTATAGTGCAACGATTGCCTATGTGAGCTCCTCTTGAGTAGGTGCTCTTGATTCTACATCACTTAAGGCACTCTCTTCTAGTGGGGGATTGAGTCTAAAAATTCATCCCAATCTTGTGTACACGAAAGGATGATCAGCTTAGAGCACACCCTTTACTGACACAAGTCATGTGATGGCCTTGGAAATTTTGGATTTAGCTCAATTTTTTAAGTCTTTTAGTCTCTATTAGACTTGTGAACATGCATTCATGAATTGAGAATGTGCATTCCCACTTGGATACATGCGTGGCTAGGTGAGTTGGAAACATACATGTCTAGGTCCTTGTTGGACTTGCGAACATGCATTCACAAGTTTGTGTGTGGGTAAAAAAGATGTGAACATGCATGGCTATGTGTCTTTGAGAAAATGCATTCACAAATGAGAACGTGCTTTGGTATGTGTGTATGTAAGTCTGACAAGTGTGCCAACTATAATGATGGAAGTTTAAGCCACGTGATGGTTTAGTTTTCAACAATTTTTATCATTATGGTCATCTAGGAAGGAAATAATTTTCATAATAAGAATCTTGTGCAGATTTTCCTTGTCAGACACATAGGAACATACATTCTTGTGATTGTGCATTCACATGCTCTATCAAGCACGTATGAGGCAAACCATAGAGCAAATTTTATAGTTTTAGCCAAAAAAATCCAGATTTTGCCCTCTAATTCTTGCTTAATTGTGCATGTTTTTTATGTTTTTTATTTGATATGGTGCTTTAGGTTTTTTTAATCTATCTAATTATATGCTTAATACAACCTAATGGTATTTCTACAAGAATCAATGGTGAGATTAATGCCTAAAATAAGCAAAAACTCATAAATCTAGCCAATGCAAGAAAAAATGAAGCTTGAATCAAGGAAAAAGGAAAAGAACACTTACTTGTAATCATTGCTTAAAAACTAAAATTGATGCCATCACCCTCAATGATAGGCTCTAAGGACAAAGATAGTAGGAACTCACCTTGGTTACACTGCAACATTGGACCATGGCATGCAAATGAGTAGTAGCTCATGGGGATGAGGTCCACAACCAGATGTCTAAGCATCCCAACGATTTTCACAGGGCCACAAACGCAAAGGACTTGACCATTGCTCAACTTGAACAACACATTATAGAGCTAAAGGATAGGCCCCAACAAGAGTAGGTTGCCTCTGCAACCTAGAGAAAGGTGGAGAGCGTAATGGATGTGGCTCTACCAACCTAGCCTCCACGAACTACAGCACTAGACCCTCTATAGCTCAAGCTCCTCCACAAATTGCAGCATCAGTCCCTCTAGCAGAACCTCGTCTAACACAATATCTTCATCGACGAGGAGATTCTCACCACAAACTTTTCCACAATCTTGTCCAAAATCCCTTATGCCTCCCACAGCACCCTTGCCGTGCTCTTCTTCCAAAACACCATCTCCTTTACCGAGAGCCCTCCAACATCTTTTGATTTCTTCACCATGTCCTCTAACTCAATCTCCAGTCCTGGTGTTGAGTCCTCATCTTCTCTGATCACCTAGATAAGGGTGACTTCATCGACCTTTTTATTCCCACTGAGTTATGCCCATACCCACTTCCATCGACATCATTAGTAAGGCCATATAGTGGATGTACACACATGGCTGACATGCCGTCATGAAGCCTATTTCCATCTCACCCATAAAGGCCACCAGTGCCTATGCACCCATCTCACCCATAAAGGCCACCAGTGCCTATGCACCCATCGGCATCCTTGTCTTATACCATAGAATTTGGAAACAACTGCAACTGATGCATGCCAGCAACAAGCATCACCTCTATGACATAGTGCGCGTGGCATACCCCTAGGACAGCTCCAAGGAGGAATACAGGGAGGTCCTTGAATTTATCAATCCATAAAGCCAACACTCAAAGTTAAGAAAGAGGAGGAGGACATCATGGCAAATGATAATGATGCATCCAATAGCCTCCTAATAGCACTAGCACGAGGTGGCCCAAAATAAAATTTTCAAGGCCCTTCAACATTAGGCCCCTCTTCAGCTACACATGCTTTAGGAACTCTTGCCAAAGGTAAGGAGAAAGAACGTGCCTTGACAACCCTTCCCCTAGAACAACCCTCTACATTAGCTCCCCCTCTCCTTGCCACCTCCACCTCACCACCGCAGCTATCACCCCTCTCATCTCCCAAGCTGCCCCCCACCATCGACATCTCTCACCCCCCACCTCCACCTCACCACCGCAGCTATCACCCCTCTCATCTCCCAAGCTGCCCCCCACCATCGACATCTCTCACCCCCCACCATTGACATCTCTTGGGGAGTCCTCAATGAACTCACCAAGGTCTCAACCTTGCAAGCCAATCACCCCTCTCTCATCATGGGTCTTGGAAAAAGGTAAAATCCTAGAACCCTGTGTCAGAGAGAAATAACAAATACGCTCCCTTGACTGCCCATTTAACTACCATGATCCTTTTGAGAAGATTGATATTGACCAAGCCCTCAGAATCCTGGACTAGTGGCAATGCGTGGACCCTACCCCTGATAGTAGTAATAGGATCATTAACTACCTCATTATGCTTTACATAGAAGTTCAATCAGTGGTCTAGATCTCATCGTAAGAGGGATCATGGTGGGGAGCACAAATGACCACAAGGCAGGGTAGCCACAAATAATGCACAACCTCATGGGGGAGCAATCTGTGTGGCAGTGACCTTATCTTCTCAAGGCCAAGTATTGGAAACAGTATTGCTATGCTTCTAATTGAGTGCAAATGACCTTGGGACCTCTTTGAGCAAGAACTAGAGAAGAACCCGAAGTTGCAATTCAATTTTCCATGGATATCTCCACCTTGAGCACCCCTAATCCTCCATGAAGAATGGATGCTTTACACAATGTGAAAGTTCATCCAAGATTATGATGTAGTGCTAGACACTGATATGGTTGTAACCATCCACGTTTTCAAGCTCATCATCATCCTTTTGGTGGAGTTCCTTGGTTGGCATGTATTTGATAAAGGACAACAGGGCATGGAATTGGATATTAACAAGGATCCCACACTTCACCAAATACTCAGCTGCTATAAGCAGAGTACAATGGATGCAAGGCTGGAACATGCTCACTTTTGATATATTCGAAACTTTTGAACATCCTACAAAGCCTTTCATATCGAACCACCTAGTACACAAAGGCTCGCTTTGACTTCTAACTTCAGTGGCTACCACTTACCCTCCTTGAATCTTCACTGCTAATTTGAGGATGGAACCATGATTAAGGAGGGGGCTATGTTAACCATGTTGGCTAACATTACTCCAAAATGCATGGCAACATCTTCAAGCCTTTTTTTTAAATTGTGCAATATGCTTTTATGTGTAAAATGGTTATCAAAAATCTTTGAGCTTATGACTTGCGTAATGCCGGAAGATAGTCAAACACCATGCTTACAACTTGTGTAATATTGATAATGTATATTTAGACTAGGAAAGTAGCTTAGACTAAGCTATTGGGCCCTCAAGTGTTTTTAGGCAGTGTACAAATGAGTCTTGCATATAAGACATTTAGGCAGTGTACAAATGAGTCTTGCATATAAGACATTTTGACTAATGAGAAAACACACAATCCCATTCTCACAATTGAGTTTGAGTCTTCTTACTCTAGCTTGTATGCTTTCTCTTCTTCTTCTTCTTCTTGCATGCATGCTTAGGGTTTGTGTAGGCAAGTGATGGTGTTGGTGTGTGTCTCTTCTCCCTCTCTTCTTCTCTTCTTATATACTATCTCAAGCCCTCACTCACCATGGCATTGAAGTAGAGGTTGAGCTTTCCATATCTATCTTTTTCTTTGCTCCCCACCTATTTGTAAAGCTCCTTTATGTTGACAACAAAGGAGGAAAGGCTAAGAACCATAGCTCTCCACACAAGAGAGAGTTACTCTACTAAGAGTAGCATAAGGTGCAAACTGGTAAGACCCTTGCATTCTCCTCTCCTTCTCTCTATCTTGCAAGGTACAAGTGTTCTTAATTAGTGAATACCACCCCTTAGAGGGCTTTGATATACCATCTTGGAATTCTAGAGAGCTAGGGAGGCTCATAGTAGTAAGCCATCAAATCCATGGCTTAAGCATGATAATTTTTCAAGAACTAACTTATCTTAGCCTATTTGCCCAAGAAATAACTTACCTTAGCCTATGCTAAAAAATAAGTGTTGTTTGGTACTTCACCATAGAGCTGCAAATGTAACTTTCTTATGGGTGTGCTAGCCCATTGTCTGCATCCTCTCCTTACTATCACACTGGCGAGACTCTATGACGATTATGGGAGTTAAGGTAAAGTTCTCTTTGCCTATATTGAGGCCAAAAGAGAATAGCCTTCACAGTAGGCTAGACACACTTAAAAAAAGTCTATAGTCACTAGTTTTGGTCTTAAATAAGTGTGTACACAAAGTTTCTGTCATCCTATTTGGAATTAAGCTTAGGTAAGGCTGCTTCATAGATTCTAGCACCACCTTGCAAGGAATGTGCTTTCATTACAAGACACAAGCAAGCAAGAGAATAGGGAAGAGATCAAGTATTCAATTGCAAAGGGAATGAATGTGTATTGCTTATTAACGTAAAAATATGACATATATATAATTGAATAGCTTTCACACTAGGCTAAACATAAGTTAAAAAAGGTTTATGGGCCACTAGTTCTTCTTAAGAAAGTATATACATCAAGTTTATGAATTTTCTATCTTGCAAGTATGTCCATGGCCACTAGTTCCAGTCTTAAACAAGTATGTACACGAAGTTTATGAATTTCATATTTGGCATTAAGCTTAGGGTAAGGCCACTTCATAGATTCTAGTGCCATCTTACAAGGATTCTGTTACATACATGTAAGATGGTGATATAATGTGCCTTATGGTATGATGGGTGGGTAAAACCATGTTAACCAGTATAGTGGTTAACATACTCCCTTCCTAATACTAACCACATTATTGATTTTCAACACTGTCCCTCGATAACAAATTTGGGGAGGTACAAAAACAAAAGATAAGACACTTTACGCTACATGCGTACTCTTGTCAATAGGAATCTCGAGCACAAGTACCATCACCACCTCAAGAGCAAAGAGTCCCATGGAAATTCCCCTTGCTACTAGCATCTTGTATACCTTTTAAATTTGGGGATGGTCTTCAAAACAAATGTTCTTCTTAATGGGGGATCACCTTCTTGAATAAAGTTTGCTTCACATAATTGGTTCTATTCAAGCCAGGGTGGTGAGGTGAAGATGTTGGTTCCATAGAGATGTGGATGATCAAAGATGTAGTTAATGAAGAGACCACTCCACACACTTTGGGCAGGTTAAAGATAGAGTTTGGTTTGTGATAGTTGAGTCAGGAAGCATGTCAAGGATGCATGTGCTGTATTGTGAGCATAAAATTGTTTGATGTAACCTCATCTTTGAGGTTGTGAGTTGTTTCGGCCTTGTGTAAAGAAAGAGGGCCCATGGCTTTTTTTTTTGTGGAGTGGTACATGCGCCAGGAGGAGTGCTTGCTAGGCTGCATCCGCCTACTCCTTTTATTGCGCCATGAAATCGACATGTGCCTAGCAATATTATGGATCATAGATGAGAAGGTGATGGGAAAATTTGGAAGCCGACCTTGAGAGTTTAGTATGGCATGAGAGAAGCTTTCAACATAGGACATATTTCCATCCTAGATCCACTTATGGGTTTCATTTACATTATGGGCTTCCTGTGTACTTGAGAATCTGGCTCCCTCGAAGTGAAATGCATGTCTACTAAGAACAACGGTGTTAGGAGAATTGACAAGGTAGGGAGCTACTGGCTACTACTGAGGAGGCCTACTCGGGGTGGCAGTACTTTGGTAGCTATAGGGTTCGGGGAGCTCTTCCCATTTAGCAAGTAGTAGAGAACCTTTATGAGGAACATGGCTACTCCGAACTTGCCAATCGGTTGCACACATGCTATGGAGTTCATGATGGAAATGGTCAACCCATTTCACTATGGAAGACCTTGCTTGAGGCAGGCAAGGAGGGAGAGGTTGCACCTAATGTACCTATCCGTCCATTAGAGATTGGTTATCATGGTGAGGACACGGACTGGGGTAACAGGTCAGGGCAAGTGAAATCCATTGTGCTTTGCTTAGCTTCTCTAGGTCTCTGAAACTCGAGGCAAGTGCAAGGCTTCATAGACCATATCTACTGTGAGGACCAAGGTTAAGTCAGCACCTGTAGCATCACCGATTATGCCAATGCTACGGTGGGTGTTATAAGAGGAGATGGACATAAAGAAACTGTTGAGGTTAGGCCCCCAAGCAAGAAGAGTTGCCAGCCATCAAGTCTAAATTTGTGTAGGTTGACTCTGTTGGTCTCTTAGTAATTTTGTAGCGCTCATACGTGTAGGTGAGCTTGTGCTCCATCTTCTTGTTGGACTGAATGCAGTTTGCAAATTATGTGGCCACTGACTTCACAAAGCAACTCCACTCCCAATGGGGGACAAGTCAGTGGGGCAGCTACTTGGTACTTCGAGATCTTGGTGACCTTTGTGGTCTTCATCTTCTTGGTGGGTGTGAGGAGCATAGTATCTGAAGAGGTCTTAGAGGCCCTTGTTGCTACATTCACCACCATGAGGATAGTAGAGGAGGCATAAGGCTAGGAGACCGGGAGGATTCTAGATAAACTTGGTAATAGTTTGGTTAGGCTGGAGAGTGAGTAGTAGAAAATGAGAGGAAGGCCCTCTATATTTATAGCTCTTGTCTAGGAATATACGTATGCAATGGGTATGTATGTTTGTAGACCATTCTTGGGAACATGTAGGTAGAACGGCATACATTTCTACTCAATTCCAAACTTGTATGTTGAGATATGAATGTGCATATGTAGAAATGTATGTGTGCAAAAATACGAAAACATGCATAGGCAGATGAGAATGTGCATGCACAAAAATGTGGAAACATGTATGTGTAAAAATATGGAAACGTGCATGCACAGATGAGAATGTGCATGTACATCTTTCTTCTTCTTCTTCTTTTGAATGATAAGGTGCCTTAGTTATTAGTGGTATTCTAATCACTAGCAATTAAGGTGATGGTCCATATCATGGATGAGGTTTTCACCCACCATGTCCCCCCCATCTTGAGATGTACCTACAAGGTGAGTGATTAGAGAACCATTTTTCATACATAGTATTGACCTTCTTCTTAACTCTCCTTCACAAGTCTCCATCCTTCTGCATTCTTTTGTCTTTGCTTTCTTCTCAATTTCTTTCTTCGACTCTTTTTCTGCTTTCTTTGACATTTTTCATGAGTTTTCCTGGCTGATATCCCTCTTCATCTAGCACAGGTGAGGTGCTTGTTTTTTAGACCACTTATTATAGCGAGGCTTGAATGGGAGACCGGTTATGGTAGGGAAATGGGTGGTACAGGTCCTTCAATTTCACCATAGGCTTATGAGTTCAAGATGGAAGGAATATCTTGTTTGAGGTACGTTTGGAGATGGTCATGGGACTTCATGATTTGGTCAATTTTTGCCCTACCCTTTGCTAGGGTTACACCTGGGGTTTTTGTGTTGTTGATAGCCTTGGGTTGCCATTGCCATCTCTCCAGAGGTTAGGGGAACTAATGGTGTGACCTTAGGGACTCATATGCTTCTATTACCTTCATAATATCCTTGGGCCACTAGGAACATGTCAAGCACCCATATGTCAAGCACCCACTATCTTTGGGTAGCACATTTTTGTTGGGGTTATGTTGTATGATGGGTTGGCTTTGATTGCCCCTGCTTTTGGGTAGGCCAGAGTTATTTTTTTCCATTGTAGTACCCTTGGGCTTCCAACAACTCCCTTTTGACAAACCATGTTTTTGGTCTAGGATTTGGGTTCCATGTGTTGCTACATTGTCCAGTTAGCATGGCTTTGACCGGTGTATGTTGGACCTTTCTCTTGGGCACACCTACATTGGTGTTACGATTGGGAAACTGATGGGTGGAATCAGTAGTCCTGATTCTACAAGGTTAGAAATGTTAGCAATAATGGTAGTTGGGTTATTTTGTGGAGAGGCCACTTGTGTCAAGGGGTAACTCGATGACGAAGGTTGATCCTACTTAAGTGAGGATTTTATTGTATCTTGGTCACTAACCTCTATGGTCAAGTATAGAATAGATCTCTTTTTAAGAGGCATGGCTAAAGGAGCTCAAACAGCTCAGATTTGATAATTCATACAGTGTTGTGTCACACTTAGGCTACACTCAGAAGGTGGCTTTTGCTCAATGTCTTATTCACTTCAATTCACCCTAAGCAGTTGCATATAAAACATGCTTTTATAATGATCCAAGATGAACAACTCATCATCGATAATAGACACATCGTGATTGAGGCTTTATCTCTGCCGATGTAATCAGTTAGGTGTGACTAGAAATTCTACAGCTTCCTGTTAGCTAAATCACGATGGTTAGGTCAACTTTGCAGAATTATCTCCTGAGATGACAGTGACCTGCAATTACTCCTTTGATGTAAGAATTCTATTCACCAACCAAGCATCGCATTTCTCCAAGGCTTTGCAACCTTAGATGGTGTGAATCTTGCATCTGTTAACACCTTCCCTCAAGATCAACATCTCTAAACCTTTGTTTAGACAACTGACTCTGTAGGTTAGAAGCTGACCCGACAAATTGATTCAGTCAGCTGATTCAATTAGTTGATTCAATCAGCTAATTTAGAAGGCTATATCTGACAGACTCCACAAACAGCAAGATGACTCCAACAACTTCTTTAGTTAGCTAATTCAGCTAGGTTACTCTGATAGTAGCTGATTCAGACAACTGACTAAGACCTACAAAGTGAAAAATAAAAAAAAACTAAAACACTATTGATCCTTCCCTTGCTCTAAGCATGGAGCAATTGTGAAGCCTTCCCTTACTCTTCAAACACCTTCACTTAAGGGAAGCTCCATCATGCCAAGGCTTGCTCTATGCTTGAAAAAGAGCTCTTTACCTAGGGATTTAGTGAAGATGTCTACAACATTCTCTTTGGTATTACAACACTATGTCTCCAAGAGCTCTTCAGAGAGTACCTTCTCCCTAATAAAATGTTCTCTAACTTCAATCTGCTCGGTCCTTTGATGCATGACTGGATTCTTGGCTAAGGCTTCAGGTGATATGTTATCACAAAGAATAGGAGTAGGACCATCAACTCAGCAAAGACCAAGTTCGTGCCAACATCTTTTCAGCCAGATAGCTTTACATGGTGAGGTGGTTAAAGTGTTGCATTTATCCTCTATAGAGGAAAGATTGATTGTATTTTGCTTCTTAGAACACCATGAAATGGCTCTTGCACCAAGAAAGGTTGCATTTTCATTGATTCTTCTTCTGTCCCATTAGACAGGCTACGTAGTCGAAGCCACTTAACCCATGCAGACTTAGTGTGTCACCTGCATATAAGATGCCCCAGTGCTAAGTGCCTTTCAAGTATCTGAGCACTCTTTCTCTCGTAGTCCAATCAGACAATTTGGGGTTTTGCATAAATTAAGCAAGACTATTTACTACTACAAAATAAAGGTTAGGCCTAGTGATAGTTAAGTAGATAAGAGAACCAATGAGTTGTTTGTACAAAGTAGGATTAGAAGGATGACCTGTTTTATCCTTTTGTCAGCTTCAGAATGGATTCTATTGGTGTAGATACTAGCTTGCAGGTCTTTATCCCAAACTTCTTGAGAATAGTCTATCGCAGCAGAGCCTGGTACTTTTGTTGAGAAATGAAGATACCACATGTTGTGGTCCTAGATACTTCAATCCCAAGGAATAGTGCAAGTATCCAAGGTTTTTCATATCAAACTCAACTGAGAGTTTGTATTTGATAGCTACAACCATGGCTTCATTGCTTCTTGTTAAAATCAGATCATCAACATACAGAAGAACCAGAATAATGTCCTTTCCTTTTACCATGTAGTAGAGAGTATAATCTCCATTACTCTTCTAGAAACCTTGAGCTTTGAGATGCTCATTAATTATACTATACCATGCTCTTGGATCTTGTTTCAGACCATATAAACTCTTCTACAGCTTACAAACAAGATGCTCTATTCCTGCTTTGATGTAACCTGTAGGCTGTGCATGTAGACTTCTTACTCAAGCTGGCCATTGAGGAAGGCATTGATGACATCCATTTGCCACAATTTCCACTTATGAAGAGAGGCTAGAGAAAGGACTAACATGATAGAATTCATCTTGGCTACTCGTGTAAAAGTCTCTTCATAATCAACCCCCTGTGTTTAAGCAAAACCTTTAGCCACAAGTCTTGCTTTATACTTGTCTATTTTCCTTTCGTTGTACTTTAGCTTATAGATCCATTTTCATCCTATTGCTTTCTTGTTGGGTGGAAACTCATATAGATCCCAAGTGTGATTTTTGTGCAGGGAAGTCATCTATTTATCCATTACATCTGTCCATTATTTCTTATCACAGGCATCCTTATAGAAGAGGGTTCATCATGCTGCATCAGTGATGTTAAGAGAGCATAATTTGTTTGTTAAAAGTCTAAATTGGTACCTTTGCGATATGTTAACCTTGGGGGCTAGCTTTTGTCTCTTGTAGACCTCCTAAGGGCTACTTGGTGAGCATCATCTTCTTCCTCCAGTTCTTCAATGGAGTCCTCCAAAGGTGCTATCTCCCCTTTTAGGGTAGTTGATGAAGAAGGGGTGTCTGCATCTGATGGTGGATGAGCTAAGATCCCCAGCTAGCAGTCTCATCAAAGATCACATCCCTTGACACAAATGTTTCCTTTTTTATTAGATCATAGAGTTTGTAAGCCTTATGCTCACTGCTATATCTAACAAATACACATTTTCTTGACTTGTCAAGCTTCTTCCTATTTGTATATGGAATATAAGAAAAAGCAAAATAGCCAAATATTCTAAGATGATGTACATGAGGCTTGAGTCCATGAAAAGCTTCATACGGGGTGATGCCCTTGAGTGCTTTAGTTGGGGATCTATTCATCAGGTAGCATGATGGGCTGATAGCTTCAGCCCAATAGGTATGGGAGAGGTTCTTCTCCTTTAGCATACACATGGCAACTGACTCAAACAGGACTCTGTTATTCCTCTTAGTAACTCATTTTGCTGAGGTGTATAGCTATAGGTATTTGAAGTAATCATCTATGAAGAAAACTTAGTATGTATTGCCACCAAGTGAAGGAGTGTGGGTTGATTCACAGACATCTATGTGAATGAGGTCAAGGACTCCTCTTGCTCTACTGGTGCTTCTAGAGAATGGTGCTCTGGACTACTTTTGCCAATGCAATAAGCTTCACATACTTTTACCAACTTTTTGCAAAGATGGTATACCCAAAACCATGCCTTTTGATTTCACATGTTGTTGAAATTCAGGTAACCATACCTTTTATGCCATAATTCTGATGGAGGTCAGGAGGCTAACCTATCAGCTTGCATTGCTGAGAGTTCTGCTATTGATCCTCTCAACTTGAAGAGTTTGCCATGCTTCTGACCTCTTCCACAACGACCTTGTAGCTGTGTTGGGATCTCTAATCAGGCATTGTGACCTTCAAATTCCACTTTGAAGCCGTTATCCACCATGGCTCAACTGAAAGTAGGTTCTTTGTGAGTGAAGGCACCTAGAGGACATCTCCAAGCTTCTTTCTTTCCCCTGTGTTCAGCTCAAGGGAAACTTCTCCTTTACTTATGATAAAATTAGGAGTGATGTCTGCAGTATAAATCAAACCATCATGAGTAGAATCCAACTTGGAAAAATATTCAACATGAGAGGTCACGTGGGAGCTTTCATGGTTCCTAATTTTTGCCATGGTCTACATGGTTAGCCTCTTTGATCTCTTCAATAGAGAGAAAAGTGTTGGCAGTTATGAAGCTTTGAGAGCTTCCATCTTCAGCATAACTGACTCATTTCCCCTTCAGATCAGCTTGCTTTTTCCTGCAATCTTTCTCAAAATGTTAATATTTTTTACAGTAATAACATTGAATGGAGTTATTGGATGTTCTACCTCTTCCTCTTTCTCTATCTCTATCTCTAGAGGAATAGCCACCTCTACCATTAGAAGAATAAGTACCTTCACAACGACGAGTACCTTGATCATTGTTGTTGTTGTTGTTGGGATGGTAGTTGTTATATCTTCCTCTTCATCTTTGATTATTTAATCTTCCTCTACCTCTTGTTGTGAAAAGGGTTTTGTCATTTGTTACTTCTGCTGAATTGCTACTCTGTTGCTACCATGGATGTTCTTCATGGTTGCTTGTATTTGATTCTCGTCGCTAAGGACCTACTCCATTTCATCCTAGTGAGGGTTTTTCCCTCAAAATGATGAGGCCTTGAACAATACCTTCATAGCCTGCCTTTAGCCCATGGATGATGATTGTAGCAAGCTTGTTGTCAGACATCTTGTCTCCCACATCTATCAATTGCTGGTGTAGATCTTTCGCCCACTTGATTAAGTCTGTAGAATTCTCATTGGGCTTCCTTGTCTCATTTATGAGTTCATCTCTCAAGGCAATCTATCTTGAAGTGCTTTTAGACTCATACACCTTCTTTAGATCGTCCCAAGCTTCTTTGAGAGTCAGCATCTCCCTCAAAATGGCTGAGGATGTCATCCTTCACACTCTTATTTATGATGTAGACAATAAACATGGCTTTCTTGTCCCATTTTGCTAGGGCTTCAACAGATAGATCAGTTGGTCACTCCATAGAAACCATCTTCCAACAATCTTGGTAGAATAATAGTGACTCCATCTTTAGCTTCCATGTTATATAGTTTGCACTATTCAGTTTTTCAGCTCCTTCCAAGTATAGGCTACTCAAGTTGGGTGCCATTGACTAAACAAAATAGTTAGTTGATTCCACCTTTGGGTTTCAACACCTGGTTCCGAAAGCTATTTCTAACTATAGTAAACCTGACCAAGAAAGTAAATCCGACCAAATGAGTAAACCTAGTTAAATGAGTAAACCTGACGAGATGAGTAAACCCAGCCAAACCCTAAATGTTGATTGCGGAATGTGAAAAGATATACAACAACAGGTGGTGCAGAAAGTCACTTGTTATCAACAATAGATCGACGGCTTATCACAAGGCATCAGCAGATCAAAACATGGCGTGGCATCAACAAGTCGAAAGTTATGCTGATTCTACATATCTGAGTATGTAGCAGCAGAAGTTGTTGATGCTGAATTTGCAGCCCGTGTAGAATGTTGAATGCCAGAATATAGAAGACTAACTTAGCAGTTTGTGCAGTGCTGAGGCGGAGCAAAATGGCTACAGATTTGAGACGATGCAGATCTAAGACAACATATGACTGAAGCTGATGTAGATGCTGGTGTGCTTGATCTCAGGGGCTAGATGGTGCTTAGCAGACTTTACGCAATGGAGTAAACGAGGCTCTGATACCATTTAAAAATTATGAGGACATGAGGAAATGCGGCACAACGATCAACACATCTAATTGAATGAACAAGTTAAAAATTGAATCAACAGTGTTTATATTTCTGAAACAAATGAGATTCAAGAATGATAAATTCTGACTTTAATATGTGGATGGGCTAATCCAAAAACCCTAATCCTAGTACTAAGGTTAAATAGCTCAAATTTGACAATTCATACAATGCTGTGAGTGTCAGGCTAAGGCTACACTCAGCAAGTGTCTTATGCTCGCACTGTCTTAAATTTACTTTAGTTCATCGTAAGCAGCTGCATCCAAAATAGGCTTTTATAATGATCCAGGATGAACAATTTGTCACTCACTGATAATAGATGCATCGTGATCGAGGCTTCATCTCCTTTGATGTAATCAGTTAGGTGTGACAATAAATTTCATGGCTTCCTGTCAACTAAATCGCGACAGTTAGGTCAGCTTTGCAGAATTATCTCTTAAGATGATGGCAACCTGCAATTCCTCCTTGATGTAGGAATTAGGCTCACCAATTAGGCGACACATTTCTCCAAGGCTTTATAGCCTTAGATGGTGTGAATCTTGCATCTTTTAACAGCCATTAGCTTGGGGGTAGTAGGGTGAGGATTTACAGTACACTACCATGAATTTGCTTTGTAGGAGCTTGATTATATTATTTGATTAAGTGGGTCCCTCTTTTGTTTACTAGTTTGAGTGAAACCCAAATCTACTAATTATATTTTCATTAAGGAATTTGGTTGTGTTACCCTGCCATTAGTCTTTATGGTAGCACGAGCCTTAACCCATGTGGCACAATACAGTGATGATAAATCGTGTTGTACTGTAAGTTGTTGGACTAATCGGTCCAACAAAGTCAATGCCCCATTTCTCAAATGTTGCAAAGACACTATAAGTTAAAGGGCATTTTGTCATGGTTATGAACCCCCGTAAATCATCTCGCAAGCTTTGCAAATTTAGTTGTATCTCTAAAAAAGCGAGCCACCATAAGCCTACTAAGAGAAATTTTTTGTGGTGGTGTCTGCTAAGAAATGCCCTTCAGCTATG
Organism: Cibotium barometz; assembly: GCF_041138505.1. NCBI lineage: Eukaryota > Viridiplantae > Streptophyta > Polypodiopsida > Cyatheales > Cibotiaceae > Cibotium > Cibotium barometz. Next base: position 39,830,588 of record NC_141097.1, on the reverse strand, counting down.
CCAGAGTGGGCTTGCTCAAGGACATTGACATATTCAAATTCATGAGGATAGCGACGCATGATCCCTGTCTTGGCAAAGACCTGAGGCTTATTTACATTGGTGATGAACTCTCAACCGAGGAAGAAACATAATCCGTCGCTCTCCTCACTGAATTCCAGGATTGCTTCTTCTGGAAGTACACAAATATGAAGGGTGTACCTCCCGAAGTGGTCCAGCATGCCATTCCTATGGTGGATGGAGCGAGACCGATCAAGCGAAGAGCTTACCCCCATGAATCCAAAATACTACAAGATGGTCCAAGAAGAAATTGATTTACTCATAGACGCCGGATTCATCGATAAAATTGAGTACACAGAATGGGTTTCACCCAGAGTGATAGTATATGGAAAGGTGTGAGTCTGCGTGGACCTAGATGTACATAGAACTAGGAAGCCAATTTTGCCAGCCATTGTAAAAAGTGAGCTCATGATTTATGGAATATGAAAAGACACAATCCTATTTGTCACAATTAAGTCTTGCCCTCCCTTTCTCTCTCTCTCTTGTATTATGGTTGTAAGCTTGTGTTTGTGAATGCTTGCTTGCTTAATTGTGGTATATGAATGGAGTGGATGGTGTTAGTCTAAGCTTCTCTTCTCTTCTCCCTTATCTTGTTTCCCTTTCAAGGTCCGTCTTGCATGCACATTGACATTGAGTGGAGGTAGAAATTTCCATCCTTCTTCCTTGCTCACTACCTAGCTTATGGATCTCCATTTGAGTGACACAAGTGGAGGTGGAGTGAGCCCCTAGTAGCCTCACATAGGGAAGTTAACCCTCATTAGGGTTGGCTAAACGCAAGTCTCCAAATCTACCTTTGCATGGTATCATTCTCTTCTTCTCTCCCTCTCCTTTGCAAGGTAGTATGTTTTGGTTAACAAGGGATCCACACTAGCTTATCGTCAACTTTCATTGTCATTATGGGGATACTCTCCTTTAGAATCCACACTTGTTTGGGCTTTTTGTTCTTGGGCTTCGACTGTTTGGTGGGAACATATGTGGGATTTTGTGGTGCCTTTGGTACCCACACTTGCTTCATCTAGTTCTTTGGAGCTTTATGAGAAATTGAGGTAATAAGATTAGGTTTTTGGCCTTTGGTTTCTCTTGCGGTGCTTCCTCAATTTTTGACAAAGCTTTTCTTCCTTTGGTTAGAATTTTAACTCCTTGACTTTCAGGTTTAAGGGATGTGGTGGGGGTTCATTAGCTGAGGCTTAGAGTTTATGGATATTTTCACTTTACCAGCTTGATGGGACTTGTAGTAACGTCAGTAACTTTTGGATCTTGATAAAGATTTGTCTTGGATCTCCTTTAGTGAGAAGAATACTCATTGTCTATTGTGCTAGCTTGATTGTGGTCATCATCATGGTCCAATTTATGCTACATTCATTTTAAAGACCTAAGACTATTTGTACTTGAGCTTTAGACATGCACCCTTCTCACCTATAGAAGGAGGTGTACTCTCCTAGCTCTAAACACAAATCCTTTGAAGAAGAGTCAACATTATCTTGGAGTTTCAAAATTTAGGGAGAGCATAAATTTGAGGTATGCTTGAGTGCTTCATGAAATATTGAAAACTCTCAATTTTTAGGAAGTAGTATGAATTAGCTTGATAATTCAATTTTAATAATTTCCATGAAGAAAGATGTTTTTTTTAATAGGGATTAATTTTTCTTGAGATTTTTTATATTAGAATTAATATAGAGCCCAATCAATGTATACAGTAGAGAACAAGGGCTTTTGTCTCATGGGTAATAAAAATTGATGTAGAACATTTGGGTGATAAAGAAGAGTGGTTTTCCACCCTCCAAAACTACTTTTCAGCAAGTGGTTTTTCCTAATCTTAATCCCCAACATAATTCAATAAGATCACATTAATCTCCTAAATGATAATAATAACATGCTATTTTCAAATTTTGGAGAGTTTAATCATGTTAAATATCTATAATGAATGGATAGGACTCCTCTCGCATTCATAATGTGCTTTCAGCTCAAAAACATCACTTTTCTCATACATTGGAGCCATAATGTGGTGCTATGTGGCTTGCTATTTTGTGCTAGCCTTTTCTAACTTCTCTTAAGATCCCTTGCCTCTCATGGCATACTCCTTATCTACTTGATATGGTTATTATGCTACTTTTGACAACCTACTAGCTCCTCATCATTCACTCTCCATATTACCTTTGATATCCCCACCACCTCATCTTCTCTCCACTTTTGACAACCAGCTTCTCACTCTCCACAACATCACCTTTGAGCTCACCACATCTTCTCTACCCACTTAAACTTAACCTTGTCTCTTAATGAGCTTATCTTTATCTAGCTACCAACCCATCCTTTCTCCTTGTACCTCCATGTTGCCTTAGCTTAGCTTAATTTGAGTAGTTGATACCTCATCCTCCTTGTGCCCCCATGTCAACCTATTTGATGAAGCACCCCTCCCAATGCATCTTTGAGGGGCCCTCCTTGTCTCCTTAAATGTAGAACCTTCTCTTCGTGCCCTCCATGACCACCTTAACCTCAACAAGTGTTACATCTCCTTCTCACATTGTAGTACTCCCACCTTGTACTCACTTCCCCCCCCATGTTATTCTATCCTCATTACCTCTTTTTTATCTCACCCACTTAAAAGATTATGCTTGTGCTACTATATTCTCATTGAACTCATTAAGTACTAGCCTAACATCCCCATATTTTTCCCCCTCACCACCTAACCCTTGTTTTCTTCATCACCACATTCTCATGCTTAAGACCCCCTCCTAGATTAACATCATCTCTTTCCACCACCTCATCTTCAAATTCCTCCAATTTGTCCACATCAAACCCTCCTCTATGTCATTTGTGAGGCCCCTTTGCCTAGTTCTCCTCAAAGAGTGCCTTAATACTAAGTGTTATGATCTCCATATCCAATTGAATGCCTTGCTTTCTTGCCCTTATCACCTTCAACTTACCCAACTGGTTGCATACCTCCCCACACCCAAAAAACTCATAGAGGGTTAAAAGCAAAATACATTGCCCTACAAAACCATGGTCACAAAAAAATTAGTGCCTATATTGCAACCTTCTCCATTAAGAGCACTTAGGCTTCTCCTCAACCTTACTTCTCCATTGACAAGTGCACCAAGCAAGTGGAGTCAAAAAACTCACCACTCTAGACCATAACAACTCCACCTTTTGCTTCTCGTTTTTTCCCCTCTTTATCATTAAATCCACATTTTCCATAACCTCCACCTAACATTATTAAGGACTGGGTGTCTCCCATCAACTATGGCATGTGAAGATTGAATTCTTGAGTGGGGGGGGTATCGAGTTCAATTCCCACTTGTTGCTACAATTGATGGGGATTCTTGGTGGTTATATTTTTCCTATATGTGGATTCTTGACTCTCCTTGCTCCTTGTGGATTGATTCTAGAGAAGGGAAGAGGAAGCAACATCACTAACTCATTCGCATGCTCTCTTCGTCACCCAGCATTCTAGATATATATACATCATTCCTCTTTAACGCAACTAAACCAAGCAAAAGCTCATGTAGAATCCATGTTAATCGAGCCATCCACATCCTTGGCATGGCATGGGATACTCATCTACATGCAGAGCAAGAAGCTGTGCCTGCAACCAAAGTTGAGGACTTCTCACATCTATTGGTCTTAGATATAAACATCTAACAACAAAATATTAAAGATATCCTTTGTGCCATGGGGTTGTATGATGCCTATCTCCTCATCCTTGAATCCACTCATGATCATTTGTGCGACTCATACTTGTTTTATTGAAAAGGTTTAATATATAGAATACCAATATGTGGTGGGAATATATATGTTTCATTCTCACTTAATTAGTGGTGGCTCAAGTAATGAAGTTATTGCATCATTGCACCAACCTAATTGTCTCAAAAAGATTTATGTGAATATGGCCATTAGAGGGACCATAATTAAAATTTGCACACCAATGATGATATTATCTCAAATGTTACACCAACGATAATATGCTCATCTTAGCATTTTATACTCATTTGTTGCAAACAAAAATATGCCTTGTTTGCTTCATGTTTATGAGGGTGGCAAGCTAAGTGCATTCACATGCACCCTTTTAAGCACGTGGTGTATAGCCACCTCCATGCAACACAACAACAACTTCTTCTTTCCTTTCATGCTCTAAAGAGGTTATCAAGCAACACCTCTAAACGTTAACGGACTCACCCCATCCATTTGTGCATAGGAAAATTCCTTATTCTAATTATTTAGTTTGCTTTAATGTAGTACGATGAAACAACATGTGAGTCCTTGCCAACTACCTAACCAATAAAAATTTAATTCTCAATATCTCCTACTTCCTTCCTATAAGTAGCACAATTAAAGTAGTAATCTCCTACTTCCTATAAGTAGCACAATTAAAGTAGTAATCTCCTACTTCCTTCCTATAAGTACCACAAGTAGCAAAACAAGTGCATTGGCCATTTTCATGCCAACTCTAGAGCCATAAAAACACAATAAAGTAGCAACATTGAGTGCTCTAACCCACTTGATTGGAACCTTAAACACACCATGGGTCACCATGCTAATCTAATGCCACCTCAAGTTTCCTCAATCACTTCAAGGCCACAAGCAAGCGTGGCTAGCCTTTGACCCACGACTCATGTTAATATAGTTTTACTTTTGTGTTCTACTGTACGGTGCTTTTCCATCTTATGCACTCAAATGGGCACCTATCATTTGTGAGAGACAACATTGTTGGACCTTACTACGAGCTCAAGGGGAAGTCTAAGAACTCTGTGTACATGCTTAATATTAGTCATAGTGGCTCGATATTTTTAAGTTTTGTCCGACCTAGTGTGGAAACTAGTAACTTATATATAAGTCAATTTTGAGCATAAGCAATAGAAATAGAATACTTGTGAGCTCTTATCCTCTCTACTCTTGCCTTCTTATACTCTGTTGGATTCTTGCATGCTAGATGATTTCTTACTTGAATAGATATGATTGTAGATTACTCTCCCTCTCATTACCTTCTTCTCCATTCACCTTCTATGACAAAGAACCCTCATGAAGGCCAATCTCTTCTTGCCTCCATCTATAGGCAAAGAGATCTCTTCTGTCACCCCCATAAACATGGAGCATTATGGTTTCATAACAAAGTGAGGACATGATGAACAAGCTAGCATATCCACATTGGGGAGTTGTAATTGGTGGCTTGAAGGTAAGACCCAACACCACTTGATATTTGGCAAGGCTAAGGTAAGCATTTGACTTGAACATATTTGGCATCCCTGACCATGAATAGCCTAGGCCTTAGCTTCGTTCTTTTGTCCATTCCAAGCTATGGGTATGACCCTAATGTTTTACCCAATGTTGATTAGCATACGGTTTTAGAGCTTTGGATATGCCTAGTTTGTTGTTTAATTTTGTTTTGGAGATTTTGCTTTGTGCTTATTTACATTAGGGCGTTCTATTTTCAGACCTTGGAAGGGGAAACCCTGATTTCATTAGTCTTTTTGCATGATTTTAAATCCCACGTCTTTGATCCACATTAAGTTAAGGAATACCTTAGCATTTGTGATTAGGAGTGGAATCTACTCTGATAACATTTATAATTAGTAGTGGAATCTACTCCAAAAACATAAGATTTTTTTGAGCTCCATTGGGTGTGGATTAGAGTGCGAAATTAATTTATGTTTATGCATTTCAAAAAATTTCATGCATTGATGAAATTGGTAGCATGTAAAATCAACCAAAAACAAACTTGAGGAGTGATGTTAACTCCTCTACATTGTGTCTTTGTATGATGATAACCATTGTGTACCAAAATAGCAACCTAAGGAAAACAAGAAAAAACAATGAGGATACACATTACAAAAAAAAAAAATATTTATTAAAGCACATTGTCAAATTTTTGAAAAAATGATGCTTAAACAATATCTTATCTTGGCATACAAATGTGGAGTTATGAGATAATTCCACCACTAGGAGAGTTTCATTATTTAATTTTTTGTAAATAATATAAGCATAAAACATTTGGGCTTATTCTTTGTGTAAATTATTAATTAACACGTCACAAATATTACACTTTTTATTTTTACCCTTATATTTTATACAAAGATTTTTTAATTTAAAAAGTCATTTCATACGAGAAAAAAAGTTGTTTCATATGAAAAAAGGTTATTTCATACAAGAAAAAAAAATCATATGAAAAAACTTGTACAAAAAAGTTACCTATGTAAAGTGAAATTTTTCTTTGGTCTTGTGGCTTTGAGGAGGAATTCAATGAGAAGAATACAAGGGAGAGGATGAGCTTGAGCTCCTTGTTGCAAGCAAACACATACACATGAGAGTAGACAAATATATAAGAGACATGGATGGCTAAAATTTATTCTCTTCTCTTCTCTTCTCTTCTCTATAACCATAACATAAATAGATAAGAGTATATACTTTAAGGGTAAGTATTCTCACAATATCATATGTGGCATTCTTATCTTTTCACAATATCTTACACCTCTAGGGTGTGTTCACACATTCAACCAAATAACCCAAGCTTTATTTTGCATTGCACATTTCAACATAGAAAAAGTGTGGAAGATCTCTTCTAGGGAGACTGGAAATCCACATCTAGCTCCAAGATGGGAAATGACTTGGTGTGTAGTTTACAGAAGCAACCACACAGTGCATGAGTTCCCACTCTTGAGAGAAAGGAGAAACCAATGGTGTAGGTATTGCAGATATGGAAATCATGAATCATCTAACTACCACCATGCACAACGAATGGATAGAATGACAAGATTACCTACATTATCAATAGCTCTTCAACCACCATTGGCTTTACGAGTCTCACTTACAACTAAACCAAATGCTTCTCATGTAGCAATGAACCCTATGTTGGTAAAAGAAACTCATACTACAGAACATCAGAGGTTTCACCTCCGGTCTTACCACCACATCCAACGTCGCTAGGAACCATGCCAACGAGGCTAGTAGATACAGAACACATTTCAGATGAATCTCCTAGCACATTGGAATTATGCATTAACTATCCAAACACCAGCAAAGTGAGGATTGTGACTAGGACATAAGCTCAAGAAAAGCAAGATCAAGCTAGTCCCCAGTTTATAACCCAAGTACAAGAAACTTCCAAGAGTATTAGAAACAAGAAATAAGATAAGGACCGTAGCAAAGGGAAAGCTATATTTCCCTCCTCAGAGCCAACAAAAGTACCTAGTCAACTAGGGACCTCAAAAAGTCTTAGTGGTAAAGAGACAAGGGTAAGGGACCCAAACGACCCCATCTAGGTCATGTTGAAATTGAGGACATTTTGGATTCAATTAACCAAATAACATTGGATGAGGACAAGGAGTTAAATGGTCTTGATGGACCCATGCTTGGAGAAAGAAACCCAGAACGCTAAGAGAAAGCTGGCAAAGCCATATAAGCTCATAGAGAGGAACAAACAACTCAGGGTTAAAACCACAATTGAGATCCAAGCTATGTAGAAATAGAAGTCATCACTGAATTGCCAATTCAAAATCACTCTCAATGATGAACGATGCAAGGAAAGTGAAGTTGGATCAATCATAATTGAGACTGAGAGAATAAGCTTCTTGAAATGGTTGAGAAAGTTACGGAAGGGAAGTAAAAATATATAGGATTAGAAGAACCACCTTCCCAAGAAGGTACAAGCTTACCCTAACCTAAGAGAGGAAATCTCTGTTGAAATATACAAGTGAATAGGGTGTGTGCGGGAACAAGCCCTTGGTTAGAGGCTGTAAAAGAGAATGAGTAAATGTGAAAGAACCTATGAAAAGGTGAAAAGAATCTACTGGGAGAGAATAAAGGGTAGCATGAGAAGATTTAGGAAGTGTGGAGATATTCTGGGAAAAGTGAAGAGGTGGAGAGAATCAAGGAAAAGAGGTGGAGTGAATCATGGAGAAATCAGTGGGATTAGATGCTTGATGTAAACTCTATAAATTGAGGCATTGACCTAATGAAAATTTGCTGGTTTTTGAGTATCCATGCCTACATTAATCTATTTGTTAATTATCCACTAATTACGTCTTAATTATTTACTAATCACTTTGTTAATGATGTTGATTCTAGTGTTTGATCCACCATAGCTCATCACAATGTCCTAATTTCAACATGGTATCAAAGCCATGCCTAGAATCCATCAGGTTTATGAGCCCATTATTTAATTAATCAAGATTAGTAGATAATTAGAAAATAATCCAATTTTTAGTTATTTTTCAACTAGCTTCTGTACCCCCAGCCAGTGGAGGAGTTCATTCTCCTTGCACTCTTCAAATTAGGCCAAGCCCTTTTAGGTACTTAAACTACACTCAAGGGGCTACAATCTACTCGAAGGAATTGAAGCGAATCAGCGCGAATCGCCGGCGACAGCCCGAATTGCAGGCATGTTTTTTTCTGAGGAAAATTGACATTGCAGCTTCCACAAATAAAAGTTCTCTAATTCCTCTTAGCCCAAGGTGTTTTCAAGCATGCTCTACAAGCTGGTAAAGACAGAATTCAGTTTCATCAAGTCTACAGTGAGATCCAAGCTCTTCATCAAATCTGCAGGTGACTTTGGTAAAACAGAGATTACGCTTTCAATATTTGGTCAAATCTTGTGTTTATTGGCTTAATCCTCTACTAGACTCATTGCTATTGATGCCTTTGAAAGCATTTGAGCTCATTTGAAGTCTAAGGCACCAGATCTGGACTCCCCGCATACTCTGTTTTTTGCACACAAAACAGTGGATTAATTTGCTAATCAATGATTAATCAGTACTAATCATTGTATTTTGGTGCAATTGAGGGTTCAAATTAACCATTAGGTATCTGATACAGATCCCTATAACTTTAGATTGCAATTCGGAGTTGGTTTGATACTCCAACCATTCCGTACAAATTGGTTACCCTTGATTTAATGTAATTTGTGGAAAAATTATGCTGATAAATTTATGATAATCATCATTTTGCATTTAACCCTTGGTTAATGCCTGTAAATCTCACTCAAATTCAAGATTATTCATAGTCAGAGTTGCATTTGGAATGTGCATGAGAATGAATGCTATACGCATTATGTATTGGGCACATTGCATTAGTGTAAAAATGGGATCAAACACTGCCCTTGTGTCCAGAATCCTTCCACTTGAGCACCTTCTTCTTTGCTACTGTCTCTTCCTTTAACACTACTGGATTCTGCCTAAATGTCAAAATATCAACTAGTGTAGCCTAGTGCTGTCCTCTACCATGCAAGTAAATTGAAACTTCTGCAGTTCAATCAACCACTTAGACAATCCTTTAGAAGGAATGTCTGACTGGATCAAATGAGGAAGTAGAGAATAATAGGTAAGGATAGTAAAAGGCTTAGGCAGTAAATAGGATCTAAATTTCCTTAGAGCAAACACCATAACCACCATCACCTACTCTGCCTCAGAATAAGTCCTCTCATACTGGATCAAATGAGGAAGTAGAGAATAATAGGTAAGGATAGTAAAAGGCTTAGGGAGTAAATAGGATCTAAATTTCCTTAGAGCAAACACCACAACCACCATCACCTAATCTGCCTCAGAATAAGCCCTCTCATACTTCCAGATCTCAATTGCTCCATCCAAAGCAATTGAGATCTGGAAGTATCCATCACATACACTATATCTTTCATAGCTACACTATCTAGAATCTCATCTTGGAAAGGCAGTGCGTAATGATCTCTTTTGGTTACTACATTCAGAGGTTTAAAATCAACTCAAACTCTCCATTTACCATTCTTCTTTGGGGTAATCACTACTGGGGAAGCCCATTCAGAATTATCAATTGGGTATATAAATCCTGCTTTCAACAGTTTGTCCACTTCCTCTCTCAACACATGTTGTTGTACAATCCCCAATCTTCTCAATCTCTATACAACTGACTTAGCCTCTAGCTTCAATTGGATCTAATACTGCATCGCAGACACTCCCCTAACCTATGTATAAAAAGAAAAGAACAGGTCTGGAAATTGTTGCAACATACTTAAATACTCTTTTCTCTCCTAGGTTCATCCTCCACTTCTGCCCCTCTAGTTCTTTTATTGGCTAAAATTTCTGCTTCTTCATCCACTCCAATCAAATTCAGTTCTCCTTGTCTAGGTCCATTTACTAGTTGCTCTGTTGAACCTATGGCACAGGCTAATTAGGCGTCTCCTCTGGCCTCCTGACATCATGCCTTTCCTCCTTCCTATAGTAGGTGCTACATGATACACATCACCTCCCATTCTTCTGGGATGTGGGCATTGAGGAGATGTATGCTCCCTTTCCATAAATTAAAGCATTGAATATTCATGTTTGGGCCTCCTCTTCCCCTGCCTCTCATAACATCTCTGCCTCCCTTGCAATAGATTCAAATTAAGATTTTCCATCTGTTGAGTCAAATGGTTAATACCTTGCATCAACTGATCATGAACCACCGGGACTATTGAAGCAGCTCCTTCTGCTCTTCTCTCCCCGGGCACAGCTGGCCTTCCTTCCATCTAAGCTTCCCTTTGTTTTTTATCCAACCTGTGTAGCTTCCACTCCTTCTCTCTAACTATCCTCAAAGCCTCTTCAAAGGTTCTAGGTCTCTTCAACTCCACTTTCTCCTTCAGATCTGCATGAAGGGACTGGATGAACATGTCTTTCTTCATAAGAATAGGCGAATGCTCTGTTCCCAAATAAGTGTCCCATCATACCCACAGGTCCTTAAAATGGTCCACAAATTTGTCAAACACATTGGACAGATTATGCTTTAACTTCTAGATTTCTTGCCATAGAGCATTTGGGGATTCCCCCTGCTTATAATGCTGCACTAAGGCCCCTTTGATGTGTTCATATGTTTGACCCTCATTCAGCTGAGCTCTCCATGTCTGCAGAGCCACTGTTTGGCATCTCCCTTTAGCAACATAGACAGTAATGTCAACTTATCCTCATCTCTATCCTACCCAAAGGTAAAAGCTTCCAACTCCATCCCCACTAAAACTCCTATGTATCCTCTCTAGCATGTCCATGGAAGACCGGATATGTCACCATGGTTGCCATCTACTCTATGGAGAACTTTCAAACCTGTAAACAAAATGAAAGTGTGCTTCAAAGTCCTCCTCAGTGGGGGCACCAAAACAATGACGTGTTGGGGAGACCTGCCTCTATAGCCTATTTGAAACACACCACCACCGTGATGAGGAGGGAACTACCACCTAGCACCATAACCATCACAAACACTGAACAAAGGCACCAGTATACTCAGCTAATGTCCCTTGGTCTCTAGCTAACACATGTGGACACTTGAGGACACTCCAAGCTCCTCAAACTAACCCGGCTGACAACTCCAAACGTCCTTCCTGGTTAACTTTGACCCCTCCAATGGCCGTGATTTTCCCTTAGAACCCTTCAGCAGCATAGCTGACCAAAAATACTCTCAACTGACACAAATAGATCAGATGTTGATAGAATACATGCTTTCGAATGCTAATGCTCACTTTCTTCCAAAATGTTCACCCAACCCTCTTAAGCCCAAAAAAAAACTCAAACCCCACCAAGACTCACCTCCCTACACTCACAGCTCATAGCTAACAGCTGCTAACGGTCTTTTGACTCTGGAATACCTTCTCCTTTAATTATGCCTGTCTGCTAACTATCAGACGTGACTCAAAACTTTTCTTCAATTCTACCTGTCAAGATGACTATTAGACCTGACTCAAAACTTTCCTCTTCAACACAAAGAGACCAAAACCACTCTTGAACACCCACAACTGAACCCTATTGGGCCTCAGCTAATCCAGGCCTGACTCCCTTCTGACTTGACACAAACTTTAGCTGGCACCCAATGCTCAACCTGTCAAACTGACTTCTGACTGCTTTTGATTGTCAGCCCAGACCTCACAAGTGTTAAACAAGACTAGACCAATACTTTAACAACCTCAGCTGACCTATCTTGACACAAAGTTGACTAAGCTATCTCTTTCAGAACTTGCTGACTTAAACACAAGTTAACTAACACAGATTTGACTCAACACAAGTCAGCTCTTCACTCACAGTTGTTTCTTCTCAACAAACTCTATCAAAACAACATAACTAAAACCAAAGCATAAGTTTTCATCCATCCAACACAATCAGACCTCTCTGTATATATATATATATATATATATAAACTGAGCCAATCTCAACACCCTTGAGATCTGGGGATTGAACAAAAAAGAGAAAAGCACCTCAAAACCAAAGGACTTTCACACAATAATCCGAACAAAAACCCTGTATCGCAACTTCATAAAGAAATGAAAACCACCACCATAGCTGCAGCTATACTCTACAGACAACCACCAACAAACACTGCAGAGATTTGTTGAATAAGACTTTGAGTTGGTCCGAGTTCCAATAGATTTGCAGCCTCAGAGGTCCTAGGGACCTCACCTCCTACAAGACCCTCTCACCTTTGCAACCTCTACTGTGGGCAGACTCAAGTCTCCTCGAACAAACACCTGCGGGCGTCTTCTTCTTCAATAAAACGAATGTTTAAAGTCCTCTCTTGGGAGGTGCAGTAGCCCATAACATTTTTTGGCGCTGCTGTCGGGGAAACACCTTTGTTTCATCCATCCTCTTTGAGCTTCAACTCCCACTATGCAAGATTCATGATTGCCTTTGCATTCAAAAAGTGCATTGTCAAGAAAATATATAGATAAGGTTTGCGTGGAAGAGAAGAGTTGTGAGAAATCGTGTGTTTTTGGTGTGTGGGTGAGTACTTGGGTTATCCTAAAGGAAAACTGGACTGTTTTTTCTTTTAATTTTGATGTTTTTATCACAAAACTTGCTATCGTCAGTGAGTAGGTGTGATACTTTGTTTTCTACTTTTTCTAAAAAATCATAAAATTTTCAAAAATGAAGAGCCAATGGTTGTGCTTATAACTTGCATTACATTCCTTACTCTTAGCACAACCATTCTAGAACATTTGGATAGGTAAATTACACTACAAACTTCATTTTATTAGTGCGGAGACTAACTAAACACGTGAAAGTGCAGAAAACGGTTCACGACGTGAACCACTTCATGCTACTTCATGGCATGAACCGCCTTTCGCAATTAGCGCCATAAATTTTGGGATTACCTTGCTAAAAATAGGATACCTTATCCTGACACCTCTGCCACAACGGATCTGAAGGAATCTTATCTGTGAATTAGTAGTAGTGAGATACTTCATGACGTGAACCATTCCAGGTTTCACGGCGTGAACCATTCTAGGTTTCACAGGCGTGAACCATTCAGAACTTCACAATGTGAAACATTGCCTGTTTCACGGTGTGAACTATCCTCTACGGTTTCGTGGCGTGAACTGTCAGTTTACGGATCTAATTCACGAACTAAGAGCTGTCAAACTAAAGTTAGGGGAGTACCTTAATTGTGCAATTGGAATCTATCCGACTCACATCAAGGCAATTTAGACCAAAAAATCCAAAGTGTCTACTTAACATGTGAAAGTGCAATAACCAGTTCACGACATGAATGATTTACGCTTTGTGCTACTTAACGACATGAACCGTTTTAGGTTTCATGGCGTGAATCAGAGACTGCAGTTTCACGACCCAAAAAACTCAGTTCAGCAGAAACCTACGAAAATTTAATTGGGGTAGTGATTTAGCCTATTAAATCACATTCTCATGCGCTTCAGGCGCTTCAGGTCCTCGATAATGCATCCAATCACCCAAGATCTTCCTATTAAAAGAGTGTTGGTTCAAGACACTCGGCAACAAGCACTCAATTGAGTGTTTCAGCTCAGAGGAATCTGACCACCGTTGATACAAGTCATGAAGGGTCCATGGAAGGCTACGACTCTCTGGTTTTGGAGAGGAAGAAAAACCATCTTCCCCTACAAGATCCAGTGGAATCTTTGATATAGCTAGGGGATTTTTTGGTCTCCAACACAGCACAGAAGATGATGCGATAAGACCAAAATTACCAACCCAACCTTCGGGTTCCAAGCGGACTAACACTGTGAGGATCAGTGGAACAATCCCCAAGGTTAGCAGAGATAAGGAAAATGCCGCCAGGACATGTCAAGTCTTTTTCCCTACACCAGAGGAAATAGAAATGGACCTGAAGAGAGTTGAGGCGGGCGGAGCAACAAATGCAATTATTGAGCTTAAGAAAACAAGAGCTTGATACTCGACAAATAAGGGCGGAACAAAGGGAAATGGATAATGTAAATCCATTTCAATCATGTGGAAAGGAACCAGAAACATCTAGAAATGCCACAGACAGCATGTGGATGAGCATGACTGAAGGAGCAATGCCAACTCTAGAACCCATCAATGAAGAGTCAAGGGCGGAGGAAGGCCTTGATAAGAAAAATGAGGAGGACAATTTATGTAGGGAATCTGTAAAGGATGAGGATAGCCTTTATACAAGGGAAGACATAAAACAAATGATCGATGATCCCACATTCTTGTAGGGCATGGAGCTCTTAATTCAACAAAGGCGCGGGCTGACCATGAGGAGTTAGCCGGACCTAGCCTTAGGCCCAAATTGCCTAGAAGAACAAATGAAGAAAGAGGACGAGGTCTAGGTAGGGGGGGAGTAGCTCCTCAAAGACCAATTACAGATCCAAATGAAGATCTTAATGCGGTCACAAAAGGACTGATCTACTGAATATGGCCATGGAAATGGGCTGAGGAATGGTTAGGGAGCTAGGCACCGCTCTAGAATCCAGACCATCCTAGATGAAGCCACATATCATTTCCAAGATGGTACAAAAGTTCTCGGGAGAGATGGGGACACGATCCAACATATTGAGATCTTTGAGATCACCTGCGAAACCTGTGGGCTAGTGAGTGATGTGACCATGATCCATGCTTTCTCGTCGCTAACCCTAGAAGGAAAGGCTCATTAATGGTATCGAACCCTAAAGCCAGAGGATAAAGTCAATTTCATCAGGCTTAAGAATGTGTTCATACCAAGATTTGCTCGAAGTGGTGATAGATGGAGTCTTGTGGCTCAACTCCATAATATTAAGCAAAAAGAAAATGAGTCCATGCGAAATTATTATCTCGACTCAAGCACTTGAATTCAAGATGCAAGTTACGGTAGAGGCTAACCGATCAGTTATTGTCGTGCTTCCAGAGAGGAGTCCGAGATTATAAAATGCATGATTATCTTGTATTAGCCCGACCGGCTACCTTAGATACATGGTATAAACTAGCAATAGAATATGAAGACAATATGCTTGAATTGCCACAACTTGAAGATGCCAAGGCAGCTTCAGCAGCATCAACATCGCGAGTCTCGAGTCACCAGAACACAAAAGCCCAGAGAAAGAAAGTTGGGAATATGACTGTGGATGAGCTCAGTAATGCCATACTAGATAAATCAAAAGTCAAGGATGGGAGAGAAGCATCAGGGTTGCTCATCTCTACTCCCGGAGAGATCTTGTTTGGTGTTTCCTTTGCAGAATGAATCATACCACTACCGAATGCCCTCAATTAAGAGTAAGGCAGTTACTCTATTGTGCTCATTGTGTGAGATTAGGGAACCATGAAACTTTCATGTGCAGGCATCCGAGACTCTAGCCTGTAGCACAAGTGCCGACACCCAGAGTGCCACTAGCTTTACTAGCACCATGACACTTTCATGTGCAGGCATCCGAGACTCTAGCCTATAGCACAAGTGCCGACACCCAGAGTGCCACTAGCTTTACTAGCACCACTAGTGCAAACCACTGCAGCTGCAAGGCAGCCAAACCCATCCTACTTACCAAGAGGGATGTTCCGAATACAAGATACGTCGTCTTTGCCGCCACCTGTTCTACTGCCACAACCTCCACAGGCTAAAATCAACCAAGTATTGATTGAGGAACCCTTGGACGAGGGAAAAGTCATGCGTGAGGTAGAACCCAATAATGATTACTATGAGGAGGCCACGGAGATTACGCCGGAGTTTTATGTCTTATAGAATATCACACCAGTGCCAATGTTCCAAACCACGATACAATGGAAAGGTAAAGACATAAACTCAACTATGCGAAGGGGGCCACTACAATGTTTTGCTTGTGGTGGACCTCATATAGCAGACTGTCCTAATAAGAATGTGGTTCATGCGCATCAAGCTCAACCAATGGCAGCACAGCCTAATGACATGCCAACACTTACTTGTGTTAAGTGTGGGGTTGATCATTTGATGAAAGACTGTCCATATCGCGCCAGTGGTTTTGCCTCCACTTCTAACCATGCTACTATCAGGACGTTAAGTGTGCAACATGGGAATATCATGCCACTAAATGTCATGACACGAGCACAAGCAAAACAAGGGGATAAATGGAAAAACATAGCAGGTGTTACAACCTCTAAAACTAGGAGAAGGAGAAGAGTGAAAAAGGTGGGTAAGGGCGACATCATAGTTACAATCCAAGATGGATCCGAAGAAGATACCATTAACACCAAATCCACCCACTCAAATGAAGGAAGCGACCAACAATGAAACCGGATGGGCATACCCAAGAAACACAAAAAGAGAGACCAGCAACTCTTAAGGAGATTGGTGAATATCCAAACGCTGAAGAAGAGATAAGAAAGCTTGAACAAGCCAAGGCCTTGGTTGAGGAGTGTCAATGAATGCACGAAGCCAAATTAAGAGCTAGCAGGGTCAAGGATACAATGTATCCAAGACATGAGCTGATAAAGAAATGGAAATTGAATGTGCCTACTCCAATTCTAGAAGAGTCAGAGGGAGGGACTCACAGTGACCTCATGGCAAGAATGTTTGAGGAAGCAGAGCAAGACTTGTCCATTCTTTCATTCCCTAGGGATGAATATGAGACAAACACATGGAAGGAACCCTCATTTTCCAGGGAGCCAAGAGACATAGGCAGTCTCATAGCCATACTGCCCACCACCGTCCAAATGCCATTGAGACCATTGTTATGCAATACATTGGCATTGTGGGTAGATATAAAGGATTGGGTAGAGGGAAGATTAAATCCAATGTCCATTGCAGAGGAGACCCAGTCACCTCTAGCAGAGAAATACCTAAAGCCTGTAGAGGTGAGAAGCCCCAGATTTGTCAAAATACATGTCAATCAACTAGGCCGGTATTATGAGAGCGATGACACAAATGCCACAATCCCAATTCATCATAACGAGTATCAAGCATTGGCTATCTTGGATGGCAGAGTGGGGGTGAGCATCATTGCAAAATGCTGTTAGGAGAACTAGGGTA
The DNA here is from genome assembly GCF_041138505.1 of Cibotium barometz. Taxonomy (NCBI): domain Eukaryota; kingdom Viridiplantae; phylum Streptophyta; class Polypodiopsida; order Cyatheales; family Cibotiaceae; genus Cibotium; species Cibotium barometz. The sequence goes on along the minus strand of NC_141097.1, from coordinate 39,813,359 downwards.
AACCTGACTTGGAAACAGCGGATTTAATTGTTAAAATGGCAGACCAAACATCTTCAAGACCTATGGAGCTATTAAAAAATGTAAGACAAGCTCTTTTCATTCCGCTACCATTATACATACGTTGTAATGGACTTTCTGCACCACCAATCGGATTCGTACGATATCATCTTGGGGGGCAGACCTTTCATGAGGGCACCTTTCATGAGGGCATCCAAATTGGTGCATGATTGGGCATAAGATTACGTGTATGTTCGAAAGGATTCGCAAACTCTAAAGATTAATCTACAAACGTGGAAGGGACACCCAGTGGAAGGACAATTGTTTGGATACAATTCCGTCACCAATGAACGAACTGTGTCCCTACAAGTCTGCCAACCAATCGTAGACAATTCACGAGAAGAGGAAGAGGCTGCAATGTATGCGTCGCTTCCACCTCCAGATTTCGTGAAAACTGGATGCATGTGCTTGTCACTATAGATGTGTTGCAGCCTAGAGGAACCCAATATGCATGGTAAACGTGCAACCAAGAGAAGAGGATACGGAGGATGAGGCCTCCAACACGAAAGGGTCTGGATCTCAAGGCCACACCAGTACCCCAACGCCTCAAAAAATGGCAAAAACAGAAAAGGTATATCGCTCGACAAAATGTCCTGTTACGAAGTAAACCCACGGATGCCCAGTGGCTAAGATATCACAAAGCCACTAAGGTGCACAAGGAGTTTTCTAAGAATTGGGGTGAAGAGTTGAATAAGATATCCTTGTTGGAAGGAAAACCAGAGAAGGAAATTATACCTTAAGAGTCAGAAACACCTAAACTCACGAAATCAGGACGTCGAAAACAAAACAAGGCTCCGGTTGAAGCTGTTCGTGAGGCTAAGAAGACGATGGCTCATGCAAAAAAAAGAGGATGAAGATAAACCAGACCTACTCTCAGTGCCGAACCAGTTCAAAACATACACAATTGATGAACGAAAGTGGTCCAATTGACGGCAAAAAGAGTAAAGGAAGATGGTCTATCCACGTCTTACGATGGTTCAACCGAAGTTAAGGAAATTGATATTGCAAAGCAAGGGGAGGAACCCAAACTTGTCTATATTGCTAAAGGACTTAACTGTGGCTGAGGAAGAAGAACTCATAGCTCTCCTCAAGGAATTCAAGGATTGCTTTGCCTCGGAAATACACACATAGATGAAGGGTGTACCACCGAAAGTGGTACAACGCAAACTTGTCTATATTGCTAAGGACTTAACTGTAGCTGAGGAAGAAGAACTCATAGCTCTCCTCAAGGAATTCAAGGATTGCTTTGCCTTGGAAATACACATAGATGAAGGGTGTACCACCGAAAGTGGTACAACGCACGATTCTGATCATGGAAGGATCAAGACCATCCAGGCAGAAGTTGTACCAGATGAATCCGAAATATGCAGCGAGCGATTGTAAAGAGAAAATTGACAAACTCATCGCTGCGGACTTCATCTATGAGATCGAGCACACATATTGGCTCTCACTAATCGTGATTGTGCCGAAGAAGAATGGAAAATTGAGGGCCTATGTTTATCTCAAAAAGATCAATGCAGCCACCAGGAAGAACAACCACTACCCAACTGCCATATACCGAACATGTGTTGGAATGGGTAGTAGGGTGAAGAAGCTTACAGTTTCTTAGATGGGTTTTTAGGCTATAATCAAGTGTCCATAGCCACCAGAAGGCTAGCACAAAACAACCCTGAATACGATGTGGGGAACATATGCTTATAAGGTTATGCCTTTTGGCCTCACCAATGCCCCAACAACCTTCCAACAGTTGATGTGCACAGCCTTCAAGGACTTTACAAAAGTGGCTGGAGGTTTTCATTGATGATTTGTGTGCACACTCACACTGGATTGAACATTTGACTTGCTTGCAAAAGGTGTTTAAGCAATGTCGATTATATCGTATATCCTTGAACCCTTTGAAATGCCAATTCTGGATCAAACATGGTGTAATCTTAAGGCACATTGTCTAAAAATGGTATTTCCACAAATGAGAGTAAAGTAAAACTAATCTTGGAATTACCCCCACCCACCAACTACTACAAAGGTGTATAGAGGCTTATGGACCACGTTGGGTATTACTGTCGCTTCATCATATTCTATGCTAAAATTACCAGACCATTGTATAGACTACTCATTGTCTTTGAATGGACTGAGGAATTCCAAGAAGCATACGATAAGTTGAAGAAAACACTGGCTAGTGCACCTATCCCGAGACCACTTAACTGGGATCTTATATTCCACGTGCACATCGATGCATCAAACTTCGCAATAGGTTGTGTATTAGCACAGCCTAGAGAATTCAAATTGGATTACCCAATTTGCTTTGCTAGTCTCGTCAACTAAATGATATAGAGATAAATTACACCACCACGAAGCGTGAAGGGTTGGCCATGGTCTATGGTGTAAAGAAATATTGACATTACTTACTGGCCAACAAATTTGTATTCTCTGTGGACCATTAGGTCCTATCATATTTGGTGAACAAACCTTGCATCACAGGGAGAATCACACGCTGGTTACTTTTATTCTTGGAATTTGACTTTACGGTCACAGTAAGAAAAGGGACACAACATGTGTTGGTTGGCCACATGTCTAGAATTCCAAATGGAGAATCTGCAACAACTGGTATTGATGATGACCTTTCGGATGCTTACTTGTTCAAACTAGACATGGTGCCTGAGTAAAGTGAGGAAATATTTGACTATCTAGCTCATGGTTTTCTGCAAGAACGACCCTTAAACAAGGACAAAATGTGTCGGCTTCTTAAGCTGGCCGTGCCTTATCAATTGATTGCTGGAGACTTATATAAGCTAGGTAAGGATTATCTCCTTAGAAAATGTGTGCGAGAAGATGAATTTATCATAATACTAGAGGAAGCACACTTAGGAATAGTCGGGGGACACTATGCTTCTGGAGAAGTTACAACTCGTAAAGTGCTTCAAGCAGGACTATGGTGGCCTACATTATTTGGGGACACCATAGAGTTTGTGAAAAGATGCGAGGAGTGTCAAAGATTTGCTATTCCACAACAAAGAGACGAGATGCCACTCATCCTTGTGATTGTAAGACAACCCTTTGAGAAGTGGGGAATTGACTTTGTTGGATCCATTAGTCTAGCAACGCATCTGTCTCAAGCTCGATATGAAATCGTGGCCACATATTATTTCACAAAGTGGGCAGAGGCAAGAGCCTCTAAGCGAGCTGATGCACGCACCACGACCAAGTTCTTATGCGAATATATCATTTCGAGATTTGGTTGCCTGCTTGAACTAGTCAGTGTGACCGGGGTTCGCATTTCATTAATGAGGTGATAGAACACTTACTTGCCGGATTCCTTGTAGTCCATCGAAAGTCATCACCTTATTATCCACAAGCAAATGGCCAAGCAGAGAGCACAAATAAGATTCTATGTGCTATATTACTAAAACATTAGAAGAAAAAGAAACTTAAATACAAAGAGTTAGGACCTTTTAGAGTGTCCGAAATCACCCCCCAAGGGTCGGTCCAAGTTGAAACCATCGAGGGAGTGCAAATGGAAGGATACATCAATGGGAGCAAACTCAAAAAGTATTACTACGAACCATTCACCCAAGAGATGCTCACACAAGCGCATGTACTAAAACAAAAGAAAGCGCAGGCCAAAGAAAAAATCAAACAAGCTCAAGAAGAAGCCGCCAAGGCAAGGGAAGCCAAGGCCAAACTAAGACTCCAGGTGAGAATATTGCATGTGAACATGTCTTTACTCACACTTCTTGATGAGGATGACCTGGACATTGAGCCAGCATGTCTCGGTATAAAAGTCTCTACGAAAGAGTCATGCAAAGAGCATTGCATTAATTGATATAGGATCAAGTCATAACCTAATCTCTTATGAAACATGGGTAACTCTAGACAAACCTCACCTGGAAGCCACAAATGCACAAGTCCAAAGTGTGCATTTATCAACTACAAAAGCCATGGGATTTTTGAACGTTAATATTTTTATAAGAAATAATCCCTTGGTGGGAAAGGTGTTTGTCATGCCTGCAAGATCCATGGACGAAGAGATGATCCTTGGACGATCCTAGATCTATGCCAGTAATCGTCATATCCAATGGGAGAAAAGAGCAGCACAACTGAATGATAGAAAGGATACCATTATTGTGCCATTATGGAGCTCCTTAAACAAAGGAAAATAGGTAATGATAGGTGACATGGAACCACCAACACCACAGAAAGCAGCAGTCATACCAGAGGAGGCTTCCGCATCACAACCTCACCCCCATACGAGAAAATCGTAGGAAACAACAACAAAAGTATCCAGTATATCAACAATGGGTTCCCAAAGCCCAATCTCAAGCACAAGGATACTGTGATATAAACAATGTCTCATGGGGATTAAAGCTAAAAGGTCAGATTACAAGCATGGTACCAAGAAAGCTAACCAAAGACAAAAAGAATTATTCCAATCAGAACTGCCATCCTCAAGGTATTCAAAACAATGGGTTCAAAATCATTTACTAGATGTACAAGGTTATTATCAAGGTAATACAACAATATGGGTACCCAAGTTCAACCCAAGATCCAATACTGCATGTATCTTAAGGAGGAATGGAAAGGATCATAAACAAAAGCAAGACCAATTATCCATGTAAATAAAGTGATAGGACAGTATAAAAATTGGTCTAGAGAGAGAGAAGCTTGTTCAACCAAGTAAACAAAGAAGTGCGACATTACAAATGTCACACTAAGGAGAACAAGCTAAACGAAGTTACGAAGAAGGGAAAGGAAGGCATGCACTCAAATGCACAAGAAACAAAACAGGTTCCACAGGATTCAATGGATGCACTCTTCAATTAGATGGAGGGCAAAACCGAAAGCTCCCACTCTGAACTGAAGTGCTTGAAACAACAAATTCCAAAGTACCACATTGGTTTCTATGGCAATAAAACACAAAAGATTGCAAGAGGTATACACCCCTAGTAAATGGGTACGAGGTAAAAAAATATGAATTTTATGCCATGAAACATGTTCATTTGTTTCATGTGTATTGAATTCTTCTCTGAATGCATAACTTGTGGCTTTGGGTGTTTGAGTATATAGGCAACCGTAAGGTATCAAAAACTTGCACACATTAAGGATTAGATAGTTTCATGTCGTGAACCAGTCCAAAAAGTTTCACGTCGTGAACAATCTTAGCGCTTCACGCCGTGAAACATTTCAAAATGGTTCACATCGTGAACCGACCTACCGCTTCACGCTGTGAAACGATCACAAATCGTGCATTGACATGTGGGTTGCACATTTAAGTTAGCCGCCAAGATCAATGGCTAGAACATAAAAAGCTTCTTCTTTCCTTTTTTGTGCATTTACCTTCGTCGTGCTCGCCTACTCTTCATTCTTCGCTTGCATTCGTGATCGTCGCCAACAGTATTGCGCTCAAGAGGTCTGATATTTCTTGCAATCTTTGCTCCCAAGTAGGAGCTTGTCCCCTAACTTGGATTGTTTAATTTCTTTTCTTTTCTTGTCCCCTTACATAAAACAATCGAATGCATTATTCTTCCACTAGTCTGCATAATAAATCGTTTTGTTTGTGAGTCGCCATAACCTGCTCACTCTGATTTACACTCAAAAACATCATATATCAGCAATTCACGGATTCATCACCTGAACTTTCACGTCTTAAATCCTGAACATGAACTTTCACACGTTAAGAACTTTTATGCGTTAAGAACTTTCACGTCTTAGAACTTTCACATCTTAACCCCCAACCCTGAACTTTCACGCGTTAGAACTTTCACGTCTTAGAACTTTCATGTCTGAAGTCCCGAACCTGAACTTTCATGACTTAAGCTCTCACATGTTAACACTGCTTCCCGACCAGCACTCATACATTTGTTATTGCTCACCCCACTAACATACTTCTCATCAAGCACACCCACACACACATACTTCTCACCAAGCACTCATACATTTGTTATTGCTCACCCCACTAACATACTTCTCATCAAGCACACCCACACACACACACATTTTTTTTTAACAAAAAAGAGAAAAAGAAAAAGAGAAGAAGGGGAGGACCATGAGCTCCTACCAGTCATTATGACTGACGCTCTTCCAATGTTACATATGGCTTCCTCCATTACACCAAAACCTGAAGTCGAAGAGACTCCGACCGTGACCCAAACCAATACCAGAGGGTCACCTGTGGAATGAAGGAAGAGAGAACCTCGTGACACCAAGCTCACTTATCTGGGCCCATATGCACAAAGTTTCAAGGGTTCTATTATCAGCAAGGACATCTAGATGCTATATGGGAAAATCATGCTCCAGTACCATACCCCTGAATGTTTACAAATATTGGAAGATAGAGAGGTCAAGGATAAGCTGGAGGAAGTGGGACTTGGCAAAATGGCCGAAAGCCTCCCCCGCACCATCAACACCAATTTATGTGCGGAGTAGCTCAAGTCATATGACAAAGCCACCAAGCGGGGAACGGTAACAAAGGTAGATGGCACAACAGAACATGTCCTGCTCTTAGAAGAACTAATACACGAGGCTCTGCAACTGCCACTACCAATGCAGACACATATTCACAATATTGAGAAGCTGACCATGGACGATATGCTCAAAATGGTTTCCTACAACTCCAATGGATAAAGTAACTGAGAAAGTGTGCATAGCAATGTTAATGATGACATAGGTAAAGCCAATTAACATATATAATAGGATCCCTCTCAATCGTGTAGCTAAAGTACATAAAGAAAAAGAGTAGGACTGGGCATGGTATATCCATGAAGAGATGGAAAACTACCTAAAGTCACACCAATTAAAGGTGAGCAATCCCTACTTACTAACCAAGGTACTCAGTCATGCAGTTGACCTTCCAATTCACGAAAGCATGCCAGAAGCACAGGTACAACAAGCTGCAATGCCTCTAGAGCTGCCAACCATCACTCCTAAAGAGCTGCAGGAAGGACAAGCCCTCTCAAAAGAAACAAAGGAGATAATGCAAGAGTTGAAGAAGGGGAAGCGGAAAAAGAAGGACAAAAAGATGAGGGGCATAATACTAGCAGTTGTTGAGGAATCACAGCGCTTGGAAGCAGAACTAGCCAAGGATATTGCATCATATCAACACGTGCTGGAGCAACAAGAGGCAAGGGGAATAACCCTTTCTAATATACCAGTAAGCATAGCTTCAAAATTGCCTCTTCAAACACCCCCTCCAAGCCCAGCACATATGGCATTCAAGAACCTCTCCCCACTTCGCGATGCTGTTCTTTCAAATCCGACAACTTCAACGGAGATTGGTGTAGAGAAGGTCCCAAAAGAAGTTGTGCCAGAGAAAGCTGTTAACAAAAGGAATGAAGAAGCTACATCTGTACATCCAGAGACTACAAAGGAAGGCCAAGAAGCTGAGAAAAGAAAGAGAGCAGAAGAACCTGCAAGCCCAAACAAGCGACGACGACTTGAAGATGAAGGCCCAATTGGTGACACTTCTTTTTTACATAACTTAGAGCCAGATTGCTTCTTGCAGGAGACAATGGAAGGCCTAGACAGCTTAGTGCCATTCCGTGAAACATAAGGCACGGCCTCCACAAGCGCGTCTATCTGAGAGAGAGAGAGAGAGAGAGTTAAAGCCTTGGCCACCACCAGTGCAAAGACAAGGTTGGTGCCCTTGGCAGCCACCAACGAAGCGAGAGAACAATCAGGTAGCCACCAACGAAGGAAGAGGAAAGAGGCAGTTCGGTGACTCGGACAGCCTTCAGCAATGGCAAGGGTGCAGCTCAATGTTCGATCTACTACCATACCCACCTGCCTTGTCTCCATTGCCAGAACCACAAACATACCCTACCTTCACCATGGCTCTCCACTGTTGGGAACATGCTTGAAGCTCTGCAATTCTACTTAGTTTCTCATTTGGCTACCCCTCCTCCAGGGCTCCTTCTCCGCGACCTGTACACATGCCAACAATCAGTAAGTGGTTCAAGAAGTAACATTTGACATGCCTGCCCGATGACATTGCACGTACATGTAATATAGACATGGACAACTGTGGCTAAAGGTTCATGTTCTCCTCCCTTATCTCAGTGGAGTCTCTCTCCGCCTGTTCCAAGTCCTTTCTCAATGGATGATTATGTGTGTGACATTGCACAAGTTCATCTAACAAATTAACCCAAGACATGCAATGAAATAGAGTTTTACGCTTGCCACACTTTTTAGGAAAATGCATGTGTGAACGTCCATTTGTGTGCATGCAGGCTTGTGTCAGAACGCTGGGGTGTGTGTGACAACGAGATAAACCGCTCTGTTTTCTTTTATGGTGTTAATTTGTACATGCAATCACTCGTGGTTTATATGCTTGCCCCTTCTCTTTATGAATGAAAAGGAGCATGGGTGTGTGTAATTAGGGAATCTGGTATTTCTTTACGTTCACTGTTATTCCACGCTCACCTCAAGCTCATGCCACATTGATGTACTTCTCCAGCTTGTTGTCATGATGGCGTGTGCGTGTTCTCTTAGGGCTAATGTACTTCTGTAATCTTTCCGAATGTCATCATCGTCAGCACACTTCTAGCCCTTCGATTTGTGTGTAAGAGGGCATTGTGCAAATGAAAGGAAAGCTTGGCAAGCGAGAGCACCTAGATGCATGTCCACATTGCGCTATCTTCGAGCATGTGCACAATGGTTTACTAACGCCATATTCTTGAGGCTAGTGTGGTGGTGAAGCTTTTGCAGGATTAGAAAGAAGCCGGCTTCCCCATCCTCTTCCCCGATGCAAACTATCCGCTCATTCCTACCTCTAGCCACAACCCCAAAGAGCCCAAAGGCCGCACCACCTTGGGCATGAAGCTATTAGTGCATAAATGCTTTCATTCGGCTGCTACCGACGTTCCGACAAGTAATGATCAATGCAACGAGGACGTCCGCATCTTCTCGGCAACCGGTAAGGGCCGAGGTAACCACTTCACCCTCCTTTTCTTGCTTATTTTGGCTCCCCAACAAGTTAGTAGAGCTCTCCCTCATGGATGGTAGAGCTAGTACAGTTGGGATTGTTTGCAGATACATCGTGCGTATGGCACAATTGCCAAACTACCCACACATCTCACAAAAAATCCCGCTAAGACCAAACCCATAAGTGCTTTCACTTACAACCAAACCCTAGCAAGTTTTCAGTGTGCATTCAACCTCATGGTCTCACCCACACCTTATCAAAAGGCACTTCGTACACACCAGCTCCCATTCTTGCACGCAACATCCATGCCCCTTGCCAACACTTTGCATGGATATCTTTGATTCTATTGTCTTGACTTATTCATTGAGTCTTGTTCTTGCTTAGTCTAGCCTTCTTTCCATCCATGAAGCACAATTCTAGTGTCTGCATACTCACAAGGGTTCCCCCGTGCCCGACACGTTGGGACTTTGTGAAGATGCCACCACCACAGAATCCTCCATGTTGTCCAATCATAGGGGCATAGGTCCCTAGAGCCGTCGGAGCCATGCACCCAATCGGCGCTCTTCACAAAATGCAATGCTTCACCCAATCACGCTCCACATCTCCCTCCATAGCACCACACTTGGCCTCCATCCATGTTACTCAAGCAACGGCTCAAAAAGTGCCCAAATCCATTTGACCATGTCTAAGTTCGCGGCTTACCCATGTTCCTACCAGATTGAGTGTCCTAAATTCTTCCATTCGCATGGAAATCCCAATCTCATTCCCACTTGCCTTATCGGCCAGCCTCATTACACATCCACTATCAATTTCCTATCTCAAACCATGTGTAAAAGTCGAAGAAAGCAGAATGAAAACTGTCCAAAAAAGCAGTGTGTTGGCTACGGATTGGTTCCGAACTACCCACTTAATCTCGACCACTAACTACATGACATATCTTGGACCATCCACTTCCCAACGGCAACTTAACCACCAACTTGGGTGATGCAACGACGCGATCACCATTAGGAAGGGGACTATGTTAACTACTCTATTAGTTAACATGGTTTCGCCCGCGTGACCTGCCGTTAGGCGCTTTGCCATCTTACCCACACGAACAGACGCTTATATGTTGTAAGATGACGCTGGAACATATAAAACAACCTTACCATGTGCTTAATGTCAAATAGGAAAAGTCTACGGACCTGGTGTACATAGTTACTTAAGGTTAATTATAGAGGCCAAACCATTTTAAGGTTGGCCGGCCTAGTGTGAAAACTAGTCATTTGTATATAAGTCATTTTTGACAATAAGCAAGAGACAATCATTTCCTTGCGATAGTTTTACTTGTGAGCTCTCCTTCCCTCTTCTTGCTTGTATGCTTTTGAATCTTGCTTGCTTGATGAATGCTTTCTAAATAGGTTTGATTGTAGGTCTTCTTCTTGCTTGATGGATGCTTTCTAAATAGGTTTGACTGTAGGTTTTCTTCTTGCATCAGACTCCTCTTCTTCTTTTGCCTATGTGAGAGAACCATTGCAAAGACAGACCTCTTCTTGCCTCCATCTAGGCATCTAGAGCTCTCCCTTCACCCCTTTGGCAAGGAGCATTCCGGTGTGACAATAGAGTGAGGATGCAGTGGACGAGCTAGCGCATCCACACGGGAAGTTGTAGATTGCGGCTCTTAAGCAAGACCCAATGACACATGCTTGTGCAAGGCTAAAGTAAGCTCTTGACTAGAACAAAAGCAATTTAAAAAAGAGATTCCCTAACACTGTTTCCGAGGATGTAAACGTTCCTTCGGAAAGGATGTATTACATATCCTATATTGACGAGAATCTCCTAGGAGCCAGGATGTAATTGCAATTTTAGAGAGATTGATAAGCATTTGGGGTGGCCAATGTGAAGATGAAAGGCTTTCGAGAGTGCTCAAAGCCATCAATTAAACGTTGAAATATGAGAAGCCCAAAGAGGGATTTTGGCCTTGAGAGTAATTTGTTGCCACATTGCAAGTGCTGGGCAAGGGGGTGTATGGCCGAGCACGTGAAGGAAGCCATGATTCAAGGAATACCAATTGGAGTTTCAAGAGCGTCGTGCAACCTAGACTATGGTTGGGTGGACAAGCTGAAGCAAGCCCTATGTAGAGCTTAGGGTTTTTTCCCCCTTTGTGTTCCTTCGGTGTGATCTTGCTAATTACTGAAATCAGGGTGGCGGATCATCATACCTGGTTGAGATGTTTGGCATTGCCTCAGCTTGACAGAGAGAAAGAGAGAGGGTCAATAAAAGATAAATGCCTCATTGCACAACATGTGGCCAGCATAAAATATATGGCTTCATCAATCCACTATATGAAAAAACACTCAAGTTTTACTCTCTCTTTTTACTGCACGCAGAGGGACTCAACCTTTCCTAGATTTTAGCAGATTGTTTTGCACGAAACATCTCCCATTCTTGCAATACTGCAGCTTGCAGCGCTCGATGCTGGATTTCTTCTGCTGAGAATGTTGTTAGTGTTGACGGCTCCTTGGGCTTTTCTTCAGGAATCAGGCTGTCATCATCCTTGGGTGGCGGAGGGGGTGGCCGAGCAGCAGCTGCTGCCTTAAAAGCTGCTATCTGTTCCATTGATCTTTTTAGTTTTTCAACTGCTGCTGCCTGCACGTCTTCTTCAGTGATATATGCTATAGCTCCATCTGTGAGATCATCCAGCCATTGCTGCACATCTGCTGTAATTTCATCAAGTATTGATGCAGATGATGCACGGAGAACAAATTTGCATACCATGGTGGTTGTTTCATCCCCAAAGTCAACATTCCTGCTCATCTCACTCGCCCCAAAGATGACCATGCCCAAAAAGTCACCATGCCATGTCTTTGCAGCATAGCATATCTGAGAAGACAAACACCATTTAGATGTTACCAACAAAAAAAGAAATAATGCCACAAAGGATAACCTAGTTTAGCACCAAAGTTTTGAAGTATGCCATTTACCCAGACTCTAGCACATCCACCTTAGCATACTATCAATAATCGTTACATGAAGGATAATATTCAAACAACACGAAAGGGACAAACCAACGGCAAAGCTCAACCACACCAACAGCTGTATCACTACCACAGAAAAAAAACATGTTACTCAATCAAGCTGAGACATAATTTACAGAACTTGCTTGCACAAATTAAAATACAGCACCCTGACATTACATTGACCCACTATGGGCCCTTGTGATGGAGAAATGAAGTCTTCTTCCCCTCAATCCCCCAAGAAAAGATCCTTCAGTTAGTAGAAAACAAGTGCCCATGCGCTGGTGAACTACAACCCTCTCTAGGTACAATGTACAGTGCGGTGAAAATAAGGGTAAGGTCCCTCCATCGCTGGCCGCTCTTGGAGAAAGGCTACATAAGAAAGGAAGGGGGGGCCTATTGTGCTTTGGGGCAATCCCAAACGCAGTGTCACTGCAACTCTGGGGTGGCTGCATTGCACGCACTGTGCTGGCCGTCCTCCAATGGCCAACCAAGTGCCGACAGCAAGGCTGTGGTGGGCTATCACCAGGAGGAGAGGAAGGTATTCCTTCCTAAGACCAGGAAAGTAAACTGTCACGAGAAAGCCTGAGATGCCAAATAGAGGAATGGACAATGGGTCGAAGCCATGTTGCCACCTCACGAAGGAGGAATGGGCTGTATGCAGTGCGATGGGGCTCAGCTGCATGACTCTGTCCGATGCTGCAGGTGAATGAAACTCAACCTGGTAGTATCCATGCCCCAAACGATGATCTTTCAAGGCTTGCTTGCAAAAGGTCCCTAAGTTGCCCACATGCCGGGCAGCTACCCACAATCTTGCAGACCAAGGTTAGGCCTCCAAGGATGCAACTATCGAGGGCTTTTTTCACTTTGTGCATTGACTATAGACCTCATTTTTTACTTGCGACCGTTTTCCGTAAAAAAAATCTTAACATTGAGAATTTGGGCGAAACACCGTTTCAATTGAGGGGTTTCGAGGCGTTTCATCACGACGAAACCTGTTTTTATGTTACTTTGCTGTCGACGCAAGGAGCTAGAGGTCCACTGAGGGACAATGGCCTCGGTCGGGAATGACAGAGCAACCACCAAAGAGTCCTAGAAGTTCGAAGACCAGAAGTTGCCGACACTTACCAAGAGAAAGAACACCCGAAAGTAAGAACACCTGAGGGAAGGGTAGTTGATTCCTAAACAATAAAATTTCCAGAGTCAACGTTATGTGACTTATGATATATCTGTTTTTTGAATCAACATTAAGTACCACCAACCATGCATGACCAAGTGTAAAGAAATGATATTCTTTACATATAAGCCTATTAAAAACATACTGGGCATCGTAGATTAAAGAAAAAGTAGTGCGTAGCCTTATCTTATTGGTGTTCTGTCAATCCTTGTGAATGAGAGATTGGGGCATAATTAGCTAAGGATAGATTTCCATATGCCTATATCAATCAGCATCACATGCTAAACTGTTGGTGCAATCATAAAAGATTACGAGATCATTACCACAAAAAAACCATAAAAGATTATGAGATCAAAGGGGATTATGGAAAGGGGGCCAGAACAGGAGAGGGAAGCGGGTAGGAGGTTGGCAAAGGCAGGGCAGGCTGCACTAAGGCGTAGGCCACGAGCAATGAGGCGGGGGCTTGCGGACAAAAGAAGAGAGGGCAGTGACACAGGGCAACACCGGCAACGCGAGGCAAAGGGCAAAGGTGGAGGGTAGCTAGGCTAGCGATGGCGAGGTCAGGCGCGCATTCGAGGGGAGCTCCAGTCCGCCCCAATGATCTCCTATTATAAACAATGTCATTTCTTTGAGTGAGACCTTAATACCGCCATGTTCACACCCTAATCCGTGTCCTTGGCTCCTACAGCTAGCTTCACTGACAGTCTTAGCTTCACTGATTGTCAACAAGCCACTCGGTAACCTTGGCCTAGGCATCCTAGATTATGACAATCACCATAAGACTGCCTAACTCGGTATCCCGTCCTAGGTAACGGGTTACGTCAACACTCAACAAGATTGCCTGCCACCTGCCACACAATGGCTGTCCAGATAACACCAAGGGTTCATGGTAAAGCCTAGTGTGATCTCTTCACTGTTTAAAAACAACTATCCACTGATGTGGAAATTTGAAAAGTAAAAGCATGCAATAAATTAGATTCCATCAAGGTTCCCCAAAGACCTCGAAATATTAAAAATTATTAATTAGGGGTTGTACAAAAAAGTAACAAGCGTCACAACTTAGCGTCTCTAAAGTCCATAATATTGAGCCATTCCTCGACCCACCAATGTGTGTGCGAATTCAAACTTGAATCCCACTTAGCTAAAGCCTCCTAACACCACTTGATGACCCCATGGTCATCAATTGGCGAAGGCATGGAGCACCCATAAAGCTTAGTCCCGACGCTATCTTTCCCTCCAAGGATCCTGGATAACATGCTTCTATTTATTCTTCCAGTCTTAGTACTAGTGAGGAGTAAAATCTTGACCATCCCAGTGGCTTGACTTGCTCAAAGTCAACGCCAATGGACTCCACGTCGTTACTGTCAGATCACTTCACAGAAACTACCCACTAACTCAATATAGTTCCAGTGCACATGAAACATGGATACTCAACTTGGAGAAAAGCACTAGCAGAAAGGTGACGGGTTACAGATTTAAAAGAAGTGAAAGGTAAGGAGAAAAGCCTTTAGCATGGTTGAGAGGGATGAAGTGAAGTTTGCAGCTTTTGGAGATCAAGAGGTTCAAGATGGCATACAGAGATCTTGCACAAGTTGTATGTATGAGCAAATAAGAAGAAGAGGCTGAATTTTTAGGGGAATGAGATTAAAAAAGTATTGGCATATATGCTATGAGTAGTGTCACATGTGAACATGGGCTAGCCAAGGGTTCTTTTCTCCCTTTGGATTTTTCCCCTTCGATATCTGGTGTGAAAGGTCACCACCACTTTTATTGTATTTTGATATTATGGAGTTGACTCTCCAACTCCACTCATTCCAATGCAATCTTCTTTTGCATCACTCATTCTCTTCACTCTATGTGTGTGCTTCCCTATGTGTGTGGTGCTATGTCAAAACCCTAGTTCAACCGCAAGATCTCCCTGGCTTGCACTAGCAGTGGTATGAGAACTGCTTCCCCTTGGCGACGACAACCCGTCTCCAAACGCTGGTAGGTTCCTTCCAGCGCGGCCAGCTCCGTCAACTGCACCTTCGATCCACTATTCCGGCAGTTTATCCAGTGGCCATATGATGGTGGCCCAACCTCATGTATCATGAGGCGCGTTGAGCATTGGACTTGCCAAGCCCCTTGGAGATTGGCTTGCACACAAGCAGTTACCCCCAGAGGTTCACGAGAGAGACCTGGCAAGGATTCAAGGTAGAGACAAGCTCAACATTGACATCAACTCTACTATTCCTCAGGAGTGAATGACAGCTATCCATTACCCTACTCCCCCACTGTGGCTATGATATTCTATTGGCAGTCCATGGAGTAGATGAGGGCTGTGGTTTGCTCACTTTTCTATTGATCCCCATGGCAGATTAGAGAGATTCGAGCTCCCCTTGGAGGATTTCAGTGGTTGCACCTTACAAAGGGTGAGGGTGATTGGATTTCAGGCCATGAGTGGCACATAGATCCCCAGCCGGCCAAGGTGGCTAGGGAGAGATTCTAGCGGCTATGGATATGGGAAAGCCGACCTCTCACGCACCTCCAGTGGGACCCATGAGAGTGGACTTGGCGTGATCCTGCTGATCGGGAGGAGACTCTGGATGCCCCCTTTTTTGCATACACAGCACGGCTAGGCCGCAAGATTCAGATGCCAGAGATTGATAGCACCCTGGCAATAGCAGTATATTGGCAGTCACAGGGCCTCTCCCAACGTTTTCTCTCAGATTGTTGGAAGGGGCTCTTGGACAGTTTTCAGTCTCGAAAGATCACCCTCTTTCTTTGGCTAATGGCACACAGGAGCCTGGGAGTTAGCATGTGGTTGGCCATTGGAGGTCGACCAGCAGTGACATTGTCTTTGGGATTGCCTGAAGGCTCAGCACGTTTGGCAATGGATTCTCCACATCTTCACGATGGACAGGGCCTTGATCCGGATCATTACATGGGGCACTGTCGCTTGGGCCACAGAGGTTGAGGTTATCAGGGCTTATGAGGAGGATGGTGGGGGGCTAGCTCTTCAGGTCTCTCACCTTCGCATTTCAACAGTACCAATCAATTGACCACTCAAGACCGGACTCATGCCAGAGATGGGAGATTTGTAGTAGCATTGCAGCCATTGAGGGTACCCAGTGCCCACACTGCGCCTATGGAGTCCATCATGAGCATTTGGCTCGACATCATCCATACCCTCCGTAGTCAGTTGGGAAGTTGCAGGGTGGCTCTAACCGCATGCGGAAGCAGCAGCAAGCTTTCTTGAGGCTCTAGCGGCATGGCCCTTTTCTCACCAATAGACGTGGTGATCCCACTTGGCATTATAGACCGCATGTGTGGTTATTCCCCCCCCCTGTATGAGATAGCCTTCTCCTCATAGAGCGGCCAGCCGGAGGGGAAGTGCATCTTTCTCCACCTTTTGATTATTTGATCCCCGCCTCGTACATGAAGGCGAGTTTGAATCTAGCCCTTCGTGGTTGTATTTAGCCCTTCATGGCTGTTTTTCATTAACTAATAGAAGGATCTTTTTCCCAGGACAAAAATGAAAAAACAGCCCACATGAGGGTACTATCTTGTACATCCTCCATGACTCGAGTTCTAGCACTTCTCAAATCCATGCTTTGATACCAATGTAAGGTCTCCATAGGCCACCCCAAGGGTTATCTAACCTAGAACTGAAACCCTAACAAGGTTTCATAGACCTGACATCATACGCATCGCATGACCACGATGGATTGTGGCTACTCACCACCCAACCATAGGTCCAACCCCAAGCCTGAGGTCTAATTGCCGAGAGCCTGCTTGGTATCGATGGCCCCAACCTAGTGTCCCATACCACTAGGAAGAACCACCAACCTTGCAGCTCCATGGCCACGAGATCATGCATGCAACTCCACGCCACCGCGTGACTACTTCACCTCTTGTGTCTAATAAGTGATCTCAAGGTCACTTATATAGTAATAGCCCGGCTATTATTGTCCCTTGCTTTATTTATAAGCTTTTAGAAATTATCAGCCCTAGGCTATTAATCATAAGCTCTTAGCCAATCTATACCTCTTTTTGCTAGAGCCCTTAGCCCAAGTGTGAACCCTCTAGGTCCCCACGCCAAGCCGTTAATCCTACTCTTGGATTAACCCTAAACCTAATCTTGGGTTAGCACACATCCCAGCCTAATCCTAAAAGCCTGTCTCGCAACATAACAATCCGGGTGTGGCATCGCATGGAGGATGGTCTCTTCTGCCAAGCTTTGGGTAGTTTTTGATGTGTTCTGCATGTGGTCATCCAAGAGCATCCACCGATAGCTAGGTGTTTTGACGTCAAGATGGAAAGTGTTAGTTTACATGGTACCAGGGTAATGGCTAGATGGGAAAACGAGAGAAAGAAAGAAAGAAAGAAAGTTATAGAAATTGAGAGCTAGATTGCAAGACTCAATGACGATTTGATGATGTGTTGAACCTTTACCATGTACATGCTTTTGTAGGCTTGAAGCCTTATCTTTTGAACCACAGAAATGTCACACACAGACTTCTGCTATTGCAGATGCTTCTACTTCATCTTCATCTTCTTCTTCTTGTACAAGGTTGAAATGGGTCTTCTCTTACTCTTTGGCCATCCTTTTGAAGCACCTGTCTTCAGTGTGTCTAAGCTTCTTGCAGAAGTTGCACCTGAATGTCCTGCCTTTCCTTTTACCTTTGAACTTTGAGAGCATGGCTTTGATTGATTCAAATGAAGCTTCAGCTCTCTTTGGTGCGGCGATCTTCGTATATAAGGACTGGAACCATCTCATCATAGGCCATTTCTTGGGCCACCCTTACTACAATTAGGGTTTCAGAAATTTTTAAAACCCCTTCTACTCTAGACAGAAGAATTGACTTCATGTTATCTTCCTCAATGAAACCGGCCTCTAGTAGAAACCAAAGTGCGGTAGACTAGCAGTCACCCTTCCAATTGTAGTCCAAATAAATAACAAAATTAATAGGAGCTAGAATGCTCCAGAACAGAAAGAAAATCGACACCTGTTGGCACCAAAGCTTGGCGCCCCTTTCGGTATTTCTTTATTCAAATTCAATGAAATGTATGACTAAGTACAACAAAGCCAGTCAAAGAAAGTAAACCTGCATGTCCAATCTGGCAACCCTCAAGACCTCTTAGCATAGAGGATTCACATACAGATCTGTGTCCCACAAAAGCAACACACTGTACTTTCCTCTGATCAACCAAGACAGTTCAATACGGCAGCCTTGAGCATACATCTGGCTGTTCCATGAACATGGCTTCAAACTCAGCTCAAATACACATCCACTGTCCAATCTCTGTTTCCACCCTTCAAACTGCTATACCCTTCCTCTCACAAAGGGCCAGATGAAACAACTCTGCAGCAGACATGAGCCAATGGAAAGAAAGAAAGATTGATATGTTCAGAGCTAACCAGTTTTTATGCCTGGTTTTGCACCAAAGGGACTGACCATACCAGTCTGTGCTTGCAACAGCCTGTCTGTACTTTTCTCCCTGCAGCCGCCTGACTGATGCACCGCTTGAATTGCTGGACTGCACCGGACTGTACCTGCCTGTACCTGTCTGTACAGTATTGTACCTGCAGCCACCTGACTGATGCGCTGCCTGCACAGCTGGACAGGTGTACCCGCCTGTACCTGTCCGTACAGTTTCCGCCGCCTGCACCTGCTGGACAGGACTGTCCGTACAGTTTCCGCCATCTGTACCTGTTGGACAGGGTTGTCCTTGTCAGCCTGCACCTGTCAGTACAGGTCCGCGCTGTCCTTGTCAGCCTGCACCTGTCCGTACAGTTCTTCGCGTGCGGCTACTGCCTGTACCAACCGCCAGCCAACCTGCACAGTATTCGCCTGACCCTGCAGCACCCGTACCACTATACGGGCTGTCGTACAGCAGCCGCCACCTGTACCAGCTGTACGGAACTGCAGCCACCTGTTCTGTACGGCCTGAATTCTGTACGGCTACTCTCCACGCAGCTGTGGTTCCCCTTCTCCTCCACGCAGGTAACTTGCACGACTCCCCCAAAAGCAAGAGAGAGAGAGAAGAGAGAGGCGTGTATCTCCCAAAGTGGAGTTGCCCCTTTTCCCAAAAATATCCTAGTGGCCCCTTTCTAAAGTTTATCAAACTTACTAAGGGTCACTTATGCCTCGGGGCCACCCAAGGTTAAAACATTAAAAATATTGAAGTCCTTGGTCCCCCTTCACACTTGAGGATGTCCACACATAATACCATTTGTCTGGGCACCCAAATATGAATCATTAAATATTTATCTTGCTCACCAACCACCATGCTGACACTCATGCTGTTCCACTTTCACAGGGTCATGACATACCCTCCTCTTGAAAAATGGCAAGCGTTCTCAATTGCAATCTGGTGATATAGCAAAATATCAGAAGTGAGATGTACAATATGGCAAGATCAGCGTCCCAATCTCTCTAAGCCATGCATATGTAACAACATTCACTGCAAACCAATGCTGTAGTAGTAGTCCAAGTTGTATACCACTGTGAACCATACACAACCACAACATCCAATGTGACTAGTACACATATATCATAGAAGTCCCATAAACAGATGTACTGTCAGCCATCAGTACCTTCGGGTGAGACAAAAGCTCCACCAAGCGACCTCTAGATATCATCTAAGCCTGTCTGTATCAAGGGAGTGGAGGTGCTACTCCCCCCTCTTGAGCATCAAGCAATGCTCCAGACCCATGCTCTGCTGAACCTGAATGAGCCGTAACAAGAGTCGGCTCCAACTCAAAGGCATCGAGATAAAGCTGCAAAACCTGAGGTGAATCTATTAAGTCACCTTCCTCCATCCACTTCGCATCCATCGGTGAATAGTTCTTGAACTTCACAAGATAGCGACGGGAAACTTTACCTCGTACCTTTCTTTCCTTATGTGCTAGTATCTGCTCTGGAATAAGAACCTCATCAAGTTCCTCAACTTCCGGCTGAGCCTCATCTGATACATCCTCAAGCACATCCCCACGAAAAGGTCTAAGTAGACTCACATGAAATGCATTGTGAATCTTCCAGTGATCTGGTAGCTTCAAGCGACAGGCCACCTCACCAATCTTTTCCAATACCTGAAAAGGTCCATTAGAGCGCATGCTCAACTTAGGGAATAAACGCTCTTTACCCTTCATCTTCTTGAGCCTAGCTTTTTCAAATCGCAAAAGAACCCAATCACCCAATGCAAACTCTAATGCACGTCTATGACGGTCTACTGCTTTCTTTTGCTTTTGCTAAGTTTTCTGGAGTGCCAACTTAACTCTCCGATAAGCTTCATCCATATTCTCCACATATTGATCAGCCTCAAAGATCTTATCCTGTGTGTGCAAAATGGGTGGTACCTTCTTCCCTCCTTCCACAATCTCAAAAGGCGCCTTGTCCGTCGAGGTATGGACTGTGTTGTTATAAGCAAACTCCACCAAAGGAAGATACTTTTCCCATTGTTGCTTGTGCTCTGACACATAACACTTAAGAAGATCTAACACTGTAGAATTAGCCTCTTCCGATTGACCATCTGTTTGTGGGGATGAAATGAAGATGAAAACTTGAGAGTTGTACCCATGTTGTCAAACAACCCTCTCCAGAATAAACTCGTCATCCGTGGATCACGGTCACTAATGATAGACGAAGGCAAGCCATGATACTTGAAGATGAACAACTTCACCATATGATCAACTTTGATCGTCTTACGCACAGGAATGAAATGAGCCTGCTTACTGAACCTGCATATGATAGTCCAAATGCCATCATTCCCCGTTTGTGTCCGTGTGGAAGATCAAATATAAAATCCATGGCAATGCTCTCCCATGGTCTATCTGGAGTAGGTAAAGGCTGAAGTAACCCTGGTGTCTTTTGACGGTCAAACTTCACCTTCTGACATACGATGCATTGCCTAACAAAAGCATCAACATCTCTTCTCAAGGTTGGTCAATAAAAGAAAGTCTCAACTGCTTTTACTGTGTTATCAATACCTCTATGACCCGCATACGGTGGAGTCGTAATTGCCTGGTATCACACAGTCTACCATGCATCAACAAAAAACCATCTCTGAGAGTATAATGATCATGCCGCTGACCCTCAGACATCTGATCATAGAGCCTTCCAAAGTCCTCATCATGGGCATACTGCTCTTTCATCTCATCAAGCTCATGATGATAAGCAAGTGAAACTGCTGAGACCAGTGGCTTGCGTGACAAAGCATCTGCCACAACATTCTTTTTGCCTTCCACATGCACAATCTGGAAGTGGAACATAGACAAAAAGTTAGCCCATCGCATATGCTTCTCAGAAAGTTTAGTTTGCGTGAGGAAATAACGCAAGGTCTGATGATCTGTCTGCACAGTGAAATCAGCCCCCAGCAAATAGTGTTTCCATGTAGAAAGAGCATGAATTACAGCCAACATCTCTTTCTCATAAACCTGTAAATGCTTCTCGGCATTCTGCAATATTCGACTCTCATAGGCTATCACATGTTCTTCCTGCATGAGAACTGCCCCAATGCTGTTTCCACATGCATCACACTGGACAACAAAAGCCTTTCGGAGATCCGGTAATATCAATACTGAATCCGAAGTAAGCTTTTCTTTAAGCTTTTTAAAGGCTGTAATTTCCTAATCATCCCATCTAAACGGAGTTGCCTTATTTGTTAAGGCATGAAGCGGCGAAGCAATCTCAGCAAAATACCGTATGTACCGCTTGTAATAGGAACACAATCCCAAAAAGCTACGTACATCATGCACGGTCCTCAAATCTGGCCAATTAAGAATTGCTTCCACCTTAGAAGGATCCATACGGACTCCATGCTTAGACACAATATGCCCCAAATAGTGTATCTCTTGCAAGAAGAACTCACTCTTCTTGCCATTAATGACCAGCCTATGCTTCCGGAGTTCTTCAAACACAATGGCCAAATGCCTCCTATGCTCCTCCTCAGTGTGTGAATGCACAATCATATCATCGAAGAATGTGCCGCAAACGCCGGAAAATCCTGTCCATCATTCTGTTAAATGTGGCAGGTGCATTTGTCAAACCAAAGGGCATAACCAAGAACTCATATAACTCAAAAGTGGTTCGAAATGCTATCTTATGCACTCAGAATAGGAAATCGATTCTTGATGGTATTCTTGTTCAGCGCCCTGTAATCTATACACATGCGCCAAGAACCATCTTTCTTTTGCACTAAGAGCACAGGTGAGCAAAAGGGTGATGAGCTAGGCTGTATCAACCCTTTATTCAACAACTCCTGTACCTGACTCATAATTTCTTCTTGTTGAGCTGCACTAACACGGTACGGCGGTCTATTTGGTGGAGTACTACCCGGAATTAGATCAATAGCATGATCTTCTAGCCTTTCCGGAGGAAGTTCTCCTAGCAATGACTCGGAAAGACAATCTTGGAACTCGCATAAGAAATCAGTCCTGTCTTTATCTAACGTAGACAAATTAGATTTAGACTCATCATCTTTTGCATCCTTTACAAAAATCAAGTACGCGGAAAGATGCTTTTTCATTACTGATGAAATTGCCAAAGCTGATACAATAGGAACAGATTCCCCTTTTAGCTTTATATCCAAAATATGTTCTTTCCCTCTATGAGTCAAAGTAATCTTCCTATTGTATGTATCCACCACCGCATGTACTCTATGGCACCATGGCATACCCAACAAAACATCACATCCATCAAGAGGCATGATGAAAAACTCTTCGCTGTCCACATAACCCTGCACATGAAGCCTGAGCTTCCCAATAATAAGAGTGACGGGTTCTGCATACCCAGGAAAAGCCATATTAGCCTCATACAAAGGCCCCATCTCCTCTCCACCATGATGTAACTTTTGGTCTCATAGGTCATTATGGCCTTTTGAAGACGTTAATATAACATTTCATTTCATTTCATTTCCACGGATCCCCAATCGGCCAGCCAAATCCGGTGAAATAAAGTTGGCTCTAGCACCTGTGTCAAAGAAAATCAAGGCATTTTGATCTCTCACTTCGCCCCATGCCCTGCACAACTCAGTCTCTTCACCACCTGGCTGTTCCCCAACAAGATCAGAAACTAACCCTGCAGAAGGTTTTGGTTTCTTAGACTTGGGCTCCCCTTTAGTGTCAGAGTCCTTTTGGGACTTACGCTTGGGACAATTAAAAGACATATGTCCCTCCTCTGTACAGTAAAAACATTTCCGAGCATCCATCAAAGCCTGTCTCTCCTCAGGAGTTCTCTTGGGCATTGGTAACTTCTTATACCGCTTCTCTGTAGATCCTTTTGCATCACGCGAAGCATGCCCTGACTTTTCAGATCTCTTGCTTGAGCTTTTACTTCCTTTAAACAGATGAGACCCCAGTGAGTAACGCATTTGCTGTCATAGCATTCTCTATCATCTGCGACATATTTGTTACTCCAGTCTTTATACAATAGTCACGCACTTCCTTGGGCAGCCCACAACAATACTTCTCCACCTGCTCAGACAAAGGCACTGCACGATAAGAAGTAACTGGAAGTAAAGCTTCCCAAAACTTCTTATTATAATCCTCCAGATTTTCACACTTTGATGCATCCAACTTGTGCCATGCTGTCATTACATCCACCTCAAAAGTAGATGTGAGCCATACGGAAGAGAACACCTGCTTAAACTGTACCCAAGTGGATGGTGCTATGCCCTGTAAAAGAAGAGTGGACCACCACTGCAATGCATTGCAGTCGCAGCTTTTCTCACCTTAGAGGATTCCATGTAATTTCCACCAGAAAAAGCAGCATCAAACTGCTGTAAAAAGATAAAAGCCTTTAGCTTATCTTTGGCCCCACTGAATGTGTCAAATTTCACAGCAGCTCCCCCTTCCTTATAATCCTTTGCCTTACCCATAGGTGTTAGATTATCGTAAGGAAGTGGCTTCACAAGATTGCTACCTCCGGCATTCATGCCCATCACAGGGTCAACAGTACCAATTCCCACACCTGGCATTCCATACATTCCAACCATGTTTCCAAACATACCACTATGCATACCAGGCTGCATGCCCCCATACATGTTTCCTTGCATTCCAGGCTGCATGCCCCCAAACATGTTTCCTTGCATTCCGGACTGCATAACACCATACATATTCCCTTGCATACCAGGCTGAAAACTAGCTCCAAAATTCCCTGGAATACCCATGCCTCCCTGAGGATAACCCCCAGTCATTGATTGGAACACAAAGCCACCACCAAAATAGCCTGGATGCATAGACTGCTGTGGAATAGATGGCTGTCCGAAAAAGGAACTCTGTGAGTTGGCACCAAAAGTATGTTGCATGTTCAGAAACTGTCCAAAAGATGGATCCTGTGGGAAGGCACCACTATTGCCTTGAGGTGGGTTCTTAGAATGCACTTTCTTCTTTTCAGGCTCAGAACGAGATCTCATAAATTCAGCAAACTTCTCACGTTGAGTGAGCTGCATAAACACATCCATTACACTTGCCAAACGATTTTTAAAATGAGCATCATCTTCCTCTTTACTAGGCATATCTTCTGGCTGTGTTACATCCTCATATTGTGCATCATCTGCAGCCTGTTCTCCTGCAAGAATATCCTCAGATTCCTTTCTCTCAAGAGTGGTCTCTTGCTCTTCCTCTTCATCATAAAAATATTCGTCTTCTGTGTCTGACATGTTGCTCAATTTTTCAGCAACGACTTTCCTCCAGTCAACCCCTCCAGTCAACCACGAGCTCACCCCCTTAAGAAAGTTGATGATGGGTCCCGGCAACGGAACCTTGAAACCAGCCTCTGGTAGAAACCAAACTGCGGTAGACTAGCAGTCACCCTTCCAATTGTAGTCCAAATAAATAACAAAATTAATAGGAGCTAGAATGCTCCAGAACTGAAAGGAAATCGACACCTGTTGGCACCAAAGCTTGGCGCCCCTTTCGGTATTTCTTTATTCAAATTCAATGAAATGTATGACTGAGTACAACAAAGCCAGTCAAAGAAAGTAAACCTGCATGTCCAATCTGGCAACCCTCAAGACCTCTTAGCATAGAGGATTCACATACAGATCTGTGTCCCACAAAAGCAACACACTATACTTTCCTCTCATCAACCAAGACAGTTCAATAGGGCAGCCTTGAGCATACATCTGGCTGTTCCATGAACATGGCTTCAAACTCAGCTCAAATACACATCCACTGTCCAATCTCTGTTTCCACCCTTCAAACTGCTATACCCTTCCTCTCACAAAGGGCCAGATGAAACAACTCTGCAGAGCAGACATGAGCCAGTGGAAAGAAAGAAAGATTGATATGTTCAGAGCTTACCAGTTTTTATGCGTGGTTCAGCACCAGAGGGACTGACCGTACCAGTCTGTACTTGCAACAGCCTGTCTGTACTTTTCTCCCTGCAACCGCCTAACTGAAGCACCGCCTAAACTGCTGGACTGCACCAGACTGTACCCGCCTGTACCTGTCCGTACAGTTTCCGCCGCCTGCACCTGCTGGACAGAACTGTCCGTACAGTTTCCGCCACCTGTACCTGTTGGACAGGGTTGTCCTTGTCAGCCTGCACCTGTCCGTACAGTTCTTCGCCTGCAGCTACTGCCTGTACCAGCCGCCAGCCAACCTGCACAGTATTCGCTTGACCCTGCAGCACCCGTACCACTGTACCTGTTGTCGTACAGCAGCCGCCACCTGTACCAGCTGTACGGAACTGCAACCACCTGTTCTGTACGGCCTGAATTCTGTACGGCTACTCTCCACGCAGCTGTGGTTCCCCTTCTCCTCCACGCAGGTAACTTGCACGACTCCCCCAAAAGCAAGAGAGAGAGAGAGAGAGAAGAGAGAGGCATGTATCTCCCAAAGTGGAGTTGCCCCTTTTCCCAAAAATATCCTAGTGGCCCCTTTCTAAAGTTTATCAAACTTACTAAGGGTCACTTATGCCTAGGGGCCACCCAAGGTTAAAACATTAAAAATATTAAAGTCCTTGGTCCCCTTTCACACTTGAGGATGTCCACACATAATACCATTTGTCTGGGCACCCAAATATGAATCATTAAATATTTATCTTGCTCACCAACCACCATGCTGACACTCATGCTATTCCACTTTCACAGGGTCATGACACTCAATGTTTGCTTTTAGACTGGCAAGTTGCTGAAGAATAGAGCCTATGTTGCTCAAATGTTCTCCTAGGGCATTACTCTCAATTCATTTTCATATTACAGAACTTTTTCTTGAGAAATACCTCTGAATTGTTAATCTTGTTGCCAAAAGGATTCTCTAGCTTGTCCCATACCTCCTTGGTTGATTTGTGAGAGTCCACATGCTGTATGAAGCAGTCTGCGAGGCTGAGTCCAATGCGTGCAAGGACTTTGTCATTCTTGACTTGCCAGACACAAATCTTCTCTGCACCTTGATTTGCTCCAAGTTACTTTTCAATGCCCTAGACGACATTCCACACTCCATCCCTCATCAAGAGAAGTGTGATCTTTGCGTGCCAAGTAGGAAATTTTGAGCCATTGAATTTCTCCAATCCAATAGTGCTTGAATCCCCAACTCAATTGGGGATGTGGCATTGTAGGTAGAGTAGGTGGTAGCATCTCCTCTGTCAGGTGGCAGTGAAACTACACGGCTGGGTGTGAATGTCCTTGGGCACCATCTCGTGAACAATACGCTCGTCAACACTAAAATGAACTAGCCACAATACACAATCACTGAAAGATACATCATTGCTCAAGACAATCTACAAATGAGAAGCATTGCACAATACACGAAGTACAGAAAGCACAACAGGTACAACAAGAACTCAACGTACTGTAGGTACAGGCAGCAGTCGACCAATAGAAGGGAAGAGAGGGAGGGAGAGATTGGCGCCAGGAGAAGAAACAATGAAAAAAGGTGGAGAAGAATAGGGGAGATGAGGTGGAGGGCTCCAAGCCCCCTCTGCCATGTGGCACAACCCACCATAATTAATGGCGGGCACCTCCTTTAGGTGTCCACACAATTATGAGGCCATGTGTGGGCGCCCAGAGTTTGGGATGGCCACACTTTTTTATCCTTGGGCCCCGAGCACTAAGCCAGTGGCCAATGCCCAACTTTAATTAGTGTGAACTGCTAAGGTTATAAAACCTTTACAATAATAAACAAGGGTTAAATGTATACTTACCACCACAAACCATGTCAAAATACAGGGCATTCACACGGCTCATGGGTGGGCGTCCCCTGCCAGTGAACTAGACACGTCATAGTAGGCATTCACACGAAAACAAGTCACACAAAAACAATTTCAAGCAGGTAGAGATGCATGGATATGCATTATGGAGTGGAAATATCTCTCGTTCCTGGAACCTATAAATAGCAGGTCTTCCCGAGCACGGAACTGGCTCAGTAGGAACCCTAAACTGGGATCCCTGACAAATGGTTCCACGTCCTCGCCACACTACAGGTGACATGAGGCCTGGCCTCCCGTAGTTGACGCAAGTCGTGGCCTCAATACGGGCGACATGAACCTCCCTAGCCTCCCGTACCTTGGCATGAAAATAGAGGAAGACGACTTGGGTGGGCCAAATGGTGAAAATCCCCCCCCCTCCCCCCCTCGGGCTTCTAAACAATTGACCTCAACAGAAAAGCCTCCAAATACGCTTCAAGAAGTTGTGGGTAATCCTTGTAGTAGTCTTCATCAACCCATTTTACCCCGATAGGCAAATAGTTCTTGAACTTCACAAGGTATCTCCTAGAAAGCTTACTCGCAAGTAGTTTTCTTTCCTTGTGAAACACAATCTATTCAGGTTTAAGAACTTCCTCTAGCTCATCAACCTCTGGCGACTCTTCTGTGAGACAGGCTCTTCTAGCTCTGGCCCCACATACTTGCGCAATAGACTCACATGAAAGACATTGTGAATTTTCCAATAATCAGGCAATGCAAGCCAGAAAGAAGCCACATTGATCTGCTTGATCACCTTAAAAGGTCTGTAATACCAAGTAGAGAGCTTAGGGCATGCTCCCTCCTTTCCTAGCCTCTTACAAAGTCTTGCTTTCTCAAATTTCAGCAATACCCAATCATTTTCTTTGATGTCTGCCTCTCTTCTACGCTTGTTGACAGCCCTCTTATGCTTATCTTGTGAACGAGCAATGGTTGCCCTCACTTGAGTAAAGGCAACATTAAGATCTCTGACAAACTCATCAGCTACAAAGATCTCATCCTTAGTGCGTAGGATGGGCGGCAATATCACTTTGCCATAAACAATTTCAAACGGGGCCTTCCCCGTGAAGACATGCACTGTGGTGTTGTATGCAAGCTCTACCAATGGTAGATACTTTTCCCAAGCTGTTTTTTGGTCTGGAGCATAGCATTTGAGAAAATCCCACACAACTGAATTTGCAGCCTCAATTTGCCCATCCGTGGGAGTGAAAAGCCGACGAGAAGTCCAGTTTAGTACCCATATTGTCAAACAGAGCTCTCCAAAAGAGGCTCGTAGTCCTGGGATCTCTGTCCCCCACAATGGATTTAGGCATACCATGGTGTTTGATTGTGCCACAAATATCTTGACCATATGCTCAAGCATAATGGTCTTCTTGATCGGCAAAAAGCGTGCTTGCTTGGTAAACCTATCAACAATGGTCCAAATAGCATCATTGCCTTGCTGAGTATGAGGCAAATCCGTGATAAAATCCATCGCAATACTTTCCCATGGCTGCAAGGGAATAGGCAAAGATTGAAGCAAACCAGGAGCCTTTTGCTTGTCAAACTTGACTTTCTAGAAAGAGATACATGAACGTACATATGCCTCTATATCTTTGTGCATTCCTGGCTAAAAGAAGTAAAGCTCAATCACGCGCGTAGTACGCATCATACCTATGTCCTACATACAGAGGAGCATGGCACTCATCAATGACCTTTGCCTCGTGTTTGACAGAACACATAGGCAGTTATCCTTCATGAGAAACCCCTCTTTGATCACATAAGAGGCATGTGCATGTCCAGCAACTAAATCAGTCCATATATGCTCAAAATCAGCATCCATATGGTACCATTCACGCACGGTAGACAAGTCCCCATGTGAGGCAATTGACACAGCAACCACATATGATTTTCTAGACAATGCATCTGCCACCACATTTTTCTTTCCCGGAGTGTGCATAATCTAAAAATGAAACATAGATGAGAAATTTGACATCCTCATATGCTTCTCCAAAAACTTTGTTTGCCTCAAGAAGTACCTTAGGCTTTGATGATCTATTTTGACCACGAAATCAATCCCAAGAAGGCAGTGTTTCCAAATAGTCAAGACATGAATCACAACCAACAACTCCTCCTCATAAATGCCCAAAGAAATTTCTGCATCATCCAAATGACGGCGTTCATAAGCTATGGCATGTCCTCCTTTATTTAGGATAGCCCCAATGCAACTTCCGGATGCATCACACTCCACACAGAAAGATTTCTGCAATTCAAAAATGACTAACACATGCCCACTAATAATGGCATCCTTGAGGCGAATGAAAGCCTGTTTCTCATCAACTGTCCATTTGAAGCCTGCCTTCTTCTTAATGAGCTCATGCAATGGCAAACCAATCCATGCAAAGTATCTAATGATAAAACACCTGTAATATGAGAATAGACCCAAAAAGCTTCGTACTTCATGTACGGAAGATAGCTCAAGCCAATTCCAAATGGCTTCAATCTTTGTAGGATCCATCATGACGCCGTTCTTTGATACAATGTGCCCCAAATAGTGAATCTCGGCAAGCAAAAAATCGCTCTTTTTCGCCTTAATGAAGAGCTTGTGGTTATGAAGCTCTTCAAAAACAATGGCCAAATGTAGGCAGTGTTCTTGTTCATTCTTGAAAAATACCAAGATATCATCAAAGAACACACCTGTGAATTTCCGATGTTCACGGAAAATGCAATCCATCATTCTATTGAACATGGCCGGGGCATTTGTAAGACCAAACAACATAACCATAAACTCATATAGTCCAAATGACATCGTGAATGCCGTTTTGTGTATATCTTGTGGTGCCACACCACCTAGTGATACCCACTCTTAAGATCAATACAACTGAAACATGCATACCCATCAAGTATATCAAGGATGTCATCTATGCGCAGGATTGGAACCCAATTCTTAATAGTAAGCTTATTTAAAGCCCACCCTTCTT
The DNA here is from genome assembly GCF_041138505.1 of Cibotium barometz. Classification (NCBI taxonomy): domain Eukaryota; kingdom Viridiplantae; phylum Streptophyta; class Polypodiopsida; order Cyatheales; family Cibotiaceae; genus Cibotium; species Cibotium barometz. The sequence goes on along the minus strand of NC_141097.1, from coordinate 39,783,090 downwards.
CTACACTAGCAAGACCAGTGAGCAATATGGCGGAGAGCTTGGCTGAACCAAACCTTGGTACAAAAGTTCTGTCACCTGTTTCATAATCTCCTCTTGTTGTGCTCTGCTTATCCTATATGCAAGTCTATTTGGTGGGAACCTACCTAGCACCAAATCAATGCGATGATCCTCGGGTCTCTCAAGAGGTAGCTCTCCTAGTAATGCATCTGCAAAGCAATCCTTGTATGCATTTACAAATTTCAGCCTTTCACTTGTGAGAGTATCTACACATACATCATTACATTCAACCTTATCACAAACGAAGACCAAGTACGCGGAAATACTCTTTCTCGTTGCTTTCTTAATCTGAACATGAGATACAACTGGGATGGAGTCTCCCTCTTCGCCAATATCAATAACATGATCCCACTCCCTCATGAAAACAGTGCGCTTTGCATGCGCAGATCTTGAAGGTCCATGTGTACGAGCCCATGTGGCCATAAGAGTGTGAATGCATTGAGTGTCGTTTATTTGAGTGCCCTCAATAGCCTCTGTGCATCTGACCCTACAAATTTGCCAAGCTGTGATATTGGCAATGAGCTCCCAAGTAGTATACTGGGTATGAGGAATATCCTGCAGCATGCAGCCTTGGACCACACCTCTGCATATTATTATGGGAGTGTTTTGATTCTTGCCCTCAAAAAGTATTTGTGTACCAGCCAAGCAATAGAGCCCCAAGTAACATAAATGGTCTCTCTCCTCAATCTGCATATAAGTTGAGCTATAGATCCCCAAATCCTCTAAGCAGCTCTACACTCCCAAAACTTTTGAGTAGCTCTACACCCCCGAAGACAATGTTGCATTGTCTTAGAAGCTACTTGGCATTTGGGATAGGCCACCAATAGCCCCCCACTATTTAGTGGGAAGGCCACCATGTAAGATTAACCAAAAAAAGTGAGAGCTCTTGCTCCTCTTGTATGAGCGTAAAAGATTGTGCCAAAATCTCTTTTGAATAAATGGGGTGACACTAGGAGTCCTCTGAGAATGTGCCCAAGTATCCCCAATGAGGAATCCGGGAATCCTCCCACATCTGACCACAGTCCCATTACAGTTCCAGGCTGCCAACTTGATGCGTGTAGTCTCATAGACCCTATGCCCCTATTGAGGGGTGGGGGGCCTCTCCGTAATGATGACTCCCATCTTGGTATACTATTCACATCCCTTCCTTACGGGCTGGCATGACTTTCTCCATTGAGACTGTCACCAATTGGCCGACCATTTGGTCCATCTCCAGATTTGTGTTTTGTTGACTTGAGGCCAGGCCGGTGTCTCATGTGAAGGGGCCAGTATTTTGCATAACATAGACGGGAGTTTACTGGGAGCCAGACTGGCGCCACCCGTGTATGACCTGGACTATGTTCTATCCACGGGATTGTCACGCCATGGAAGAGCCAGTATTTGTGCCGTGTCTTGCCTATGGGACTGTCACTCCATAGGGAGGCTCGTGCCTGGATCTGTGTCTTACCTAAGGGACTGTCACTCCATAGGAAGACCGGGATTTATACTTTCTGTCGTGCCAACATTGTGCGCGACAGGAATGTCTCGTACTTGTTCCATGAACGGGAGATATGTCCATGATACTGTTTGCACATGCATTCATGTTTGCATGTCTGGAACTGTTTTCGCGTGACTTGTATTCTTGTGTTTGCCTGCCTTACGTGCCACTTACTGAGCAGGGACGCCTGCCAATGAGTCGTGAAGTTTGCTCTGTCTTCAGATGAGTTTTGTTGCATGTGAACAGGTGGTAAGTGTATTTCATTTGTTTATTTTATAGCATTATTTCTAACCTTTGTTTTTTTTTTATAAGGTTGGAGGTTCACACTCATTAATGAGTGGGCGGCCTCCTCAATATTTTATGGTGCCCTTTGTAGGGTGGGCACCCATTATGGGCACCCACACATGGGCTATGGCGGGGAGAGAAGGTCTCCCTTAATCGTGTGTGTGGGGGTGGGTGCATGGCCACCTACCCACCCCCCCTTGGGAGCCTTCGAACTAGCCGCCCCCATGCAAAGGGTGGGTCGGCCAGCTGTACGAGGGGCCCCCACCATCGCTTAGTGCCTCTCTCACTCTTGCTCCCCATACTATCGGGCAGCTGCTGGCGATCACCTCTCTACCCCGCAAGCGGCTACAACAGGCGACTCTTGCTCTCTACCCCACAAGCGGGCTGCAACATGCGACACTCTCCCCCTTTCCATCGCTTGGCGACTTGGCGGGCAGCAGCTGCAGGCAACTCCCTCTCTTGCTGGCTGGCGGGCAGCAACCAGGCGGTTCTCTCTCTTGTTGGCTATTGGGCAAACAACAGCAGCCAGGGCTTTCTCCCGTGCATGCACAGCCGGCCAACAGCAGTCTGCAGCAGCCCATCTCTCCATCAAGCGTAAGCTCTAGTCGGATGTGTGTGGCAGCCCGATTCAGACCCAGAACAGTCCCATATTCAGGTCTCTCAATACTTGATGCTGCAGCCCGGGTATAGTACCACAAACTCACACATATTGGCCAGCTTATATTCTGTTGATACCAAAGGTTTTTGCAAAGCTTATTGAAAGGGATTCAAGCAAAGGTCCTTCGTGTAAATCTTTCGAGGGATATTCACTGCTGCTAACACCCGCGGGTAGTCCAAGCTTTTGGAGAACCACGGTCCGTGGGTGCCGAGATCGGGAGAGCCAGGCATTAGTACGGGAGCGCCTATTTGTGCGTGGTCCTGGAACACCAATGGAGCGCTCTCTGCGGATTCCAGTGAGGGCACGGGACCGTAGAGACTAGACTTCTTCAAGTGGTTCGCTCTACTTCGAACGTCTACTTCAAGACTATTGTTTGGTAACTGTATTCATTTCAGTTGTACATGGACATCATCTGGTTCATTGAAACCATGGAACATTGTACCCCTTAAATACTCCCAATAATATATTATATATATATATTGAGGGGGGGTCGGCCCGTTCCGGCCCCAGTGCTGGTGTCCATTGATCTTTATTTCATTTCAAATTTTCAGTTGTTATTGAGTTGTCCATTCATATTGTGATATTTAAGTTGTGCTATTACGCGGTGGGTGTCCAACGGAGTCTACTCCCACTTGACAGGATCGGTTCCATTGGTAACAGAGCACGGTTATTTCCCTCTTCTTAGTGGGGAAACGAACCTGTGTTTTGGACACCGCGCTTCTAGCACACTTAACACAATGGACAGCCAAGGCAACCCTTTGGAAGTGCCTAATTCGAGGGGCCCATCAAGTGCCTCGCGTGGTTCTGATGCTTTGCAGGGAAGGCACAAGCCCCTTGAGAGGGTGAATGATAGTGATTTGAGGGGACAACCGTCTCATGGAAAGACAGTTATGCAAGAAGAGGAGCCTAATGCATTGAAGGCTGAATTGGAGCATATGAGAAAGCTTTTGCAGGCAAAAGAGCAAGAGCTGAAATTCTTGCATGAAGATCCCCATGTACAAAGTGCCATTGAAGCAAGGAAAGCCGATGCAATGGTGGACATGACTTTTGAGTCTATGGCACGAGAAGGGGGTAAGAAGCCAAGGGAGTTGGCACTTTCCTACCTCCTCCGCAAAGGCGATATCAAAGAGGGAGAAGACGGAGAGCTGAAATTCAGAAATCCACCTCGCTTGAAGCATGGAGATACCGCATCAAATCGTTCAGGCATTGAATTGCACCCGAAACACACTTTGCAACAGCTTATAGCCTTTGCTCTTGCTAAGGAGCAATTGGTGCTCAAAATTAAGCAAGATCAAGGGGGTTCTAAGGGCAAAGATAAGGCTGTCCCAAACCTGCAAAAAGGTGGACAGCCACCTAAAAAGAGCTTCAGGGAAGTCTAGAAGGGAGGTAAAGCTGAAAATACCTCATCCATGGATAGTGTGCTCACGAAGAACAGGTTTGGCTTGACTTCTGAGCAAAGGGAGCAATATGCGAAAGAGGGGAAATGTTTTGCATGTGGAAGCAAAGAGCATATGTTTCGGCAAAGCCCCAAACGTAAGCAAGATGCAAGAGGACAAGAAGTCTAAGCCTAATGTGCATGCAGTTCCCGATATGCAGGGTAGTGTTGATCATGCTATGCATGAAGGTAAAATCCAACAAGAAGGCACCTATAAACAACTTCTTCACGAAAGTAGCACATTCAAAACACTGCTTGATGCACACCAAGAGGCTCTTACAAGTGTTCGATATGAGCTAAATGGCCCAGAAATCAAAGGACCAAGCCCATTGACCAATAATGAAAGCACAGATGAAATCTCAGGAACTACATCCCTACTGATACAGGATAAGGAGGGGGAAACAGGGCATGGAAGCTTGAAGCCATATTTTGACTATGTCAACATTTCACGAGGATCATTAGTTCTTGCTGCAATGATGTTTGGACAGATAGCATTTGTTGCTACAAATGTTTCTAGCAGCATCTGGTTAGCCAAGGAAATCTCAGACCCCCGTATTTCAAAATTCTGTCTCATAGGAGTCTATACAATACTTTCAGCTATCAGCGTTCCATAGCTATTGTATCACACATCCATATTAATAAAGCAATAAAGACGAGTCTTTCTGCGTACTTGCTTTGTTTTTGTTCGTGAAAAGATAGAACATAATGATGTGAATGTGGATGTATTGACATAAGCTTGGAAAAAAGAATTTGGTAGCAGATGCATTGTCCAGGAGGCCATATGTGGCTGCAATTTCAGTAGCCTCACATGGGGAATTGACTACTACGCGTGATTTGTATCATTTGGATGCTGATTTTTGTCATATTTGGGCTGATTTGATGGCTGGTCACACTCATGCTTCTTATGTGATCAAAGAGGGCTATCTCATGAACGAAAATTGCTACCCCGCAAGCGGCTGCAACAGGCGACTCTTGCTCTCTACCCCACAAGCGGGCTGCAACAGGCGACACTCTCCCCCTTTCCATCACTTGGCGACTTGGCGGGCAGCAGCTGCAGGCAACTCCCTCTCTTGCTGGCTGGCGGGCAGCAACCAGGCGGTTCTCTCTCTTGTTGGCTATTGGGCAGCAACAGCAGCCAGTTCAGGGCTTTCTCCCGTGCATGCACAGCCGGTCAACAGCAGTATGCAGCAGCCCATCTCTCCATCAAGCGTAAGCTCTAGTCGGATGTGTGTGGCAGCCCGATTCAGACCCAAAACAGTCCCATATTCAGGTCTCTCAATACTTGATGCTGCAGCCCCGGGTATAGTACCACAAACTCACACATATTGGCCAGCTTATATTCTGTTGATACCAAAGGTTTTTGCAAAGCTTATTGAAAGGGATTCAAGCAAAGGTCCTTCGTGTAAATCTTTCGAGGGATATTCACTGCTGCTAACACCCGCGGGTAGTCCAAGCTTTTGGAGAACCACGGTCCGTGGGTGCCGAGATCGGGAGAGCCAGGCGTTAGTACGGGAGCGCCTGTTTGTGCGTGGTCCTTGAACACCAGTGGGGCGCTCTCTGCGGATTCCAGCGAAGGCACGGGACCGTAGAGACTAGACTTCTTCAAGTGGTTCGCTCTACTTCGAACGTCTACTTCAAGACTATTGTTTGGTAACTGTATTCATTTCAGTTGTACATGGACACCATCTAGTTCATTGAACCCATGGAACATTGTACCCCTTAAATACTCCCAATAATATATTATATATATTGAGGGGGGGGGGGGGGGGGTTCGGCCCGTTCTCGCCCCAGTGCTGGTGTCCATTGATCTTTATTTGATTTCAGTTTTTCAGTTGTTATTGAGTTGTCCATTCATATTGTGATATTTAAGTTGTGCTATTACGCGTGTGGGTGTCCAACGGAGTCTACTCCCACTTGACGGGATCGGTTCCAGAGGCCTTCCTGTGCCACTTGTGTCGAGATCAGATCCTCGTCCAAATAGATCTCCCCCCCTCCCCCCCCGCCCCCCCCGCGGGTCCCGTAATGATGACTCTCCCATCTCAGTATACTGCCCACTTCCCTTACGGACTGCCATGACTTTCTCCATTGAGGCCCTCCTGTGCCACTTGTGTCGGGATCAGATCCTTGTCCAAGTAGATCTCTCTCTCTCTCTCTCACACACACTGGTCACATCGGCTATGCTATATGTAGTACAGATCTGGGGGCCTAGCCTAGATCGTCACAGTCGATCAGGACGCACACATTGGTACTCCCCCATGAGATTATCAGAGCCGAGATGGGAGCACCACCGATCGTAGTCGAGGCTCTTGCTAGATCAGTGTCCTTCATTCATAGCACCTGGGAGCTTTCCCGACACCAGTATGCACGACTTGCTTTAGAGTCTTCTCATCAGCTAGCCATGGAGGGAGACACTTCATGTTGGTATGCGCAGATAGCATCCTGGTTTGAGCTCCACGGGTTCAGTTTAGACAGACTTCCACCCTTCCAGTACTCTCTGGAGGCACCCTCTCTCACCTTGACAGATTCTGAGGTTAGTAGAGTCATCAAACAGGACCTCATTCAGTTGGACACTAGGAGGCCATGGCTAGAGCCCTCACAGGAGTTGGGGACGAAGATGGCTTTCTATAGAGACCATCTTCTCCGCACCACTGAGGATGGCTTTATACTTAGACCAAGCTACATGGATACCCATCTGTCTCATGGATTGAGGTGCACCATTGGGCAGATCCGCACCTCTTCACATCAGTTAGAGATAGAGACAGGCAAATTTAGAGGCATACCTCCAAGGGACAGGATTTGTCAAATTTGTTGGATAGAGCCAGAGACGGAGAAGCACTACATCTGTCGCTGCACAACATATTATGAGATTCGAGGGCACTACCATTGCCTTTTCAGAGAGGGATTTGGACCACTGGCTAGAGTCATGGACTATTGTGATCAGCGATGCTTAGGTTTTTATCTCCTGGAGATCTGCAGGCTCAAAGAGTCCATTATCAAGAGCAGACGCCCGACTGGCAGCGAGTCCACACAGAGACAAACTACTGACTTCTTTAGAGGGACTACCCGGGAGGACACACAGCCAACAGCCCAGCAGTGGGCACCCTGTGGGACTCTAGTTGAGAGAGCTATCCAGTTGGGCAGATCCAGACGCTCGAGGGTTCGCGGATCCTCACATCGGACACGGTGCCTACACCGGAGGATTCAGAGCATCATTGCGAGGCATCAGGCTCGTCCGACCAGGCATCTCACTATGGCAGATATCCAGGCCATCCTGCAGAGACCCATGCTAGAGCTCCTAGGATGATTACCACTCCAGCCATATACTGTTGTACTCACTGTCACTTTTGTACTCCCCCATATTCATGTATTCATGTATCCATGTACTCATGTACCCCATTTTGACTAGTAGCATTAGCTTCCCACTCTTCCTAGTTGCTGCTTCCGGATGCTCCCTACTGATAGATACTTACCTTCAGTTCTTTCTTTTCTTTTCCAAACAATGTATCAGATGTCACATGGTTGTAACTTTGGTCTCATAGGTCACTTTGGCCTTTTGAAGACGTTAATATAACATTTCATCTCTCTCTCTCTCTCTCTCTCTCTCTCTCTCTCTCTCTTTGGATAGTGATGTGTATGATGCTTACCTTTGTTGCTGGAGACTTCTTTGGATAGTGATGTGTATGATGCTTACCTTTGTTGCTGGAGTGATGTGTATGACCGATGAGAGACTTCTTTGGATAGTGATGTGTATGATGCTTCCCTTTGTTGCTGGAGTTTTCCTCCCAGATGTTATCCATTAGGAGCTCCTAGTACCGTACTTTTCCTCATAGTTATTTCAGTTTCAGTTAGTTGTTTTTAGTTTTTCTTACACAGACATTGTATCAGATCCACCAATTGTTGTAACCTTTTTGGTCTCATAGGTCATTTTGGCCTTTTGAAGACGTTAATATATCATTTCATTTCATTTCTCTCCCCCCACCCCGGTATCTAAAAATGCTTGGAGACTCCCTAAGTCCAAGAAATGGAGCACAAGTGGATTTGGTCGGGTGGTCCTGCTCTCCATACATCCACAAATGGGGAACCTTCCACCTTCAATTTCTTGCATAGCTCTAAGGCATCTAACCTGGGTGAGATACCCTCTGCCATACCTGCGGCGAATGTGCAAGGCCTTAGTCTTCCTCCGCTTCTCTTCTTCAAGTGTCTCGTGTATAACGTTGCTCTTCTCTTCCACTATGATGGGCGGAGCGGTGGCTTGATGTTCCTTGAGCAATGCTGTCCACTCTTCCGCTTCCTGCTTTACTATGTCAGCCCATCCTTACACAAGTTCTTCTTTTGTTGCTATCATACTCTATTGAATCTTTTTTTTTCCAGAAAGAGACTTCTATTAAGAATGAGAAAAGCATACAACAATCACAGCTATAAGCCGGAAGAGAATAGAATCACCCCAATATGTAAGGTGATTTCAACCACTGAGAAGCATCATGATGCCATGTAAGACCTGTGGTACTAGAGGAAAAGAAGATGCCATGGTCCCATTCCCACATAAATATTACACGCTTCGCCTGCACAGAACGAGAGGGCCCCTGAATGCGAGCCCAAGTAGCCATAAGAGTGTGGATGATATCACCCCATATAGTACTAATGCACTGAGATCCAAAAATCTAGACACCCTCAATAGCCTCCGTGCATCTAGCTCTCCAGATCTGCCATGCTGTAATACTGGCAATAATCTCCCAGCTGGTGTCAATCCTCTGTCTAGGGGGTGTATAATCAGAGTGAGGAACATCCTGCAATAAACCATGCTGGGCAATACCTCTACGAATGAAAAAAACAGAATCTATACCACTGCCCTCATAAAAAAGTTGCGGACCGGACTGGGAGAGCCAAGCAACTGCCCCCCAAGTCACATGCATGGCTCGGCCACTCAATTTGCCCATAAGCTGGGCTACAGGACCCCAAATCTGCTGTGCAATGCTGCACCCCCATAGACAATGTTGTACGGACTCAGAATCTGCCGCACATCTAGGACAGGAAGGTGCTACACCGAAAAGTGATCTCCATTGATTGGTGGGGAGACCACCATGTAAGAATAACCAAAAGAAATGAGAAGATCTGGCTCCTTCTGTAGGAGTGCCAAAGTCTATGCCAATATCTGCGCTGTATCACTGGAGAAATATCATAGCTCTCCCAATGAGGCCTGAGAGTAGGGATCCTATGCATCTGTCGAGTGAGGAGAAGCCTGGCATTCCGAACAGTGAAACTGAAAAAAGGAAGGCTTTTCAAAGGATCGAAGGCATCAATCCACTCTCACTCTCCTGGATCCCACTGAAAATATCTGATAGGAGTGCCACCATATAGCCACAAATACCAAGAGCCATGAGTCACTATCTGAGGAGAAGGGTCAATGAACCAGTGCTTCCCCGAGCAACCAACAATCCTGACTGGACTAAGCCGAGTGTTTGGTATAATCTCCTCCATACTACATCTCCTCAATCTCCCACCAGGCATGATAGAATACATAAGGAAATCTGTATCCTCCTGGCCTGGCAGAGCAATGACCTGCAGAGGTATGCCTATCCTCGAAAAAACTCCCAGCCAACTCGGATGATAGTCTCCGTGAAAGGTCCCAGAAAGCCACTCATGCGGAATAGCTGCATCAATCTGATCAATACGAATGCGAGAGCCCCTAAGATGCTGAGTGGATGCAACTCTCCGATCCTCCGGAAGACTCTTAAAGGTCTTCCAAGCAAGAACTCTGTATGCGCATCTCTCCCATCCTGACCATTGCATATAACGAGATGCACCAAGTGGCCGACCAGCCTCATCCCTAATGAACTCGTTCCACATAATAGGTTGTCGGTCAGCCTCGTCCAAAGACCTAGGAAGCCTTTGTCGCAAAAAATATCTCATGCTTCTCCATGCTCTGACAATGGCTGCAATAAGAGGGGAAGATGGTGCCCTAATATCAGCCTCTGTGAACAAAAAACGTGTGTTGGGCATCCAATCTCTCCCGACCCAAGGTGTACATCTGGAAATCTGAGACAAGAAAAAATCCTTCAAAGGCTCAGTGCCTGGTAGGAAACCTCTGACCACAAGTTTGCAAAGCAACGCCCTGCATTGAACATCCGGATCGATAATATTCAAGCCCCCCTCTCTTTTGCAAGAGGGAGAATTGTGGCATGCCAGGTGTGGGCATGTAAATCATGGCAGTCTAATGTTATTGCAAAGGCATCAAATGATGCACGACATGCCTTGTGTAGAACTGCCACCAAAACGTGTATGTGAAGGGTGCATATTTAGTAAGATACACAAAAATGCATTCCGAAAAGATGGATCAACAAGGGCTGTCCAGAAATTACAGCTTGTGCACAATGATATGTGTAGTCCTATGTAGACACCATCTCTTGGAAAGCATCTATACTTTGCAACCTTCATCAATGACTACTCCATATTTTCTTGGGTGTATCCCCTAAAAGCAAAATCTGATGTATTTGCATGTTTTCAGCATTTTTTGGCACAAGCTGAAAATCAAACATGTTGCAAGCTGTAGACCCTCTATACAGATTGAGGGAGGGAATACATGTCCATTGCTTTCAAAGCTTTTATGTGGCAGAAAAGGGCATAAAGCATCAATTCACGATGCCATACTCTCGTCAGCAAAATGATATTGCTAAAGAAAGAACATGTCATTGATGGAAATGGTTAGATGCATGGTAAAAGGCAAAGGCTTGCCTCACAAATTCTGGATGGAGGCAATCATGTGTGCTACACATGTATTGAATAGATGCCCTACCAAAGCATTGAAAACCATAGCGCCATATGAGGCCTAGCCCGAGAGAAAACCTAAAGTTGATCACTTTAGAGTTTTCAAATGTATGGCTTATGCACACGTACCTCGGCAATTGCGAGGTAAGCTTGATGACAAAGCCATCAAGTGCATATTTGTGGGTTACAATAGTGGCAGTAAAGGTGTCATGTGCACAGTGTGTATCTACCGTGCTACACGCATGCAAGACTAGTTTCGAGGCTTGGGGAAGCTTGGAACTAGGGAGGCTGATTAACGAGCTGAGTTAGGGAAATACTAACGGGCGGGCACCCAAGTATGGACGAGCGGGCGGCCAAGTGTGGACGCCCGATGACCGGCCAAGAGCCTATAAAAGGGTGGCCAAGGTTAGTTATTGTATGATAGAGAGGCTCGCGAGTTTGTGAGAGCTCTATGGTCTTGGAGCCTGGATCTAGTGCAGACGTGCACCTACTTTACGCAGCCGAGGCCGGCAGCAGTCTCGAGGCCCGCGAGGGCAGCTTCGTAGCGGTATGGGACGTCGCGAGGAGGAGATTGTAGTGAGCTCAGGAGTGAGGGGAGTGTGTATCTACCGTGTGCTACACGCATGCAAGACTAGTTTCGAGGCTTGGGGAAGCTTGGAACTAGGCAGGCTGATTGACGAGCTAAGTTAGGGAAATACTAATGGGCGGGCACCCAAGTATGGACGGGCGGGCGGCCAAGTGTGGACCCTCGATGACCGGCCAAAGCCTATAAAAGGGTGGCCAAGCTTAGTTATTATATGATAGAGAGTCTCGCAAGTTTGTGAGAGCTCTATGGTCTTGGAGCCTGGATCTAGTGCAGACGTGCACCTGCTTTACGCAGCCGAGGTCGGCAGCAGTCTCGAGGCCCGCGAGGGCAGCTTCGTGGCGGCATGGGACGCTAGTTAGCTCAGCTCGTGGCTCGGTGGGGACAGCCAAGACTGTGGGCTCGCCCACGGCTGTCATGGTTGGGAGGTGAGTCAGGCCTGCACCCCCCTTGCTTGTTTGTTTGTTCATTTGTTTGCAGGATTCGAGTTTTGAACCAAGATCGATCACGAGGGGATCCAAGGGGATTTGACAAAAGGGTGCCATCTCTTTAATCCTTCCACACAGAATTTTGGACAACAATGACGTTGTGTTTGCTGAAAACTCAAACCAACCATTGGCTGAATTTTTTGGACAGCCACCTTCAAGCCCACATAACACGTTTGAAGGACTTCTCCCATTGGGAATTGATGGCACAACAGATCAACCATCAACTTTGCCTAATGGACAGCATCTAGGTGCTCAGAATCAGCCCATAAATGAGCTCATTACATCTCAAAATGTAGAGGAAGCAGTGGAGGAAGAGTGGACAGAAATGGAAGAGGCTAGAATTGTGCCTCATTGGCTGCTCTGTACCTTACACTTACAGGAGAGCCAGCTTTCAGCTCCACTTAGTAGCAGGACACGGGCTAGTTCATGTAATGCAAGAGAACATGCAAATGTTGCTTGCATGAGTACACTTTGTGATGCACATGAGCCAGATTCATTTGAAGAGGCTCATGAGGATGAGCATTGGGTGAAAGCCATGCAAAATGAAATGGATTCTATTCACAAAAGCAACAGATGGGATTTGGTAGACTTGCCTGCTGCCAAGAAATCAATTGGCACAACTGGGTGTACAATTTGAAAAGAAAATCTTAAAGTACAAGGCCAGGCTTGTGGCCAAAGGGTATGCCCAGAATAAGGCCATTGATTATGATGAGAATTTCGCACCTACTTCTCATATGGCCACAATTAGATGTGTTGTTGCATTGGCTACCCATCATGGATGGAAAGTGCATCGGTTGGACATAAAATCAGCTTTTCTCAATGAGGATTTGCAAGAAGAGGTGTATCAGCCCATTGGTTTTGAGATGCATGGTCATGAAAGCAAAGTATGCAAGCTTCGAAAAGCACTTTATGGTCTCAAACACCGGTCATAACGTGGTTGGCGTATTATTGGAGGCTAGGCCTATACCTAAAGGTGGCCCTCAATAGGGACTCTACAGTTATGTAGTGACTTATGGACATTTACAGTGTGGATTGGTGTGAAAGGACTTATTTATTAATAAATGTGCTTTCTTGCTTAACTTCCAGCAGAGCCCTATATAAGTGAGTTATTGGTGTGAAAGAACTTATTTATTAATAAATGTGCTTTCTTGCCTAACTTACAGCAGAGCCCTATATAAGTGAGTTATTGAGACATAATTGATCATCCCTTTTAGGAGAGATTCCCTAGGGGTCGAGACCGAAGTAACATGCCTTGGCCATGGCTCTAGCCATACACTTGGATAGTGGGCTTTAGTGGTACGAACACCACGTGTCACCAATTGGCTGACCATTTGGTCCATCTCCAGTTTTGTGTCTCGTTCACTTGAGGCCAGGCCGGTGTCTCATGTGAAGAGACTAGTATCCTTGCTTAACATGGACGGGAGCCAGACTGGTGCCACCGGTGTGTTAGCAAGATGGTGTCGTATGGACGGGAGCAAGACTGGTACCACCCGTGTATAAACTGGACTGTGTTCTATCCATGGGATTGTCACGCCATGGAAGAGCCAGTATTTGTGCCGTGTCTTACCTATGGGACTGTCACTCCATAGGGAGGCTCGTGCCTGGAACTGTGTTTTACCTATGGGACTGTCACTCCATAGGAAGACCAGGATTTATGTTTTATGTCGTGCCATTTTTCTGCCCGACAGATATTTTGTACTTGTTCCATGAACGGTAGATATGTCCATGATACTATTTGCACATGCACTCATGTTTTGCATGTTTGAAACTGTTTTCACATGACTTGTATTTTTGTGTTTGCTTGCTTGACGTGTCACTTACTAAGCGGGGACGCCTACCAGTGAGTCGTGAAGTTTGCTCTGTCTTCTGACGAGTTTTGTTACATGTGAACAGGTGGTAAGTATATTGCACTTGTTGGTTTAATAGTTTTAATTCTAACCTTTCATTTTATAAGGTTATAAGTTCACATTTCATTTAAAAGTGGGCACCCATTAGGGGCACCCACTTATGGGCCAAGGTGGGGAGCCACACTTAGCCCCTTAAGTGTGTGCGCGGGTGGGTGCATGGTCACCTACCCACACCACACCATGAAGCTGGCCGCCCCCATGCAAACATGGGGAGCCGGCCAGCTGTGGTCGTTTATCTCCCCCTCCAACATCTTCAAAAGATGGCGACCACTCTTCGTGAAAGGATAGCCCGCGATCATCTCTTCAGCAGGCGGCCATCTCCTCAGGCTACGCTTCTGTCTTCACATGCGGCTGCACATCAGAACCGTTGCGCCTCCTCCTCTCAGGCTGCCCTTTTCCTCTTCTCAGGCGGCTGCACTACAGGTTGCTGCGCTGCCTGCTCTGCAGGCGGCTGTGTGTCCATCACCAGCAGGCTGCGCCGCCTCTTGCAGGCGGCTGTGTGCTCATCTCCAGCGGGCGGCTGTTCTCTCCCAGCATATAGGCTGCTCACGCTGCCACCTCCATACAGGCTGCGCTGCTCCTCTGCAGGCGACTAGCTGCCCACTCCAGCAGGCTGCGCTGCGTACTCTACAGGCGGTTGTGCGCCTGTTCTCCAGCCAGCTGCGCTTCTGCTCCTCTGCAGGCGACTGGCTGCCATCTCCAGCAGGCAGCTATCCACTCTGCATAGCGGCTGCTCCATCTCCTGCAGCCAGGCAGTTGTCTCCTCTCCTCTACAGGTTGTTACACCTCCTATCCATAGACGGCTACCGGTGGCTTTGCACCTTCTTCAGGTGGCTACACCTTCAACACAAGCAGCTCCTCCTCCTTCTCTTCGACAGGCTGCTGCACCCTGGTGTCTACTTCTAGTAGAAGCACACAAACACCTCGAGTATTTGTCTTCCATCCGCGAGCTACAAGTAAGTGAATTCAGATTTAAGTAAACTTTGTTGTAAATCTGATAAAGGATCCTCTCTACGGCTAAACACCTGTTCGGTGCCGGGTAGTCCAAGCTTTTGGAGAACCACGGTCCAAAGGTGCCGAGATCGGGAGAGCCAGGCATTAGTACGGGAGCGCCTGTTTGTGCGTGGTCCTCGAACACCAATGGGGCGCTCTCCGCAGAGTCGAGTGAAGGCACAGGACCGTAGAGACTGAACCACTCAAGTGGTCGCTCTCCTTCGAATATCTACTTCGGGCCTTTTGTTTGGTACTGTATTCATTTGTACATGGACATCATCTGGTTCATTGAACCCATGGAGCATTGTATTTGTTAAATACTCCCAATAATATATCATATATTGAGGGGGGGAGTCGGCTCGTTCCGGCCCCAGTGCTGGTGTCCATCTATTTCATTTCAATTTCAGTTGTTATTAAGTTGTCCATTTCAAATTGTGATATTAAGTTGTGCTATTACACGTGTGGGTGTCCAACGAAGTCTTTTCCCACTTGACGGGATCGGTTTTGGTTTCATTGGTATCAGAGCACGGTTGTTTCCCTCTTCCTAGTGGGGAAACAAACCTGTGTATTGGACACCCCGCTCCTAGCACACTTAACACAATGGACAGCCAAGGCAACCCTTTGGAAGTGCCTAATTCGAGGGTCCATCTAGTGCCTCTCGTGGTTCTGATGCTCTACGAGGAAGGCACAAGCCCCTTGAAAGGGTAAATGATAGTGATTCAAAGGGACAACTATCTCGAGGAAAGACAGTCATGCTAGAAGAAGAGCCTGATGCAATGAGGGCTGAAATGGAACATATGAGAAAGCTTTTGCAGGCACAAGAGCAAGAGCTGAAATTTTTGCATGAAGATCCACATGTGCAAAGTGCCATTGAAGCAAGGAAAGCCGATGCAATGGTAGATGTGACTTTTGAGTATATGGCACGGGAAGTAGGCAAGAAGCCAAGGGAGTTGGCACTTTCTTACCTCCTCCGCAAAGGTGACATCAAAGAGGGAGAAGACGGAGAGCTGAAATTCAGAAATCCACCTCACTTGAGACATGGATATCCCGCATCTCAAAGGTTGAGGTCATTTATGCAAAAGGAAGAGATGACAGTCACCTCTCATCATGCATCTTCTCCACAAGGCACAAAGCCTAACAGGTATATGTATGCTAGTGCTCATGGAGGGCATGATGGTCACATGCATTCAAGACATGTATCCCATGGTAGGGGTGACAGGTCTACCACTAGAAGAGCTTTGCCTTCTGAGTTGTCTCATGGAGAGACATTGCCTTATGCAGGAAAGTCACATGCATCCGATTCTCAAGTTCGTGGAGCACATGCCACCGTGCTTCATGAAACTTCCATGATGGCCCATGGAGCCCATGCAGATAGGGCTGCCCCGTTGGATAAAGGAAAAAGAAAAAGAGAGGACCATGAGCCTCATGCCAGTTGGCTCAAGGAATTTAAAGCAGGTGACAAGTCTGTTAAGTTTGATGTTTTTCATGGAGAGCATGATGCTTCCAAAGTGTTAGCATTTGTGGCACAGTTTGACATTGCTTTTAGCGATGAGGACTTCACTGAGAAGTCTAAAGTACGCCATGCTAGCATGTTTTTGAAAGGGACCGCTGCTCATTGGTGGATCACTGAAAAGATCACCAAGGACCCCATTTGCACCTGGAAGGAATTTAAGGACAGATTCTATGCTTAGTTCTTGCCACCAAATGCAGAGCAGACTCTCACCCAAAAGTGGGATAGACTTGAGCAAAGAGATAATGAAAGTGTGCAACAGTATGTCAACAAGTTTTGGAAAGTGTTGCTCGAGGTAACTCCTTTTATGCAAATCACTGAGGATGAAAGAAAGAGGAAGTTTCGCTTTGGATTGCAACCAGCTTATCGTTCGGGCATTGAATTGCACCCGAAACATACTTTGCAACAGCTCACAGCCTCTGCTCTTGCTACGAAGCAATTGGTGCTCAAAATTAAGCAAGATCAAGGCAGTTCTAAGGGGAAAGACAAGGCTGTCCCAAATCTGCAAAAAGGTGGACAGCCACCTAAAAAGAACTTCCGGGAGACCCACAAGGGAGGTAAAGCTGAAAATATCTCATCTAAAGATCAAGGCCCAAAGAAGAACAAATTCGGCTTGACCCCGGAGCAAAGAAAGCAATATGCCAAGGAGGGAAATGTGTTTTTCTTGTGGCAGCAAAGAGCACATGTTTCGACAATGCCCTGACCGCAAACCAAAGCACGAGGACAAGCAGACCAAGGCTAATGTACATGCAGTTCCCGATGTGCAGGGAAACACAAATCATCATGCAAAAGAGCGGATGGTATGCAAGGCTTGGGGTCAAATCAAGGATCAGCCCGCCTTATTCATGTTTGATGACTATGCGACCGATAACTTCATCTCTATATAAACGGCAGCTGCCTTGGGTATTGAGGTTGAAAACATGGGACCTCAGATTGAAGCCGAAGCTGCTTTTGTTGGTAAAGAGGTGCAGGTTACCCCATTGATAGAGAAGTTGCGCATACATATCCAGGGCTACCTTGATAATGAACATTTCTTAGTTGCACCGCTAAATGGATGTGATGTATTGTTGGGCAAGCCATGGCATCATAGGCTTGAGCCCCACAAAGAGTACAAGACCAACATGATTTCTTTTATACATAAAGGCCGCATGCATTTCATTGATGCTGGCAAACAAGGGGATTCCATCCCACTTGTATCTCACATCCAAATTAATAAAGCAATGAAAAAGAGTCTTTCTGCGTACTTGGTCTTTGTTCGTGATAGCATTGTACCAAGTCATCAAAATGTGGATGCTATGACTAATGATAGGCTGAATTTTCTTCATGCATTCAACGACTGTTTTACTGATACATTGCCAGGTGAATTACCTCCCCAAAGGCCTGAAGATCATCGCATATATCTTATGCCAGATAGTTCTCCACCTAACAAACCCACATACCGAGTAAGTGCTGCACAACAAGAAGAGATCATGAAGCAGGTAAATGAGCTTTTAGACAAAGGTTTGGTTCAGCCTAGTTCCTCACCTTATTGCTCTCATGTGCTTCTTGTTCAAAAGAAAGACGGCTCATTCCGCATGTGTGTGGACTATAGAGCATTAAACAAGCTTACCATCAAGAACAGATTCCCAATTCCGACTATTGATGACATTTTGGATAAGCTTGATGGTTCGGCTTGTTTCAGCCGACTTGATTTGAAGAGTGGTTATCACCAAATTCTAGTGGTGCCACAAGATGTCCATAAAACTGCATTCAGGACAGCCTTTGGATTATATGAATTTTTGATAATGCCTTTTGGTCTCACCAATGCTCCTACAACGTTTAATCGTATGATGGATAGGATATTCCGACCCCATCGCAAATTCATAGGAGTATTCTTTGATGATATCTTGGTTTTCTCCAAGAATGAGCAGGAACACAGAACTCATTTGGTCGCAGGGTTCGAAGAGTTGCGGAAGCATAAACTTTTCATTAATGCCAAGAAAAGTGAGTTCTTCCTTTCAGAGATACATTATCTGGGTCCCATTGTATCCAAGGATGGAGTAACAATGGATCTTGCAAAGATAGAGACCATTCGGAATTGGCCAGAATTGCAAAACGTACATCAACTACGTAGTTTTCTGGGATTATGTTCATATTATAGGCGTTTCATCAAGCATTTTGCCATGATAGCCACCCCTCTACATGATCTCACAAAGAAGAAAACCACTTTCAAATGGACTTCAAAAGAACAGGATGCTTTCTTGCAACTCAAGCATGCAATCATATGTGGACCTGTATTGATTGTTCTTGACTTGCAAAAATCATTTGTGGTAGAATGTGATGCTTGTGGCGATTGCATAGGGGCTGTCCTAAATCAAGAAGGGCATGCAGTTGCATACGAGAGCCGTCGATTGCATGATGTTGAGCTTCATATGGATATCTATGAGAAAGAGCTCTTGGTTGTAATTCATGCTTTAAAGATATGGAAACATTATCTTCTTGGGACTGAATTTGTAGTCAAGACAGATCATCAAAGCTTGAGATATTTTCTATCTCAAAAAAAGCTTTCAGAGAAGCAGATGAGAATGGCAAACTTTCTTTCCATGTTTAATTTTCAGATTGTGCATACTCCGGGAAAGAAAAATGTGGTGGCAGATGCATTATCCAAGAGGCCTTATGTCGCTGCAGTCTCAGTAGCCTCTCATGGGGACTTATCTGCTATGCGAGATTTGTATCATTTGGATGCTGATTTTTGCCATATATGGACTGATTTGATGACTAGTCATTCACATGCCTCTTATGTTATCAACGAGGGTTATCTTATGAAGGATAATTGCCTATGTGTGGTGAAGGATTTACGTCCAAAGGTTATGGAGGAATGTTACGCTCCACCTTATGCTGGTCATAGAGGTATCATGCCCCACTACACGCATGATTGAGAGAGATTTCTTTTGGCCAAGCATGCGTAAAGACATTGAGGCTTATGTACGTGCATGTATTACTTGCCAAAAGGTGAAATTTGACAGGCAAAAACCTCCAGGTTTGCTTCAGCCATTGCCTATTCCCTCGCAACCTTGGGCAAATAGTATCATGGACATATCTCCCGTTCATGGAACAAGTACAAAATATTTGTCGGGCACAAAAATGGCACGACATAAAACATAAATCCTGGTCTTCCTATGGAGTGACAGACCCATAGGTAAAACACAATTCCAGGCACGAGCCTCCCTATGGAGTGACGGTCCCATAGGTAAGACACGGCACAAATACTGGCTCTTCCATGGCGTGACAATCCCATGGATAGAACACAGTCCAGGTCATACACGGGTGGCACCAGTCTGGCTTCCGTCCATACAACACCATCCTGCTATTACACGGGTGGCACCAGTCTGGCTCCCATCCATGTTAAGCAAGGATACTGGCCTCTTCACATGAGACACCGGCCTGGCCTCAAGTGAACGAGACACAAAACTGGAGATGGACCAAATGGTCGGCCAATTGGTGACATCTCCCCGGGCTTCTAAAGAGTTGTCCTCAACTGAAAAGCCTCAAGATATGCCTGAAATAGCTGTGGATAGTCAACAAAATAATCCTCATTTACCCACTTTGCATCAATAGGCAAATAATTTTTAAACTTCACAGGGTATCTCCTGGAATGCTTTCCTGCAAGTAGCTTTCGCTCCTTGTGAAAAACAATCTGTTCTGGCTGAAGGATCTCCTCAAGCTCATCAATCTCAGGCGGATCTTCTGTGACAGGCTCGTCAGGATCTGGCCCCACATATTTCCGAAAAAGACTCACATGAAATGCGTTGTGAATCTTCCAATGACTAGGTAAAGCAAGCCTGTATGACACTTTATTGATCTTTTGAATCACCTTGAAGGGTCCATAATAGCGAGGAGAAAGCTTAGGATATGATCCTTCTCGTCCTGGCCTCTTCGGAAGCCTAGCCTTCTCAAATTTCAGCAAAACCCAATCACCTTCTTTGACTTGCATGTCCCTTCTATGCTTGTCAACAGCCATTTTATGCTTATCTTGTGACCTTGCAATGGCTATCCGCACCTGAGCAAAGGCTACTTCCAAGTCACGAACATATTCATCAGCTGCAAAAATCTCATCCTTTGTACGAAGGATGGGTGGCAATACCACTCTGCCATAAATATCTCAAACGGAGCCTTTCCTGTGGAGGCATGGATCGTGTATTGTTGTAGGCAAACTCAACAAGTGGAAGATACTTCTCCCATGCAGTCTTTTGATCTGCCACATAACACTTCAATAAATCCAACACGGCTGAATTTGCAGCTTCACTTTGGCCATCCATTTGGGGATGATAAGCTGATGAAAACTCAAGTTTAGTACCCATGTTATCAAATAAAGCCCTCCAAAAGAGGCTCGTAGTCTTGGGATCTCTATCCCCAACGATGGATTTTTGCATACCATGATGCTTGAAAATATTAGCAAGAAAAAGCTTTACCATATGATCAACTTTAATGGTTTTCTTGACGGGCAAGAAATGAGCTTGCTTGCTAAACTTGTCCACAATGGTCCAAATAGCATCATTCCCATTCACCAGGCCTTGGACTACAAGCATGATCGTGGCATTGATTTGGCCTCTAGACCGAGAGTGCTCCAGAAGGAGCAATGGTTAGGAGGTGAGCAACCGGACACCTAACCTGTTGGTAAGTGTGCACAAGTTTGTCTTGTAGGAGTTGTTCAGGGATAATGGGTTGTTTCAACACTGTTAAATGGGGCCAACAGGTTAGATAAGTTAAGGTTGTAGAGTGGAATGTGCTCTTGAAAAAATGATACTAATGTTCTCTCTAGAGACAAAGGAACCTCCCTCGAATCTCATTATATACGGTGCACCTGCATATGAAGTGCTCTTGTGACTCGACCTCCCGTTGGCATATAGTGCATATCCTCTCCTCATGAGGTATCTGCATGGCTCTCCCTATCTCTATCCTCAAGTGGTGCAATGACACCACAACTGGCCCATTGCAATCCACATGGCATGTGACATGTATATGTCAATATGTGGCCCTCAATATGAAACCATCCTCTATAAGCCTCATGTAAGTATCCATGTAGTACTGCCGTTTGTGTGAGGATGGTTCATGTGTTGTGATCTAGGTATCATGTATGTATAGTCCCAATAAATCATATTTGATCACCCGGTTCCTATCATCCTAAGAAAGCCTCATGAATGGGGATTCCGGGTCATATTGGTGTGGGGGAAGGCGATCCACCTTCAGTCCCTGCCTCGTGAACCAATTGCATACTCGGCTATACCATGGTCCATGACTTGTGCTCATCTGCTGCTAGCTACTGGGAGGATTGTAGAGTAAGCCTCCGGGGTCTCCAGGGGCCATGGCATTGATCCTGTGAATGTATGTGACTGTCTGGAAGAGTGCCTCTACTACCATGGGTGCTGCAACAAACTATGCCAGGATAATATCATGTGGGACTGATGATTTGTTGCGTATCATTATGGGAAAGCATCATGACATGAGGCCTCTCTATCTTCGGCCATTTGGCCGCTATAAGATCAGGTGCCCAAAAGGGTGCTCCATACATCAATTCCGGAGTGACCAAGGTGTCAAATAGCCACATCTTGGTCCTCGACTTGTGGAAATGGGCCTGGAAGTGCTGTCTCTCCATGAGAGCAAAAGAAGCATACCCTCGCATCAATCTAGCTTTGCAACATGGCTCATCGAGAAGACCAGTCTTGTAAAAGTGACTCCCAAGTACTCATATGAGTGTGCAATCTCCACTGGGCTGCCCATGTAGGTGAAACTCAGTCGAGATGTGAAAAGAGGGGATGTGTTGAAGACCATAACCTTAGGTTTTCCCAAGGTTTACTGTGAGATCCCACTGTGCACAAAAGTCCTGTAATGTGTCAAGATGCCTCTAGAGAATCTGCAATAGGCACAATGTCATCAGCATGAAGTAGTATGGAAACAAGGATGCCTGTTAGTGATACGCCTCCTCCCCCTCCTCTATCAATGAAGGCCAAAATCTCATCAATGTAGAGACCAAAGAGAGTGGGAGACAATGGGCATCCTTGCTTCACTCCAATGGTACTGGAGATCTCCTCTAATAATCCTCCTGGGCATCTCACCCGCCCTATGACCGACTCATATGATCCCCCAAATCTTGGAGTCTCTGCAGTAATCTAGCTCAAGGCACCATATCAAATGCTTTGCGGAAATCCACAAAGCAACAGTAAACCCGTCAATGTCGTGCTCTAGCCTCTTCTATGATGGCTCGGAGCGTGAAGATGTGATCCAAAGTGGAGAATGACCTGCAAAAGCCTACCTGCCCTGATGCTCTATGCCCATGTCTCTCTGCTAGTGTGTTGAGCTCAATCTCAAGTATCAACTCAAAGTTTGGCCAGTGTGTGCCCAATCATAATAGTCCTGTAATTGTTGGGGTCCATGGGATCTCCGGGTTTAAGGATGGGTGTGATGATCTGGGCTGTCCAGGTGGGTGGGAAGCCTTCCGAAAGAGGCCGGTTGAACATATGGGCCACGAGGGGTGCTACAGTATCCCCTGCATGGGAGATGTGCTCTGCCAAAAGACCCTCGTGGTCCTGTGATCTACTGTTTTTGAGTATTCAGATAGCTCGGGCTACCATGGCGGGTGTGAAGATGGATGTGATGGCACGTGGAAGTCATGGTGGTAGGATGGGGGGTTGATCTGGTACTTCATACAGGGATCGTGCATGTGTGTGCCATATGGATGGAGATGTGATGGGTGTGGGTGGGCGCTTCTCCTGGATTCTCTTCCAACCCTCAGTACAATTCACACCTTTGGGAGATTGGTATAAGTCCTTGTATTGGCCCTTTAAATGTGCTCGTTTTCTACATCTGGTTGTGTATTGGTTAATCCTTTGAGCATCTTGCTCTCGGATTTGGCCAGTTGCAACGTTGCGTAGGAGACGCTCACGTGTTGTGCGGCATTCCTCGTCATACCAATCATTCTAGGACATGGTGCAAGTGGGGGGGTCTGGTGGTAGATCGGCTGATGGATGGAAATGAGGCTATTGCAAAGGTGTGTAATATCGTGGTGAGCTAAGAGGTCAAACCGACTAGTGGGAGATCAGGGTCTACATATGTTAGATGTCAGTAGAGATGGTCAGAGTAAGTCAAGTCCCCATCATGGTGGAAGTGAATCTAGGTGTAGTGGGAGATGGGTGGTGGTGGTGGTGAGGATGGTCGCGAAAAGCTGAGGCTAAAGGAGAGAGAGGCATGGTCTGCTCCAAGGGGGCAGGTGGGAATGGTGAAGGCATGTATGGACGTGGCTAAAGCCGGAGATCCCATCACTATACTTGAGCCTCCGCCGTGTGGGAAGCATGTGAGCTCTCCCGAAGAAGGCCAACGGGACATCCCGTTGAAGATGGCTAAGCCATGTGTGGTCCCAAGCACGAGGAACACTCCCCTTGATGCTGTAATGTCCCCTCTGTCCTGTGATGCCTGCTGAATGCCAGTCTCCTCTAAGTCTATCTCCTGCATGGTCGCTCTTCTTGGTCATATACAGATGCATGCTCGCTCCGAGTCCTGGGGTTGAAGTCCCCTAAAAAGAGATCTTCACCCAAGCGTGAGACCTCAATGATGTCTACATGGAGGAGATAAAACTGCTCTCCCTCCTCTAGAATAGCATATGAGGACTTCCTAGGTGGGAAGTAACATACTGCAATGTGTATACATCTCTCCAGTGTGACCTGTAACCTCACCACCATAAAGCGTGCCTCTGTGTCCCTACGGACTATGGTGATGAAACCGGCCTTCAAAAATCTCACGGGCGGTGAAACAAACACTCGCACACAAAACACTTCATCACCCATGGGGACCTGGAAAAGGAAACAAGCAGGGGGAGCTAGAGTGCTCCTACAAATAGTACAAGGACACCGATTGGCCCCAAAACGTAGTGGCGCCCCTTGCGGTATTTCTTTACTTGATCAAAATTTGAGTACAAAGTACAACTTGTAGAATCCTCTACCAATAGGATCCCTTATAGTTTCACCCAGGACTTCCAAAACAGAACTCTCGTTATCACAGCATAGCATACCATAGAGAAGGCACACCTGTACGACACCTCCCTGCTTGAAAAGGTCTTCTCCATCTCTACCATGGATCCCTCAAACCCTTTCCCAAACAGCAGTAGGGTTGTACCAAACCATATGTCCTTCCCTATAGTCACAGCTTGCATGTAACCTCCAAAAAGTCTTGATGACATTCAAAGGTGAGGTGACGGTGTGGGAGATGCCACCGACCACAGCTCCAAACACGCCATCAACCTGGGCCCTGATCATGGACCCCGGGGCCCGGCTCCTTTGTAGAGCACCCCCACGGCCTTCTCTCTCTCTCTCGCTCGCTCCGCTCTGCTGCGTTAACAGGCTGGCTCCCATTGCGCCATCTGAATTCTGATGGTATTGCTGCTTGCGTAACCTTTTCACCATGCTTCTGCACCATCAGCCGGCTGTTATGCTACACCTTTAGGTCATATTCTGCTGTGCCTCGCGATCCACAATGTGGCTACACAACCAGCTCATGTCCAATCAGGTGCCTACAACCCTACTTGCCACAGCCCGCCTGTGCTCTCTGGCGAGACCAGCCACCCAATGAGAGAAAACGCCACACAGCAGTGCGAACGCCCACACACAAGTGGCAGCGCGAGCAAGGGGGAGGAGGAGCATGTCCTTGATATCTCAAAGAGCATAATCCAAGGAGAGAGAGATTCAGTCTGCAGTCCCCAAGGTGATGCACCACACCACTCCACCACGATGCTTTGGAATCCACCACCCTTCGCTTTTATAAAGATGTGATTAAGATCGTTGTTTTTTTTCTTCAAAAAGCCAAAAGCAATTAGCAAAAACGCATCTTCCAAATAATATAATTATTTTTATCATCAAAGGTATTAAAACCTTATAAACTCAAAATCCCTTTTGTCCCCTTTCACACTTGGGCTGGCCACACATGGATTTCTTACTCAATTCCAAGCTGATGCCTTTCACACTGTTCATCCCGTGCCCGTGCCCGTGCCCGTGCGCACCTGCTTACTGTCCAGAGGAAAAAAACACCAAAACACAGGGTCGTAACATACCCCCCTCTTGAAAAATAGCAAGCGTCCTCGATTGCACTCAATAACACAGTAAGGCATCGTATGAGCGAAGATTCCCCATATGACAAAAGCAGTGCACCTCCAGTGCATCTGGGTGATGAAACAATCATCCTGGACAATAAGGCCACACTGTCACGTCGAAGTGACAAACAACTCTTGCTTGTTCCTTCAGAACTTGCAGCAAAAGTCTAAAACCAAGTGGAAACACGTAACTTGTGTTAGCCAAAAACTGTGCATCATTCTACATATGACAAACATATGCATGTCACATATATGCATTTGCAAACAATATGCTCCTCAAGATGCTCTACCTACTCCAATATAACAGTCTCAGTGCTGCTCGCAAGCCTTACGCCCATGGGTATCCCGCATGACCCACGACCGAAGGTACAACATGAGCATATGAAAGCACTCAATGCATCCAAACAAGACATCCACTAAGTACTTTCCACATATGTCCCTCTTGATGCTTTACCCACTCTGCTCATGGCCATCCCGCAGGAGCCACACCCAGTTATGCATCCATGAACATAATAAAGTACTTGATGTATCATACCAATATACATGCATCATACGACACAATCCAGAGTAATACCCATGTATCCTCAAGGGTACCAGGATCCAATGGCACCAGACTACAATAATACCTCAAAAAGTGTATGCATACATGCACAAATAGAGTTCAATCCATATATCCATGAACCAAACAACTCTAGGACTGCTCGCAAGACTTATGCCCTCCATAGAGTCTCGAAGTGTTAGCTCAAGTTGCTGCAGACTTTGAGCTCAACCAAACCCAACTTTACCATCTCATGTGACTAGTACACAATATCATAGAAGTCCCATAAGCAGATGTGCTGTCAGCCTCAGTACCTCGAGTGAATACAAAGATGTCACCAAGCAACTCCTAGATGAAAAACTGAGCCTGTCTATAACAAGGGAGCGGAGGTGCTACCCCCCTCTTGAGCATCAGCAAATGCTCCAGACCCATGCTCTGCTGAACCTGAATGAGCCGTCGCAAAAGTCGGCTCCAACTCAAAGGCATCAAGATAAAGCTGCAATACCTTAGGTGAATCTGCTAAGTCACCCTCCTCCATCCACTTCGCATCCATCGGTGAACAATTCTTGAACTTCACAGGATAGCGACGGGAAACTTTACCTTGTACCTTTTCTTTCCTTATGTGCCAGTATCTGCTCGGGAATAAGAACCTCATTGAGTTCCTCTGCTTCCATCTGAGCCTCATCTGATACATCCTCAGGCACCCAAAACCTGATTGCACTCCACCCAAGTGGTAAGCACAAGTTCCTGATGAAGCATAGAAGACCACCACTGCTAAACATAGAAAGAAGCTGCCTTCCGAACCCATGAAGCCTCTGTGAAGATACCACTGGTGACAAAGTGTCGAAAGCCATAACCTTTAACCCATGTTTTGCACCATAACACTTCAACTGCTTTCTTGTTCCTGGCTAACTACTTCCTGTCCTTGGTGTCTTTTCTCCTGACCTTCATCTTTAGCTTTTGCTCTTACCTCATATAGGCAAAGACATACAATCCTGCACTGTCTCCTACACTGTTTCCTACACTACCTTTTCACTTTCCACATGTTGAAGCTTTTGATGTGACTCTCATGATATAACCACGGACTCGCCTCCTTGAAAAATTCGACAATGTCCCAGCAACGGAACCATGAAACCAGCCTTCAGAAATATGACGGGTGGTGAAACAAACACTCGCACACAAAACACTTCATCACCCATGGGGACCTGGAAAAGGAAACAAACAGGGGGAGCTAGAGTGCTCCTGCAAATAGTACAAGGACATCGATTGGCCCCAAAACGCAGTGGCGCCCCTTGCGGTATTTCTTTACTTGATCAAAATTTGAGTACAAAGTACAACTTGTAGAATCCTCTACCAATAGGATCCCTTATAGTTTCACCCAGGACTTCCAAAAGAGAACTCTCGTTATCACAGCACAACGTACCATAGAAGGACTTCTTGAAGAGACATCCTACACTCAAGAAGATGGGAATATTTCTTGGAGATGACCTCACACTCTCGCAACTTGCCCACATGAAAGAAGTTATGCCCGAGATAAGGGCAGCCCGAGAGAAAGGGAAAGTGGCCTTCTATAGAGATGGTAGAGTGGTGATTATGGAGAGGTGCTCTTCATGACGGCGCGAGACCTATGGGACTACACTAAAAGTTGCTACTTGGAATTGTAATGGATCTCTACGCCTTGATGTAGGGGCTTTTGAGGATAGTTTCACTGGGAGGGACATCATCTTCTACTGTGTGACGCATCAGGCTCCTGGACAATCCATGCCACATGTTAGTGGATACCGATGGGAGACAGCTTGTAGACAGGAGACTCGTTCAGAGCATAGAGGACGGGGCTCAGGAGGAGTGGCAGTATTGTTTAGAGAGGAGCTGCACCCACTGATACATATAGTCCGCAGAGATGAGCAAGCTAGGTACATGTGGGTTAGACTGAGAGCAAAGACGGGCAGATATCTCTACATTGCTATATGCTATTTTGCTCCTAGTACATCAGTGTATGCATCACCTAGCGGGCAGTCTCCCTTTTCTATTTTGGATGATGACATTTGGGAGTTCTCCAGGGATGGTGACATCATTCTCCTAGGGGACTTCAATGCCAGGACCGCCCATAACAAGACAGTATTTTATGTTACCTCGGAGGAGATGTTGAGGGAGCTTGATGTTAGGGATATGGGCCTATCTAGACTCTCACAGGATGAGGAACATACAGTGTATGGGTGGTGTTTGATAGACATGGGGATTGCACATGGATTGGCCATCCTAAATGGCCTGCAGAGATTCCCGACAGCAGGCGGTTTCACTAGCTTTCCACATCGGCATGGTGCTAGTACAATGGACTATGTTATGGCTCAGCCCAGTCTCATTCTCTCTTTTCAGGATTTTATGGTAGGCACTAGGCCGGTTGGAGTAGCAGTGGATCATGCTATCTTGTCCTTCACTCTCACATTTCAGTTCAGCACCGCTCCATTGGGACGGGTCTCCACACACACTTGTTATACCTTTACGAGGGACGTGTACATGGATCAGATATACAGACGCTTATGTGCCGAGGAACCGGGACGGCCATTAGATGAGCTCACTCAGATATTTATAGAGACGCTTCATGCTGCAGCATCAGAGGCATATCCCCATAGTCAGCCTACACGGAGATGATCTGGGAACATGCCCCATAACAGCTGGTATGATGAGGAGTGCAGAGAGATGAGGATCAGATTATAGAGAGAGGTGCTCATGGGTGTTACCACTCACAGAGAGTCACGGATTACCTTCCGGCGCCTAGTGCGACGGAAGAAGAGGGCTTATCTTGCTCAGTTAGAGAGGGATTTGTATCAGTTATTTATGAGTCAGGACTCAGGCGAGGCATGGAGACTATTCCATGAGCATTCACCATCACCAGTCATTACCTCCATAGAGATTTGGGGTGAGTATGCAGCATCCCTGTACACAGCACCACCAGGACAGCCGCCCCTGCCAGACCCATCGGAGCCATGCCCAGAGACATGTGCTTTCTTTACTGCTGAGATGGTAAGGAAAGCTATTGACAGAATGAGGACTGGGAGAGCATATGATCATGATGGTTTGGTAGCAGAGCACTTTATTCATGCCAGAGATATGCTTGCAGAGCTTATTGCTATGATGTTTAACCGAGCCATGTGTGAGGGTTTTCTTGAGACTTGGAGTATGTCCACGATTGTGCCTATCTTCAAGTCAGGGGATCCCATGCTTCCTGGGAATTATCGTACCATCATGATTGGTCACACATTGGCTAGATTATATGCATCTATTCTTGAGCAGGAGTTGAGTAGATGGGCAGAGAGAGAGGGCATACGTGCATCAAGGCAGGCAGGGTTCAGGAGAGGTTTCTCCACTCTTGACCATATCTTGACACTCAGAGCTATTATTGAGGAGGGCAGATTATATGGCAGGAGGATTTATTGTTGCTTTGTGGATTTCCGCAAAGCTTTTGACACAGTACCGAGAGCCAGACTGATGCGCAAACTACAGGAGATGGGAGTGCCCACAGAGCTGATTTGGGGAATCATGGCTTTATACAGGACAATTGTGGGGCAGGTACGTACTACTCACGGTATATCTGAGATGGTTCACTCCACTATTGGGGTGAAACAGGGCTGCCCCCTTTCTCCCACCTTATTTGGGATGTATGTGGATGAGGTTTCGGACTATGTAGAGCGGGAGGGTGACAGAGGAGCACAGCTAGCAGGGACATGGATTCCGCTGTTATTGTATGCTGATGATATTGTGCTGATCTCAGATTCTCCAGAGGGGATGCAGCGTCATTTGGATGCATTGCACACGTTTACACAGGACAGTGGATTGTCTGTTAACCTTGGTAAAACCAAGGTGATGGTGTTTAACACCACAGCACAATGGGTTAGGAGGTTAGTACCCACCTTTACATATGGTCAGGAGACAGTGGAGTATACACATGCATATACTTACCTTGGTGTGGTTTTTAGTGGCCCACTATTTTCCTTGAGGAGAGCAGCGTAGACCAGATTGACCAGAGCTTATGCAGCATTGGGGAGACTAGAGAGGATGTGTTCGCAGGTTCAGTTTCAGGAACCTCGAACAAAGCTCTGGCTCTTTGACACTTTGGTCACTTCAGCCATCCTGTAGGGAGTGGAGATATGGGGACCCTCAGTGGATCACCACACCCAAGCTGGTAGCACTGATGGATGGAGATGTATGGAGAGGCCCTTGGTTTCTATGATTTCCCGGATGATTAGGGCCAAGGCCTCCGTACCACATGATATTATCCGTGCAGAGATGGCTGCCTCCCCATTGGTACTAGAGGCACTCACTCAATCAGTCTCCTTTATACATGGCATCTGGGCTCTCCCTAGAGACAGATATGCTCGCTTAGCCCGAGTCTTCACGACAGTTGGCATCACAGGGAGACGGATCATGTTGGTATGCACAAATGACAGTTTGGTTCCAACTGCATGGCTTTCGTATGGACAGGCTACCTCCATTTCAGTACTCCCAGGATGCACCCTCCCTCTCTCTCACACGGGCAGAGATTACCAGACTTATCAGGCACAACTTGACTCAGCTGGACACTAGGAGGACATGGATACAGCCGACACTAGCTTGGTACGAAGATGGCTTTCTATAGAGATCATCTTCTCCAGCTCACGGAGGATGGGTTTGTGATTAGACCCAGGTACATGGATACTCATCTTTCTCATGGGGTACGGTGTGCTATTGGTCAGATGCGCACATCCTCACACCAGCTAGAGATTGAGACTGGCAGATTCAGAGGAGTACCAGCTGAGGCCAGAATTTGTCAGTTCTGCCAGATGGAGCCAAAGACAGAGTTACATTACATATGTCACTGTCCAGTATATTATGAGATACGAGGCCGTTTTCACTGCCTGTTCAGAGAGGGTTTCGGACCACTTTCATGAGTCATGAGATACCAGGATCAGAGATGCCTCGGATTATACTTGCTGGAGCTGTGTAAACATAGAGAGGGTCTCTTGAGAGGGAGGGGATCGGAGAGGGAGAGATACCTACAAAGGCAGATTACAAACTCCTTTCGAACAGGCATTGAGCAGTCAGGCAAGCAGGCATTGCAGCTAGCCCCACAGTATAGCCGCACCAGAGGTACACTGATTGATTGGGCTATAGAGCTGGGGCGGTCCAGGTGCCTGTCAAATCCCCACGGATCTCCTCGTGATCGTTCCTGGTACGAGACCCGAAACCTGCAAACAAACAAACAAACAAGGGGGTGCAGGCCTGACTCACCTCCCAACCATGACAGCCGTGGGCAAGCCCACAGTCTTGGCTGTCCCCTCCGAGCCACGAGCTAAGCTAACTAGGTTGACGTACTGACCAATCTCCTCCTCGCGACGTCCCATACCGCCACGAAGCTACCCTCGCGGGCCTCGAGATTGCTGCCGGCCTCGGCTGCATAAAGCAGGTGCACGTCTGCACTAGATCCAAGCTCCAAGACCATAGAGCTCTCACAAACTCGCGAGACTCTCTATATCCCAATAACTAACCTTGGCCACCCTTTTGTAGGCTCTTGGCCGGTCATCGGGCGTCCACACTTGGACACCCACCCGTCCATACTTGGGTGCCCGCCCGTTAGTATATCCCTAACTTAGCTCGCCAATCAGCCTGCCTAGCTCTAAGCTTCCCCAAGCCTCGAAACTAGTCTTGCGTGCGTGTAGCACACGGTAGATACACACTGTGCACATGACATACTCCCCTTCCTCTAAGAGCTCACTCCTGAGCTCACTAAAAGGCCAGGGCAATCTCTCTCAAGAGTAGTCAATGTCTCCCATGTAGCATCCTCCTCAACACGATCCTTCCACTTGATCTTGTATTCCGTGATAAGCGTATTACGCAATCTTCTTTCACGAAATCCAAGTATCTTTTCAGGTTCGTGCGGAACAAATGTCATGTCCTCGACATCTATAATTTCTTGAGGAGTAACTAACTGGTCTGTTCCACCCAGTACTTCCTTAAGTCTGTTGACATGAAATACAAGATGAACTTTCACATGAGAAGGCAAATCCAAACTGAACCAATCCGTCGTGTAATACGAAATGGTCCGCAGTATCTAGGGGATAATTTCGGAGATCGACCTGTCCGTAAAGTCTCGGAATCTTTCGGAACTCGCAAATACACCATCGTTCCTTCAGAGAACTCTCTGGGTGAACGATGTCTATTAGAATAAAATCTGTCTCGGTCTTGAGCACTTCTAATAGATTCCTTCGCAACTTGTAACATTTCTTGCATATCTTGCAAAAAATTACGTGCTGCATCATGCTGAAGTCCTGAGAATCCTACTGTAACAGGTGATCTAGGTTGAAAACCATACATAAGCATGAAAGGACACAACCCTGTACTCGTATGCTTAGTACTGTTATATGCAAATTCTAACATAGGAAGATAATCCTCCCATGAAGAACTCTGTCTTTTGGATACATATGCTCAAAGCATATCCTCAAAAATCTGATTCACTCTTTCAGTCTGGCCATCAGATTGAGGATGATCTGAGGAACTCAAATTCAAAGTTGTTTCCAACTTCTCAAAAACAAGTTTCCAAAAATCACTCGTAAACTGAGTCCCTATCACTGACTATGTCCTGCGGTAACCCGTACAGTCTAAACAATTGCTCGATAAACTACCGTGCTAATTGCGTAGCTGTAATAGTCTTCCGCGTCGGTAAAAATCTAGCCATTTTTGTCAAGCGATCTACCACAACCCAAATAGAATCGTGGCCTTGATGTGTTCTTGGCAATCCGGTAATAAAATCCATGGAAATACTTCCCATTTATTACCTGGGATTTGCAAAGGATGCAACAACCCAGCCTGTCTAAAGCGTTCAGCTTTATTTGCCTGACAAATTTGACACTTGAGAACATAATCTTCTACATACCCTTTCAACTTTGGCCAATAAAAAGTGTTTCACTAACGATAGTGTCTTGTGTACCCCAGGGTGTCCAGCAGAAGGGGCGTCGTGACACTCCTTAAGAATCTTGGACCTAATGTCCGGGATCTATGGTACACAAATTTTGTCATTACGGAAATAGTAAACCATTCCGAATCATCCACTGGCCTCCTGCAGCCTGAATAGTAGACTGCTCAGTCATTGAGTCTTGGTCAATCAATGAGCTCCCGTCCTGGATCTTCTGCCAAAATGGACCAAAATAACTATCAGTCCTGCAAAGCCCTCTCAATGACTGAAATAAGTCAGTAGAAATCTCGGTGAACGACAAAGTATTCACCTCTCTTATTCGACTAAGCGCATCTGCAACACTATTCATGGACCCTTTCCGATAACGGATCTCAAAATCAAAATCTTGCATTAACTCCGCCCAACGAGATTTCCTTCCTCTCAAATCATCCGCATCACACACATACTTGATTGACTGATGATCAGTCAATACCACAAACTTGGAGCCATATAAATAATGTCTCCAAACCTTGAGAGCATGAATCACAGCATAAAGCTCCTTCTCAAGGGTTGGCCAACGAGATTGAGTGTCGTCTAGCTTTTTACTTTCAAAAGCAACCAGTCTACCATCTTGAAATAGAGCAGCCCCGATAGCATAGTCACTGGCATCAATTTCAGGAACATAAGGCCGACTAGCATCGGGTAATGCTAAGATAGGTGCTTCCTTGACTTTATCTTTCAAAAGTCTGAAGGCCATATCCAAATCGTTATTCCAAGTGATAGGCTGATTTGACTTACATCCACAACCTTTCAATAAGTCGGTCATCGTTAGTGTGAGCTGAGAGTACTCCCGCACAGATTTCAGAAGAAAAACAACAAAACCGAAAAAAGAACGAAGTTGTTTCACTGTTCGCGGTATAGGCCAGTCTAGAACCTTCTAAACTCGGTCATAGTCAATGCTCAATCCATCTCTAGTGATCTTGTGTCCCAAGTAAATGATTTTGGTCATAAAGAACTCACATTTACTTAACTTAGCATATAGTCGATTCTGTCTTAAAATAGATAAGACAATCGTAAGGTGTCTGACATGATCCTCAAGAGTACGACTATATATCAAAATATCATCCAGGAACACCACCAAAAATTTTCCGAAATGTTCATGAAAAAGATCGTTCATCATTTGCTGGAAAAAGGCTGGAGCATTGGTTAACCCAAAAGGTAAGAGGAGAAACTCGTAATGGCCATACCTAGTCCGAAAGGCGGTTCTTTCGACATGCCTTTCATGAATACGTATCTGGTGATAGCCAGTACGTAAATCTATCTTTGTGAAATATTTCGCTCCTGCTAACCGGTCAATCTGGTCATCTGATCTAGGGAGAGGATAACGGTTCTTAATGGTCAACTTGTTCAATCTCTTGTCATCTATACACATTCTCCAGGTATTGTCTTTCTTTCTCCTAAGCAACACAGGTGCATCCCAAGGTGATTTACTTGGACAGATCTGGCCCATCCTCAAATAATCTTCGAGTTGTTTAGCCAACTCATCTTCCTTAGCTTGGCTCATCCTGTAAGGTGGAATATTGACACGATGAGCACCAGGGATCAAGTCAATACAACGATCTACTGCCCGTTCAGGTGGTAAACCCGATGGCAGATCCTTAGGAAATACGTCTTGAAACGAATCAAGTATCTTCTGTAATTCTTTGCTTTCAAACACACTTAATTCATTGACATCCATGGAAGGTATGAGAAATAAAGAAAGTGAAATCAATACACAATGGAAAGCGGTATACAAAGAAGAATCCATTATATTTCCAAAATCAATTGTATTTACAAGAGGTCCCTGAGAGAGATGAATACAATCACCTAAAATACTATACTTGGTGTCCCTATGCTGAAAAAAAAAATATAACTAGACCAATCTATCTGGACTTGAAGAGTCTTAAACCACTCAATCCTTAATAACAAGTCTACATTTTCTAGATGCATTACATAGCATTCCAGAGTGTCTTTGTAGTCCTTAATCTGGATTGGAAGCATCTCCACCTTTCGATCCCATACTTGCCTTCCCGCAAGTAGGCGTACCTCATAGGTATGATCGCTGGGTGTCGTATCAAGACTCAATTTCTACACAAATTTGTAGTTAACAAAGTTGTGTGAGCTGCCAGGGTCTAAAAGAATGTGAATCTTATGGCCATTCACTTCTCCATAAACTCGGAGCAGATCATGCAAGCCAAATACTTTAGAATTGAACAGACAATCAGAACAAGTACTAGGGCGAGAAAGTACAGTAATTGACGTACCTGTCAAAGACAACTGGTTGGCTGCCTTTGGCTTGGATCCGGCGTTTGTCTTTGCACCCTTTTGCTTTGGGCACTCGTAACACATGTGTCCTTTTTCTTCGCAGATAAAACAACGTCCTTCCTTCTTGAGCTTTAAAGCCCTAAGGAGACGTTTCTTCTTCGCTGGTGTCGAACTTGAATTCTTCGAAGGTTGGTCCGAAGACTTTCCTTCTGTCATGTTAGCTATAGGTGCGGAGAACTTTCTTTTATGCTTGTTCCCCTGCTCGGTAACGGGTTTCGACTTGGAAGAGACCATTGTATCATCATAGATACGAGCTGAATGAATGGCCTCGTCCAATGTTTTGCATTTGTTATTTTTAACTTGTAAACGATATGAGTCTGGTAAACCAGCTACGAAGAACCCCAAAAGAGTAGTGGGATCCATCTTTGTAGCTTTCCTCTGCAAGTCCCTAAACTTCTGGAGGTAGACCTCATAAGTGAGGTGCTGCGAGGTCATGGTCAAAGCTGAAAACCGGGCAACAACATCATAATCATTCTCTTTCTTGAAGAATTCCTTCTTGAAGACATCTTCGAATTGTGCCCAAGTTGTTGGCTTAGGGTTGAGTTCCTTCTTCCACCAAAGCAAAGCTTTGCCTTAGAGGAAACCTACTGCTAACTGGATCTTTTTTCCATCATCATATGGATGAAACTAAAAGTGAACTTGCCACTTATGTAGCCACGTGTCCACAATCTCCTTGGTGCGCTGCTTTTGCTCGCCCCCGAACGATTCCGGAGTAATATTGGGGCCTAAAGCTGAAGCCAAGGTATCCGTACTCGATAGAGTAGAGAGGGTAGTGGTCAATAGAGCAATGGAGTTCTGCAAAGCTTGCATCTGAGCTACGATTTGTGCCTGACGTTCCGACGAAGAAGCTTCGAGAGCTACTTTGAACTCTTGAAAATCTGATTTTGACACATAATCGTCAAAAAGATCGGCATCGGTATCTTCCGTAGCCGGCAAGCCTTCGCGTTCCACAAGGGGCTCCAATTGTGATTCTTGGGTCGACATCGTGAAGAGGGTAAGCGGAGAGAAAATTCGATCTTTGCACAATGAAAGTGCAAGGGAACTTGAGAGCTTGAGAGCTTGAAAACTCGAAAGATGTGTGGCAAGAAGCCCACTTAAGGGGTTTATATAGGTAGCCCCAAAAGCTTCTTGAGCTTTTGCTTTTGTGTTTTATATATATATATATATATATATATTATATGGATATATATATTCTATTTTCTGAAAAAAAATAAAACACCTTGAAACCTTGGAGGAGGGGTTTTTAAAATTTCTTTTTAAAAAAATTTAAACTTTAAAAAAAAACGAAAGCCCAAAAAAAAAAAAACCGAGTGCTTTCCTTGTTTTTTTTTTCTCATCCCTCCTGGATTAGCCGCCAACATGCTGTTGTCGTCACCTTCGCTGCCGGTGCCTTCACGCCAGCCTCAGCCTGCGCCTGCGACAGCCCGTGTAGGCCTGGCCACAAGGCCACATGGCCTGGGCGCCTGCTTGGCCTAGCCTGGGCGCCTAGTCGCCTGGCTTCGCAGGCCTGGCCGCCTGGCTACGCAAGCCTAGACGCCTGCCTACACCGCCTTGGACGCTCGCCAGCAAGGCCTCCTTCATACACTTGGCCGGCTGCCAACCTTGCCCAGTTCAACTAGCATGCCACAACCGGCTCTCTCTCTCTCTCTCTCTCTCTCTCTCTCTCTCTCTCTCTCTCTCTCTTTTCTTTCTTTCTTTCTTTCTGCAGTTCATGCGACTGCACAAACAAATCTTTCCTCTTCTTTGCAAACGACTCTTCTTAGACTACCACCTCCCATCAACATGGGTTTCTTTGATGAAAAAAACACATACTGAATCTGAAAACAGCAGTATGCACAGAAAAAACAACAAGCTTTTTTGAACATATACCTTTCTTCGACCTCATCTTCTCTACCTACCGACTTGCTCGTTCACGAGGTATGCTCTGATACCACTGTCAAATCCCCACGGATCTCCTCGTGATCGTTCCTGGTACGAGACTTGAAACCTGCAAACAAACAAACAAACAAACAAGGAGGTGCAGGCCTGACTCACCTCCCAACCATGACAGCCGTGGGCAAGCCCACAGTCTTGGCTGTCCCCTCCGAGCCACGAGCTGAGCTAACTAGGTTGACGTACCGACCAATCTCCTCCTCGCGACGTCCCATACCGCCACGAAGCTACCCTCGCGGGCCTCGAGATTGCTGCCGGCCTCGGCTGCATAAAGCAGGTGCACGTCTGCACTAGATCCAGGCTCCAAGACCATAGAGCTCTCACAAACTCGCGAGACTCTCTATATCCCAATAACTAACCTTGGCCACCCTTTTATAGGCTCTTGGCTAGTCATCGGGCGTCCACACTTGGGCGCCCGCCCGTCCATACTTGGGTGCCTGCCCGTTAGTATATCCCTAACTCAGCTCGCCAATCAGCCTGCCTAGCTCCAAGCTTCCCCAAGCCTTGAAACTAGTCTTGCGTGCGTGTAGCACACGGTAGATACACACTGTGCACATGACAGCGCCCCAAGATGAGAGGCACATCCCGACACCGGCGGAGACTACAACAGAGGATTAGGACCATACTAGCACGGCATGGGAGACGTCCAGTCAGAGTGCTCACCATGGAGGACATTGAGGATATCCGCCATCGACCGATGAGAGACATCTTTGGATAGTGATGTATATGATGCTTACCTTTGTTGCTGGAGTTTTCCTTCCCAGATGTTATCCATTAGGAGCTCCTAGTACCTTACTTTTCCTAATAGTTGTTGTTTCCGTTTCAGTTAGTTGTTTAGCTGTTTTACCTTTTCTTACACAGACATTGTATCAGATCCACCAATTGTTGTAACCTTTTTGGTCTCATATGTCATTTTGGCCTTTTGAGGACGTTAATATATCATTTCATTTCATTCTCTCTCGCTCTGCTCTGCTGCATTAACAGGCTAGCTCCTGTTGCGCCATCTGAATTCTGATGGTATTGCTGCTTGCGTAACCTTTTCACCATGCTTCTGCACCATCAGCCGGCTATTATGCTACAACTATAGGTCATATTCTGCTGCACCTCGCAATCCACTATGTGGCTGCGCAACCAGCTCATGTCCAATCAGGCGCCAACAACCCTACTTGCCACAGCCCGCCTGTGCTCTCTGGCGACCAGCCACCCAAGGAGAGAAAACGCCACACAGCAGCACGAACGCCCAAGCACAAGTGACAACGCGAGCAAGGGGGAGGAGGAGCATGTCCTTGATGTCTCCAAGAGCATAATCCAAGGAGAGAGAGATTCAGTCTGCAGTTGCCAAGGTGATGCACCACACCACTCCACCACGATGCTTCGGAATCCGCCACCCTTCGCTTTTATAAAGATGCGATTCAGATCGGGTTTTTTTTTCCTTCAAAAAGCCAAAAGCGATTAGCAAAAACACATCTTCCAAATAATATTATTATTTTTATCATCAAAGGTTTTAAAACCTTATAAACTCAAAATCCCTTTTGTCCCCTTTCACACTTGGGCTGGCCACACATGGATTTCTTACTCAATTCCAAGCTGATGAATTTCACACTGTCCATCCTGTGCCCACCTGCTTACTGTCCAAAGGAAAAAAACACAGCGTCGTAACAGGTGATCATTGGCCATAGATGTGTGCTGAATAGTACCCTTTCTCATAACCCATGGGGACAAAGGGGTTTGGAGAGAACAAAGGTTTAAAAGCCTTTAAAAATAAAAGAAGCTCTTTTAGGGGATAATCATGGCCCTTGTGCTATTATTGCGGCCTATGCTTCGTTTGGAGGGAGTCGAGCTGCAGCTTCAGGCGTGTGTGCTTTCTAGCTTTCTCTAAGGGCAATCGTGGGTTGGACTGCACGTGGGCTGAACTGAGAAGCAGGGCTGTGCAGTACTCTCTCTCTCCCTCTTTGCAACAGGCTGGCGACTGGTGTGGGCTGCAGAAAAACGCAGGATTGCAGGGGCAAGAAGCGCAAGGCTGGATGGTGCTCTCCCTCTCTCTCGTGGTCGGCAGCTGCAGGAGGTGCAGCACGGCAGGAGGTGGGACTGAACAGGGCACACGTGCTTTCTCCCTCTTTGCAACAGGCCGGCGGGCTGGTCAGCAGGGAGGCAGGGCTGAACTGCATTTTCTCTCTCCTTTGGAAGGGGGGGACGGGCAGACTGCAGGCCAGCGCACAGAGTTGAACAGGCTTCTCTCTCTGTCTCTCTGTCTCTCCCTCTCTCTCTCTCTCTCTCTCTTCTTCTCTCTCTTGTTTGGAAGGGGGCGGGCAGAACTGCAAGAGGACTAGAGGACTGTTTTTGAAACTGTTTATGGGCTCTTTTGGTTGGCTGCAAGTTCAACTGTGTGCTTGGGTTTCCAGCTACAAGTACAAGGTCACTTGGATGCGTAGTACAAGGTCACTTGGATGCGTTTCTTGGCATGGAAGGGATGCAAGCTCGCATGGTTGCATGTTCATGGAGCAGATTGTTTTCTTCCTGCTTGAAAGGAATAGAGGGACCTAGAGTTGTGGGCATATTTATGTTTCCAGATGTTTCATAAGGGAACAGGTAACTGGATATATGCCGTTGTTGGCATTGTTTTTGAATGTTCTGTATGGAAACAGGACAAAGGTTTCAAGGGGAAACAGACCTATGGGTTTCATGTGGAAACTGGTCGTAGGTTTCTCGAGGAAACATGTGTTTATGGTTTCTCCAGGAGATAGGTCATATGCAGGCAGTGGGTACAGGAATGGACACATGTTTCGTACAGCCTTGTTGTTGATTGGACAGGGGTTCGGGAATCCACGGCTAAGATGGATAGTGCCCTTGGAAGGCAGAGAGGGTTGGTACAGGTGTGTCGACTGTATAGTATGTTGTGTTGTGATGCGAGTTCTCTTCTGGGAAACAGTTCGGAGTCTTTGTTGTGATGCAGGAGCACTGGATGTGTTAGGGTGTGATGTTGTTCATAGGGTGAGAGGCTATGGATAGTTGTGGCAACCTTGATCATGGGAGAAAGCTTTTGTATGCACGACTCCATGTGAACAATGGCTGGACTTGTTTGTGGATGCCGAGTGGACAAGAAGCCATGATGCAGGGTCTTTGCAGGCTTCAGGGGTTCTACTGTGACGGCTGAGTTTCCAACCTTATTGTAATTAAAGCTCTCTTATAATCAATTGAAGAAACACCGCAAGGGGCGCCACTATGTTTTCGGGCCAATCGGTGTCCGTGTACTGTTTGCACTAGCACTCTAGCTCCCCCTGTTTGTTTTCCTTTTCTAGGTCTTCAAAGGTGTTGAAGTGTTTTGGGTGCGAGTGTTTATTTCGCACCGCCCTTTGGTTTTGTCTGAAGACCGAGACCGGTTTACACCTTTGTGGCTACAAAACCTTCATGCAGTTTGTTTTTTAGGCCTTCAACCTCCGAGGCAAGAGAGGCATTAGTTTCCCCTTCTTCTTTCATCGGTGCTTTGCATACATGTAGCTCCTCCTTGAGGTCTTCAATTTGTGCTTTCCACTCTCCCACTTCAGTCGCATGGGCTTCCTTGAGTCCTTCAATTTCCCTATCCTATGTATCTTCCTGGCATATCAGGATGTCCCTGATAACTTTCAGCCCGTATTTTGCCCATCTGTCTAGGGGGTTCTTCTGTGGCTTCTCTAAGCTAGCAAGCACGTGTTTCTCCATCCTCTCAATAATTGCATTCAGTTCTGAATGCAGGGCCTCCATTTCCAGGATCTCTTCATCTTGGTGCAAGCGAGAGAGAGCGAGAGAGAGAGAGAGAGAGAGAGAGAGAGAGAGAGAGAGAAGATTATGTTGTTGCCTTGGGGGTCTGAGCAAGGGTGGGTGGGAAAAGGGAGGTGGGAGGAGCCAGTGCGCACAGCGCATGCGTGCGAAAAGGGCAGGGCAAGCGGCAGAGGCAGACAGGGGAGAACAGGGCACAACCAAGACAGGGCAGGCGGCAGCAGCGGGCAGGGGAGAACAGGGTGCAGCCAGGATAGGGCAGGCGATCGCGGCAGGCAGGCAGGGGAGAACAGGGCGCAGCCAAAACAGAACAGGCGGCAGTGGCAGGCAGATCAGAACAGGGCGCAGCCAAAACAGGGCAAGCGGCGGTGGCGGCGACAGAACAGGGCGCAGCCAAAACAGGGCAGGAGGCGGCGGCGGGCGGGGCACCTGTGCACGGTGCGTGAGAGAGGGTAGGGCAAAGGCTCAAGCCATGTGGTGCACCATGAGAGAGAGAGAGAGAGACAGAGAGAGAGAGAGAGAGAGAGAGAGAGAGAGAGAGAGAGAGAGAGAGAGAGAGAGAGAGAGAGAAATGAAATGAAATGTTATATTAACGTCTTCAAAAGGCCAT